>NC_139229.1:49527187-49868451 GCF_977018435.1 Lepisma saccharinum
TTTCAGTAGTGTGATTTGTGGTACAACCAGTGCGAGAAAGTATGAACCCCCCTCATGCAGATTTGCCTACACTTAAAACTTGCTCAACATGCCCATATGAGCTTTTTGCTCAAGTGTGGAACCCTGTCTAATCCAAGATTTTTGTAAAAATGCCCTCGGGAATTTCCTGTGAAAGTATGAGCCCCCTCAGATTGATTTGTCTAAACTTACAAAAGGCACTTCTGTGAGATTGTTGTCCATAATCCTGTCAAAAATATGCCCCTCTTGATATTTTTTTTGCCCACACCTAAAA
This sequence comes from Lepisma saccharinum, assembly GCF_977018435.1. Lineage (NCBI taxonomy): Eukaryota > Metazoa > Arthropoda > Insecta > Zygentoma > Lepismatidae > Lepisma > Lepisma saccharinum. Next base: position 49,527,480 of record NC_139229.1, read on the forward strand.
CTACGCCAAACGTATTAACACACACACACACACACACACACACACACACACACACACACACACACACACACACACACATTTACTTCCGGTTTAAGTTCAATTGGGCACCAGGCTCAACTTGCATATCTAGTACTAAAACAATGTAATTCTTCTAGAATTGCTCTGTGACTCTCTCATTTCTTACATCACAAACATATGATTTTTCACCTATGGGAATAACACTACATATGGTGTCATCGGGGAGTGTATCGTGGAATTCACAGATAATTTTAATGTTTGTCCTGTCATTAACCACAACTTGTTTCCTTTTTGAAGTGTTGATGATAAACATGGGTCTCTGTGCTTTGAATTCATGTGGAGTGTAATACATGTTAGTATTGCCAGTAGTGACCCTTTTGTATGCTGTAAATGCTTCATATAATTTAAGGAAATCATCCTTGGACATGTCTAAATTATAATTTTCTCTAGGGAATACCTCATTTCTGCCATTTTTAAGATATATGTTCTTGATGTTGCAGTTATCATATCTACTTGAATTTTTTTCCTGATTATTGTGTCTTCCAGTCTGAAACAGTACCACCACAAAATCCGGCATGTCATATTGTATACTGGAGAATGAATTTGTAGCATCAAACTCATAATAAGTACCAGTGGCAGGCTTCTGTACACATTGATATGTATAAAATTGTAAAGGAATCTGTGGATTTTTTATTATATCTGCTTTCTATTTAAGAGCATAACTGGCCTCATATTCAACAACCGGGATTCTTAGCTCCATAGTCTGAATAATGCACTTGCCTTCATCAGGTAGGGTATTAGGCAGAGCTTCCCCTGTAGAGTTTAATGTACTGTACCTCATCAAAGCATTATTATCATTGGCAGCTCTTCTAAATGTGATTCTTAAACCACCCTTCCACATAATATCTTTGTAATCTGAGAAGAATCCTGGCAACAGGCGCATTGGGAACAGCACTGTGTGGCTTTTAGATATAATTTTATCACCAGCCTCAAATCCACCTATTTTGTAGTAAGAAGCCTCGGTTTTGGATAATTTTAGTGTGGCCAAAGCTGTGGAGGTAATGCCGGGATAATCCAATCTGTTTATAACAACACCATGCTTTCTGATCTCAATTTCAGAGAACAGATGCGGCACAAAATTGTCCACCAATCTTATATTTGAATTTGCCGGATAATCTGCACCATCGAGCTTTACAACATCAAATTTGATGTATAGATCTGCTCTGTGGGGGTGTATAAAGCCATCCCCTACATCAAGATCAACCTCAATCTCTGTGTTGGGTTGATTTAAATTTGCAAATGTCCTCCTGTTTGGGGGGAATGATTGTAGCTCATAACTCTCAATATTTTCCATTTTTTTTGTATGTATTTTTATTTAAATATTAATCTCTATGATTGCAGTTGTTGTGGCTCCAGCAAAATCAACTAATTCTTCTTTTTCATTAGTGACTATCAACTCAATATAATCTATTCTATTATGGCACACAGGAAAATATAATGTTGGGGATGGAGTGTAGATGATTGGCTCCATAAATTCAGAATTAGGTTTAAATGTTGCAATGATGCCAGTTTGTTTGTGAGTGCCTATGCCATTTGATTTGGTGATCATACCCTCAGCCACATTACAGTGAATATTCAGAGTCTCTATGGCTAAGAATTTAGGTATATTAATAGCAGTGTGTTTGATGGCCGGTTCAAGTTTTGTGTTGTTCTCAAAGCCTAACAGCTCTCCTATAGTACCCAGATCCACTGTTTCTGTAGCAGATACAATCTCTACTCTGTGAGTGACAGAATTTTGAGTTAAAACTATACCTCTGGGTAATTGAGCATTTAGAGTGGACAGATTATATTGCCCTGGAGTGATGACAATTTTTTGATCCCATACTGCAATTTTGTTGTTGTGGTGTGTAATATTAGGGATCAAGTACATGCCATAAAATGCTCTGAGAGCTATTGTTTTGGGATACACTATATCATCATGTAATTTGAGTTTCAATATTGAATTTTGGCTGGTGAGATGGAATACCCCCATGATGTTTTAAATACCACAAGGCTTTTTGAAAATTTTCAATTGATGGTTTATTTATTTGAGACATATATCTAAGAACAGATAAACACAAATGTCCACAATTAACATCTTTGAAATTTTGAACACGGGCATTATTGTAATAAAGATTAGCTGATTTCAAATATTTTACTAAATTTTCAGGTGGAACACCTCCAAATGAATCAAACACAAATGCCTCATTGTTTAAATATTTAAGATAACAAATCGAGTGAGTGCCCTGATTTTTGTACTTATCCAAATTAACTATGCCACACTCTTTGTTGAGTGGTTGTTCTGGTAAAGAATCAGACATGTACACACCTCTAAAATTTTTGATGCCCAGTGGCTTGATTAAAGCTTCAATATCTTGGTTTGTAAGCGGCTCTTGTTTTTTTTAAACTTATTCATGGCTCTCTTAACACCTTTGCCTTGTTTCTCCATGGCCAGGTTATGGCGCTTCAATTCATCTAATTCTGCCCTATTCTTTTTGGCATCTATTACTGTTTTTGCTATGGCAGCTGATCCCCCAGCCAAGCTCCCCACAGCCCCAAGTGCTGCTAAGATGGCCGGGATAGTAAATATGAAACCCCCCACATGTGATTTTTTTTATAGATTGTTGTAATTTTTTTAATTGGGGGTACTAAGTAATAATTTCATACCATGGCCCATGGCAAGACAAGAGCTTTTTTTTTGCGCTGCTTTTTGGTTAAAAGGCTATCAATAGTTTTAAGAGATTTAAGACCTGCATAAGGTATTTGATACATAACACCCTTGGCCTTCATTCTAGGTTTATTATATATATATATATATTCACAGCCCCCACCCCAGTTTTTGTTTGGTGTTCATAGCTATGCTGGTTCCCAATGCTGCTATTCTTTCACTCAAAGAAGCATCTTTGCTTACAAATCTACCAAATGCAGCCTCTTCTAATTTCTTGTCTGCAACATGTCTCTTCTCAAGATCAGAATGTGTGTTGTATGCTATGTCATGGTCTCTACAAGCAGCATCTAGGGGATTAACACCAGGATCACCTCTGTTTAATCTATGGTCCAATTTTGTGCCTGGACCACAATACTGATAGCCTGGAATATGTAGTTCAAATGGCAGCTTGTTTATAATGCCATTAACCAACCCCCGAACCTCAGAAATATTCCAAAATTTAGGTGGTAGAGTATTAATAATTTTTATAAGATATCCAATCCCCTTAGTGTCATTCACTATAAAATTAGACAATTTGGTGCTTATCATGTCCATAATTCCAAACTTTTCATTGTAAAAATTGTGGTTGCCAGCATTTTCCTCCCCAGCTATCACCAATAACCTATCTACAAGTTTCCTGACATCATCAACCCAGACAAATTATTTAGGCAGGGTGTTGTATTGTTTGATTCCACTGCCTGTCTTGATTTGTGACCATATGGGCTTGATTAAATTGTTGTATTTTGCTCCACTGCTAGACTTGACTCTTTTTTGTGTGGGATCATTGTTCTGGTATAGAGCATCTGATTTTATTAATATTTCTTTGTAATGCTCATAATCTTGATCTGTATAGCTGCCAGGCCTTTTCCTAGTCATCAGTTCTCACAATCCAGGTGTGCCGGGATATTTAACAAAACCACCTTTTTCTCCAAGATGAGATTCTGAATATACAATTATATCATCTCCCATAAATGTTACTCTGAAATTGCCAATTCTATGTATGATGCTACCATCACGCTCTGTGTCAGCATATAAGCCAAATACCTCATCTGTGTTGTCTTTAGGTGTGCTTAAATATTTTTGAGCAAGAAGACCCAATTCAATAGGATCCAGAGTAGCTTCAATTCTTCGAGGAGCAACAGGACTAGGTGTACGAATACTGGAAAGTGTGGTGATTGGATAATCTAATATGTTCCTTGCAGCTACAGGTACAAACTCTGTGATCAAATTTTGATTTTGCTCTGTAACAGTTTTGATATTTTTACCTAATTCACTAATAGCATCAATAATAGGCTGTTCTGTTTGTTTGTGTTGTTCATAAATTCCTCGGTTCTGTGATTTCCATCCCTTAAATCTTTTTACAAGATAATCTCTTAATTTAAGATCATCAATGATTGGCCTTTTCATGGTTATTTACATATGTTTCAATGTCTAGAAAATTGTTGATTTTATTTCTGTATTTGCCACTATTGGGTTTTCTTGTCATATCAATTGTGACAAACCCATAACTGTTTTGATTCCAGCACCTACTGCAAAACTTGGAAAAATCATTGTAGCTCAAGTCCCCACCTACATATTCATCATGTATGTGTTTGAGGTTGGTATGATCTTGATGAAACACACATATAAAATTGCTGTTGTCTCGGATCAGCTGCTTGGGTATTTTAGAAAAAGTCTGTGCCAGGTAGAAGCAATCTATGTTTTTGTGCCGCCCCTGTGTAAAGAAATTTCTAACCTTGTTTTGATTATCCAGTATAATGTCATCAAACACAACAACAGAATTATCGAAACATTCATGGAGTGGCTTAACATCTGGTTCAAAAGTGGCTATATCCAATCCATCATATAGCTTCATCAGTTGCTGATATTTTAATTGTTCCAAGCTCTTAGAGAAAACATACAAGTGTCTGTTTTTCCGGTCTAACCAGTTGGGTGCCAATAAAAAATTATCAATCATTAGTGTAGTTTTACCACAAGCTGATGGCCCAACAATAAGACATCTAATATTATCAGGCAGCAACTTGCCATTTCTCTTAATCTGCTGTTCAGGTTCTGGCAGCCTTTTTATAACATCCCAGGTGCTCATATTATCACTTTGTCTGCATCGATCCAGCTGTGTTCTGGAAGTCCTAGCCATTTGACAAATAACTTGTTGCCTTTTCTGCGGATTATTTTTTCTATGAGATATGTGTCAGGCTGCTTAGTTTTGTTGAGTTCTTCTTCATAGAACCGGCCTTTGAGAATTTCTCCTCGGTGATCCTTTATTATATATGTGTTAAGGGTCCCAGGTTTAACTTGAACCACTGTAAATAATTCAGTGCTCCAGTTTCTTGTAAAGCCTCTTTTGAATAAGTGCTTATATTTGCTGATTCTTACTTCATCACCCAACTTGTATTTGGCCTTTCTTGTTGTTGGCTGGTATCTAGGATAATAAACAGTCCTGATCAATTTTTGCTCATCAGATGAAGTTACTTCAGAGGGTTTCATGTTGATTGTGGAATGAACCGAGTTGTTATATTTATGTAGAAGTTCTGGAAGAATATTAAGCCATTTATAATTACCTTGAAGTGTAAATTGTTTATACATAAGATTTTTTAGAGTTTTGTTGAATCTCTCTACAATTGAGGCTTTGAGATCACTGTAACTCGAATAATGTTGTATTGACTGGCTTTTAATAAATTGATGGAACACAGAATTATAAAATTCTTTGCCATTATCTGTTTGCAAATAGCGCGGTGATCTTCCACTCTGATTGATGATTGTCCTGAAGGCTTCTGTAACACATTTTCCAGTCTTGGATTTGAGTGGCACAGCCCAGGCAAATTTTGAAAATGTATCTATTACAGTGAGTAGATACTTGTAGCCTTTGTTGATTTTGTCTAAGTTTTTCAGCTGTCCACTTGCCATCTCAATCAAGTCGCTCTGCCATAAATCATCTATGCCTTTTGTGACTACTGGCAGTCTCTTAAAATTATGTCTGGCTTGTCTGTGTAATTCATCAACAATAATTTGTCTAGACATAATATGAAAACAAGAATATTGCAACTATGGGGTGTTCAGCAGCTGATACTACAGGATTTTCTAAATATAATTTGTCTCCTATTTGTATATGAAATTCCAGAGAGCCATCATCTTCAGCAAAAGATGTTTCTAATGTATTGGGATCTGTAAAATCCTCTAACTCTACACTGGTGATTTTTGGTTTGTTGTCAGCATTTGTTATTGATAAGGTGGGGTAGTGGTGTGCCTGTGGTAGTAGCCAATATTTGATCTTGATTGGTCTCAGTGTGCCCCCAACAAAAAATTGGTAATAAAATTGTGCAGGGGACAGCATATATATTTTGCCACCTGGTGTAAATGGTGAATCATATTCTTTGTTGGGGATGCTGTACAATTCAAGAATTATTGTATGTTTAGGATTCTCGATTATGGCGGTTATTTCTTTTTCTGCTGTAAGCAATCTGCTTGTTACAGATTCAAGGTGCTCATTGATGGTCCTAACAACATCATCAAGGCCTGGCTTGATCTTTATGTCCACAACAAGTTTCTTGTATTGTTGCACAATCTCTTGAAGCTGGGTGGCAAAAACAGACAGAGCATTTGCTTGATTGGATTCCATGGTCCCTAGCTGTTGCTTGATATTAGCTACAATTTGTTGCAAATTTTCAATAACTGCCAATTTTGAATTTTGAGCAGTAAGATCATGGACCTGTCTTCTGATATCCTCAAACAGGGCATGCAGTTCATTAATATGTTGATTAGTTGGTAGAGTGGCCACTGTCTGAGTAAGTTGTTTGATCTCTGTCTGGATATTCTTGATATCTTCTGATTTCAATATGCGATTCACAGCTCTCTTAATATTTTTAAGTTCCTGTGATGTAGGCAGATTTGATACAGTATTTTGCAAAGATTCAAGTGCCAATTTCACATTATTTAATTCAGAAGAATCAGCCACATTTTGCATAGCATTTTGGAGCAGGGCTATATCTGCATGAGTGGGTGTTGATTGTTGTAAAATTTCAAGTTTTGTTTGGATATCATCGATCAAGTGATGAAAATGAGATAGTTCAGATTCAGTGTTGAGGTTTTCAAGCTTTGTGATCTGTTGCTGGACACTGACAAGTGTGTCTACAATACCAGGCAGGCGGGATTCTTGTACATTTGTCAAATCACTTTGCACTGCTGCTATTGTACCCTCAAGATGGGTTATGGTACTTTGAATTTTTCCAAAATCTTCATATGTTTCAAGTTGCAGCTTAATGTTGGCAACACTCCGAGTTATTGCACTCAAAGCATCAGAAGATGGCAAGTTGTTCATAAAATTTTCAAGTGTCTCAATTTTTTCTTTAACCTCGGCTATGGCATTGTTCAAGGGCTCCAGATTAGGTATCTTTAATGATTGAATCTATTCTTTTAGAGTGGAAATCACTAGATAAAAATCTTCTTGTGATTTTATGCTTTTGACAATTGTTTGGAGCTGTGTCTCGACATTATTTATCTGCTCTTCCAATTGCTGTGTCAATTGCTCAGAGTTGGTGGCCTGGGTCTTAAATTTGGCTTGAAGAGCTGCTACAGCTTCTTCTAAACTTTGATAATTATCCAATGTGGCCAAATCAGTATATTTCTGAAGCAATAATTTGAGTTCTGAGTCAATTTTAAGAAGAGGGTCCATGCATTGTGTTTGTAAATTTGTAATTTCTAGTTGAAGACTGGCATTGAGTGTGGTTTGTAAAGCTTGTAAATCACTTCTTAATTTCTTGACTCTGACATCAAGCATCAGAATCTCATCACTGTGATCTTCATGCCTTGTATGGCCAAATATATCATTGGGCATTTTTGTTTTAATGGTTATTTATTATTGAATATCTAATTCTTAATTCTATAAAAAAAGGTATAAGCTTGTCATATGATCCTGGGACCTCAATATATAAGCAGTCACCAGCAGAAACAGTATATACAGTGCCAGAAATCATGTTTGAGTGCTTAATTCTATAAATATTTCTCCCTATTGAAATCTTGACATTACCCTCAGGGGTTGTAATAAATTGCAATTGACCACCTACAGGTAATTGGTAATGATTTTAAATTATTGTTAAATATGTACAATATTTTACCTGTTTCATCATCAACATCTGTAAGTATGGTGTTCAGATGAATAATTAACAAAGCACTTAGTTTAGATATCATATCAGAAGAGGGTTGTGGTGTTGGCAGGTCCATAATAGCCTGTTTTTTGAACCCAAATAAGTTCATAGGCATGTTTATTTATTTCAAATCATGCCCTGTAATTGGCCATTGTTTGCCACTTTTCAAATCACAATGACCCCATGGTAGAGTATGTATGCCACATGACAAAATGCATCTCTTATCATCATGTGGGTCCAGAGCCACTTTTCTTACAATATTGCTAGTCAACAAGTGATCCACACTCTGAATTCTGGATTCTGATGTTCTGATTGTGCTACATGATTTGAGGCAATTTTTGTAATCTTCAAATTCAAGCTCTTTGTCAACAGTTACTCTGCCAATGCCCTTGGCCTTTTTTGCAACAACACCACTACATGTTTCAAAAGCTGTACATCTTGGCTCTTAACCCAGCAAATGCCACAATAACATCACCAAGTGTCTCATCTTTTAACTTGCCAGGCACCATTTTGTTGTGGTGTTTAATTTTTGAATGTTCAGTGGTATCAAAATATTTAAACAATTCAGGCTGTGTTATATCTTGATAAACATCTTCTGTTTGAATATCAAGAACAAAACTATCTGTGTCCATGTACATCAGTTTTACACGATCCTTATAAAAAGGCTTGCACACATCATAATACAATTTTAACATGTGTAATTTGGCCAATTCCAATATCACAGCCCCTACATAAATAGGCTTATCAAACTTAATCTTTGTTTTTTTCATGTTGAAAAGTGCCATATTTTCATCATAAATTCTTCTGTAATTGAAGTTGGGCTTTGCTATCAATTTTTTGCTCCGGCTGGGGTCAGTAATTATTTTAACATCAATATGTTTTCTGACATTTTCAATTGTTTTGCCATACACTGAATTGACCATCAATTTAAACAAAGTTTTATCAAATTGGCTCAATGCAGATGTTCGAAGCTCTGTGTTTGTATCAATATATGGTTTCAACCATCTTGAGTGCCTGAACCTCAAAACTTTTCCAACTTTGGTCACTTGAACACCATGATTCATCAGGAACTGGAGGTTTTTGTAATATATGACATAATCCTGTTTCGGCTCCAGAGTCATCATCAATTTCTTGTGTTTAGAGCCAGGTGAACACTTAACCTCGGGAATTGGGGGCAGATCAGAAAATGTGTTGTGTAAATCATCAGGAATTGTCAGATCAACCTCTAAGAACAGGCCATAGTTACTGTCATCAAAATCATTAATATCTTCAATATTGAAATCTTCAACCCACTCAAGCCCTGCATATGGCAGTTTTTTCATCATGGCACAACCATAGAGGCTGTTGGCATCTACATACAGTATATAATTTGATGGCAGTGCTGGATCATAATCAGGAATATATTTGTTATTTGCTCTGGCATATCTCTGAGAACATTGCACCATGCCTCCTCTTATACATTGTTCCATAAACAGATACATATCTTGATCCTGGATCAGATCCAATTGCATTTTAGTGTTTAAAAACATTGCAGACCATGCTAGGCCCGGAGCACTGTAAAAATACATTGGATCCAGTTTATAATTTTGCATGGAAGATTTTCTGAATGCCTGCAGTATATCAGCTAAGAGGGTCACATCAAGTTTTAAATAAGCCTTGTGATAATCACCAAATGTCTGGCATTTTAAATTGTTCCACATCAATTGGGCATGGTGATAATCTTCATCAGTGATTCCAGATCCTCTGATTTTGCTGTAAAACTCTTGTTGTGGTGGCAGAGAACACTCATCAAATTTAGAAAAATCTGTAACATAATCATATGGATATACACCCTTCCGCTTAATTAATTTCAGGTCCTGATTTGGAAACAAAACATGTGATTTTGAATTGATCATCAGATAATTGAGTGGCCAGTGTAGCCAGGCTAGCAGACATAATTCTGTATGAATCAAGAAATCTTAAGTGAATAGGAACACCATTAACTTTAATTATTTTGCTAATGGCAATATATTTTTCATTATTTTCAGCTAAAATATTTAAATTCTGCTTGTCAAACCCCTCGTACCTGATCAAATGATGAAAATCATAATTGGATGCACCATGGCAAAATATAGGGACAAATTTTGGTCTCTGGATCTTAATATTGCAGCTATTACACAAGGCCATTAAGAATATTACCATCTGTATGAGAATGGTGATGAACCTTGATAATTGCATCTGAAAATTCAGAATCACATACCGGGCATTTTTCTGCATTGTTGAAATCTTCAATCTGTTTCTCTGTTAAAGGCAACATAGGTTTTGATTTTAATAAGATATTAGATGCTATGTCATGGCACTCATTTTCTATTCTATGTGCAAATTCTTTGATGGCATCTGGTCCCATGTATAAATATTCTTTACTAACAAAACCATCCTGTACAATCACATAATAAAAACTAGAAGGTTCATGTAACTGGTATGGTGTAATTGAAGATTCATCAGGATCTGGGCTGCAGAATGCAAGGGGTTTGAGATTTGATTCAAAATCACAGACTATATATGCTGGGTGTTCCAACAAGGCTTCAAATTTTTTGAATTTGGCATTTTCATTTGGATTAGGCATCACCATATGAACAGGTTTATGATTGCCACAGTATTTCAGATGCTCAATTAACTTGTTATTAGCAATTTCTGCATTCTCTTCACAAACACCATTCAACATTTTTCTACCATCAAATACAATTAAACATCTTCTGCACAACTTGAATATTGTATGAGTTTTGTCTAGTTGTGTTCTGACTAAAGCTTCAAGATTATGTATCAGAGTGTAATGATATGTGCCATCCTCTTCAATTAAGAGCAGATCAATCGGAACAGCAGAATCATCATCAAATGTACTGATTCTGAGAGGTGCTATCAAGCAATTGCCACGGCCAGTAGAACAAGTAAATACATTAATAGATAATTGTTTACCATTGATATCCCTGGCTTTTTTTTCAAATTTATCAATATTCTGAACAGACATTGGATATTCTAAACCCTCCATTGCTTCGTCAAAAACATTTTCATGTTGTTTATAATAAGTTATTCTCTCAGGATTCCTTGAAACTGGATGCAAAGCAGCTAAAATACACCACAAAAAGCATTTCTCATCATTATTTTTTATATTAACCACGGCTGTTTTGTTTTTGATATTAGCAGGTAATGGCAGATATGTAGATCCTTGTAATGGGCTGAATTCAGAAATATTAACATAGAGCTTGTGTGGAGATCCGCATAGGCTCCATCCTGACTCTTTTGCTGCAAATTCAGAGTGTTTAATAATCAATTGATCTATCAAACTGCTTATTATTTTGTCTGAATTTGTATTTGAATATACAGGTACAGTTTCTGTTATGTGGGGCTGTGTAAATTTGGTGCCGTTTGGTTTCTTATATTGTGTAAACAATTTGAGGGACATCTTATAAGAGCCATTTTGTGCATTTAGAATTGCCTGTACATCAGGATTTATACTGTTCAAAAAATTCTTAATACCACATTTTTGCTCTGATACAAACCGGTAATCCCTTAATTGGCCATTAAAACTGCTATGGATAGGTTCATAACGTGGCTGCTTTGCCGCTCTAGCATTAACAGGTGTTTCTTGCTTCCTTTTCAGACCAGATGTAGATGGTTGTGTTGATGACTGTGCAGAACAAGTACCTTTATGTTTATATGTGAAATATTCCATGCTATATTTTCTATGGCATTTAGGGCGTATTTTTGTGGGAGTTCTGCATTTGTCTGGGTTACAATTCCTTTGGTGCTTAGCCCAATTGGGACTGGATATATTCTTATTGCATTGATTACAATATTTTTGATTTGGCATTTTTGTTGTTGGTTTATTATATAAAATTTCTTGGGGTACAAATCAAAATTCTATGCTTAATAAAAAAATATCAGTTGGGTTCAGCAGTGTGATTTGTATACTTATTGTGTGTGTGTGTATGTGTGTTAATATTTTTGGCTTTGGTATTTATATAAAATTTCTTGGGGTTCAAATCAAAACTCTATACTTAATAAACCTATGACAGGTTGTCAAAAATTCTGTATATTAAATCAAATAGATTTGTAATTCAATTTATACAAATCTGCAATATTTTTGTATTTAAAAAATATGAGCAGCACTGCAACAACACACCCTTACTCTTCAACAACTCTCACAATACTGGCAGATATGCAATGCAAAATCTCTTTATATACCCTAAGCACGGACCGCATTGAAAATATCTGAAACAATAAGCCAATCAGAATATAAAACATCATCACATTATGTCATAACCAACCAATCAGAAAACAACACATGTCTAATGCATAATATTGGGTAATAATTTGTTGCAAAACATGATGCAATATAAATAAACCAGAAATAGGCCACATGTGGACCGGAAGTAGGCAAACCGGAAGTGGACCGGAAAGTTGACCGGAAGTGAACCGGAAGTAGGCAAACCGGAAGTGGACCGGAAGTAAATATATATATATGTGTGTGTGTGTGTGTGTGTGTGTGTGTGTGTGTGTGTGTGTGTGTGTGTGTGTGCTTTTGCAGATGCTACCTTATGGGGACACTCGTCAGTTGTGAATCCACCTTATGGGGACCGCACCGACTTGTGGGGACCAAAATCCGGTCCCCACAAGGAAATCGTTACGAAAATACATTTAGAAGCCTCGGATCACTGCCCTTGAATTTTTGAGGAACGATAATGGAATTACCTAATAGGAAATACTTGCAAGAACCTGATGGATAGCATCCTTACTTGGGAAAATTTGTTTTTCACGTGTCCCCATAGGGTGGCAAATTTCAATGCAACGTGTGGGATGAGCTTACTATTTTCCACACCAGGTGGCAGAAAAATCGCGTCCGCGTTACACACCCACACGCTCTGGTTTTATCGCCCTTGTCGGTACCCGGGGGGAAGTGGAGTAAGGGGGGAAGTTTCGGGTGGTGGTGCGGTGAGAGGGGGAGCGCATACACACGATTTCTTTCCGAGTAGACCTTGTGGGTACCGGAGAATCACCTCCCGGTCAAAGGCCAAGATATTCAAGATGTATCGGCGCTCGTCAGGAGAGGTTAAGACAGTGTCTGGCTGAAGGTCACTTTTTACCCCACAGCTTTCTGGAATTCGATTTCTGAAATACTTTTAATTCTTATTATTTGGCGCCATTACCCTCTATCTAAATCTATGTTTCGCAACCGGTGTTCCTCCACAAGGTCACGGGTGTGCTGCGAACTTTTCTTGTAGTAACAAATTGAATGTAAGTTATTTAATCTGACTACCATGCGAGAGATCCGGGTTCGATCCCCAGCGGGGGAGAACCAGTATATTTTCCACCTGTTCAAGCGGTTCTGGCGCCCACCCAGCGTCGTATAAAGTGGGTACCTGGAGAAAACTTTTGGCTAAAGAAGGTGGCCATGGACGTGGTGCTGATCACTTCACCCCCACCTTCGACCGTGATCAAGAAAGTGTAGGGTCCAAACTCCACACCCACTTTACTCCTTCATGGCATGCCTTGATGGGAAGGGTCAGTTTGTTATTACACATACATAATCTCTACAGGCGTTTCGGATCCATATAATCAGCTGCATGAATCGTTTCAATAATAATAATAATAATACCAAAAGTACCTATGAGTGCAGTGAATTGTATTATTATTATTATTAGTAGTAGTAGTAGTAGTAGTAGTAGTAGTAGTATTTTTAACTGATTATATTGTAACTCATTCCTAAACTTTTAATTTAAATCAACAGTGCCGTAATGTATGTTTTTTAGATAAATAAATTTTATGATGTGCCGTGTTCAATACTGGATAATTTATGGTATTCTGCGAGGACAAGAAGGTTGCGGAACATTGCTCAACCTTTACTTTTACAGATGATCGAGTATTTTGAGGGGTTTAGAATTATCAGAAGGAAAAAGAGGGGAACACCATACTTTCGGAGGTATTTTCTTATGCCCTGGTACCTTAAAATTAACTCAGGGCGTGAGTTCCGTGATTTTTCTTTTACGGATTATCTTTTTAATTCATTCTTTATTTTCCTTATTTTTTTGTTTACAGTAACTCACTGCGACATTGGCATAAAGAACCAAATTTGTTCGGTTTTCCTGAACAACGTTGATTTTACAGCATTCTACTAGGGGATAAGTAAGATTAAAATAAACGTTAATAATAGTAGAAGGTAAATGTGTGTGTGTTCAACATTAATAATATTTATGAATACAGATACAAAATCACATAAGTGTGTAATTGGTTTTGTAATGTTTTGTTTGGATAGGTTATATTGTGTGTTGTGTGCCTTAATGTTAGTGTTAGTGTCAGAAGGAAGTCATGAGCTAACAAGACGTCCGTTAAAAGTGTAAAGTTAGAGAGGCCCTATCACGGATAAATGCATGTTGTTCAGTTATTTTTCCCACTTATTTCTCTTTGATTCAACCTCGATAGCGAGAAAAAATTAAGATTCAATTGAAGTGAAGAAACTTCTTTTGGTACTTAATTACTGCGATGTGTAGGGAGTAAAACCACAGACTAAAAAACAAGGGAAGAACAACGTTGATACCTATTTTGTTCTTTGTTTCTTGACTGTAAACTTACTGTTCTCTAGGACACAGCCTATATATTATGCAAGTTCTGTCCCAAAAGTAATTAGACCAATTCTAGAAAAATCGTTTTGTTGAAGGTACTGGTGTGTTTAAGGGGGCTATCGAATTTGAACTTTCTCAGAACATTCTCTGCACATAAATACTATAAATAAAATTCAATACCAATTTTTTTTGCCCGACCCTGTGGCCGAGTGGTTAGCACATCGCGCTGCGACGCCAAGGGTCCCGGGTTCGAATCCCGGTCGGGCTTGGTTGTTTGTGAATGTCCATTCATCAATTTCATCATTTCATCACTCATCCCCATCTTCGCAAATTAGCCTAGAGGCACAAAACGCGAAGTCAAATAAATTAAATCAATCAAAAAATCAATACCAATTTATGTGATGTAAAAATGTGAATAGAATTTATATATTTTCACATATGCCTTTTTGAATGTAACAATGCTATTGTACGTTTAATATTGTTGCCAAGTTGCTCGAAGACTTAGAGACAGTCAAAGACGACAGTTGCTACCACTAAGTTATCCAGATACCTGTACCGTGCACCGTCCCGTTTCAATTTATTCATCATTGTTGCGGCCTACCAGGAAGGAATCCTTGATTCTTCAAACTGTTATGGGTTTTCAGCGACGCATTTGTGCGCAGCAACCATAACTTAGCAGGGGCAAAGGAGACACTTGCTCCCAATTTTTTTTTGGTTTATGGAGATTCACGATATAATGGTACTTTTGTTAACCTCCTGAAACCCTAGGACTACAGTAATCAGTAATTTTATGATTTTGCAAATGTAACACCTATTTATCAAAATAGTCCTGGATGATATTTCTATAAGCTGCAAAAAAGAAAATATTCTGCTCAACCCCCCTGCGACATGAGTTAAGCTCCAAATTTTTATACTATAATCTGAGCATACGAAACAAACATTGAATATTTCATTCTGTAAAATAACGTAAAGTTTTATGGTTGACGTAAAATTGTGGAAGAAACCGAAGGAAAATTAAATTTAGATAAATAACATCATAAAATCGGATCGTCTTAATGTGAACGAAATTAAATAACGTCTATTTCTGCCATGAATTCAATGGCGCTTCCAGAAAATTAGTAAGAAGCCTAATGCTGCTTTTTCACTCTTGCAGATGTATTTTCCCAGTATTTCATATTATTTTTGACCGAACTGGAGCTACAAATTCAAAGCGCGACAAGGACAACTTGAAACGTGACCCCATAAGAAATCAAATCCTGGAACCTATATTTACAAGATCAACGTTCTATCGGCGATGCCCCTACATAAATTCCTCAGTGTATGTGTAAATAAAATAGAGTAAGTTAGTTACCATATATTTTCAACCGTGTTTGGAATTACAGTTTAATGTGGAATCTGTCCCGGGGAACCTTGATTGCAGCTTCAACCACTCGCTATCAGTTGTATTACGTTTTTCATTTTTCTTGGTAAAGGATATACGTATATTTACATTTGGATGGTCACTGATTCACATCTCACGACAGCCTAAAGAGTTCTCGTTGTCTTGTTGAGTCTATTCAGGCGACTGCTGAGATAGTGCCGCTGACGCTTTATTCCCTGCCCTTTATTTTCACTTTTTATACACGTCATCCTCTCGTCACTGTTCAGTTAATTTTGAGGCCTCCTCGATGGCGCAGTGGCAGAGTCGTCGCCTTGTCATCAAGGGGTCCCTGGCACATAGTGGTTCGGATCCCACTTTACTTCTCTATCTCTCCCTCTCTCTCTCTCTCTCTCTCTCTCTCTCTCTCTCTCTCTCTCTCTCTCTCTCAATGAAAGAAAGAGAGGAGAAAAGAAAGAAAAGAGAGAGAGAGAGAGAGAGAGAGAGAAGGGATAAACTGTAGATCCAGTCCCGATTAGCGTAACTGTTCATAAAGTTGACTTAAAACACCAAATCAATCAATCAATCAATTCAGCTATTGGTGCATATAAGCATTGATGAGTAAATAAACAAGCACCCAATCACAAAAACGATCCTTCAATTTTTCGCTTCTCATTAACTTAATTCATAGTTTCCAAAAACCTTTCAGCAGATGTGAATAAAAAGCGTAGGTCGTTCCCCGTGACGTAAGCATATCAGAATCAGCTGCCTTGTGACTTGAGAAGGAAAGGAGAAACGTGACAGGTTAGAAGGTCAGATTGCAATGCCTTGATTCGTGATACCCACACACATGCTTGGAACCTAATGTCTTGTGTTTCGTTGTTGATAAAAACACAGCAGCCCCAGAGAACATTTGTGGAAGTTGCTCACAGCATGTCCACGGCTCCATTTCGACCTTGAGTTTCTTCGCTCGAATCACTTTGAACTGCATCGTGTGATGTAGGTATATTGGAAGTCAAACGTCCCATCTTGTGAACGTCGAAATACATACATCTTTTATTATAAAGTTGATATTACAAAATATATGCTACGAATGATGTGATAAAAAATTAATGGCAGTTATTTTCCTCAGGACGTCTAACTGCCAAGCGGGTGACCAGGGTTCGATTTCCGGGTGGGGCATGATATACTTTCGGAATTTTTTCCGGCCTTGTCCCCGCATAAAGCGGGTCTGGGCTTACACAGTTTCAAATCTATTGCTAACTGGGGCCAACCCTGAGGGGTAAAGGCGGCGGCAGCATGCTGCTGATCACATCACCTCCAAATGCCCGAGATCGAGTTCGAGAATATGAGGGGTCCTATACCTATATCCCTTAAATGTGCCTTTATGGCACGGTGCTATCTGCACGGGGAACTTTACCTTTTATCTCACATTTATCACAATAAACAAGCTATGTAGAAAAATATAGTTCTGGCTGGGTAAAGGCTGTGTAATATCCCACTTTATTTTTCATGATTTTCTGTAACGTTACTAAACACGATATTTATTGCCATATTATTTTTATATTATATTTTTGGATTATTTTATATTCCTTTTAGGAAACTGATTAGCGAATGTGTAAAGTGTTTCTCTCCAAGTCCATCAGCCCGTATGAACGATCAGTGTCTCAAAGCTACAAATTCAAAAATCTGATAGACCTAACAGATAGTAGGTAAACACATCTCTATCGGACCGTCCGTCTGTTTGGCCGTGAGAAACAAGAGTCAATGCGAGGTGAGACATCCATATCACAGAATCTGTTGACGCTACATCCGCAAAAATAAACACAATTTACGAGAACGACAAAGAAAATTCTAAACCATCCCTGTATAAATTATCTCCAATCCAATCCAAAAGTCGGAAACCACCCATATATTTTCTCCAGATATTATATATGTATTTATTTATTTAACAAATGATGCCACAGAACATTGTTCCATTGAGACATACATACATTTTGTGTATTATATATGAGCATTACATATATCTGTGCATAACATAAATTGTTTCACTAATTCCTATACAGACGAACCCCTCACCCCTTTCTCCAATGAGCCAGTAGGAATCTTTTGAATGATTGAAATGACAGACTGTTTATATCAACGCTCGGATCATTTGCTACTACTTCATTATAAGTTTTACCCATTTTCCACATCGGAGATATATTTACATAATTTGTTCTAGATTTTGGTACATGAAACAAACCGGGTTTCGGTCTGTTTCTCATTTGAGATACATGATATTGTAATGCAGATACTAACCCCATAGAGTCTATTTTGTTATTTGCAATTTTATATAACGTGCTCATCAAATTAAGATTAAACTTTTCTTCAATTTTTTCAATGTTAAACTGCGATACAAGCTCAGAGTACGGATTGAATTTGGGATATACTTTGTCTTCTGTATACTTTATGAACCTCAAGAACTTGGACTGAATCATTTCTATTTCCCTCTTTTTTTTTTTTTTGTTTTTTTTTTGTTTTTTGTTTTTTGTCCAAGGGCTTCCATATTACCGACGCATATTCTACGAGTGAGCGTACTAGGGAGACATACAAAAATTATTAATATTGATGTACTTTCTAGATCTTCCCCACATATTTTTATCAATCCTAATTTCTTATATGCTTGGTTAACGATATGATGCATATGCTCTTTAAAACATAGATTTGCGTCATACGTGATAACAAGATCCGTGAATTTAGTGACCTTAGCTATTTGTTTTCCTCCCATCTGACACTGGAAGTTTCTTTTTATTTCAGCGTTTGTTATAGACATTACCTGACATGTATCAAGAATACAAGTCTATAATTTTCGCTCCATTGTAGTAATATATTTACGTCTGCCTGCAAGTCAAGGCTGTCTTCGTCAGAGCAAATTGTTCTAAATATTTTTACATCGTCAGCAAATATGTCAACGTGATTTCGTAATAATTTTCGGGAGGTCATTAATAAAGAGTAAGAAAATGAGTGGACCCAAATTGGATCCCTGCGGCACCCCAGAAGGCGTAGGGTATTCCCGAGATATGTATCCTCTATAATTGACAAATTGCTTTCGGTCCATGAGGTAAGATTTTAGCAGCATAATTACGTTTTCAGAAATATATTAAAATACGATAGTTCCTGAAGTAAAATGTCATCATTTACCGAATCGACCGCCTTGGCCAGGTCAGCATAGATACCTGTTTCCTTTCGTCTAATTCATAAGCTACAAAATGTGCAAATTCGGCAAGGTTTGGGATTGTCGACCTCCGCGATATAAAACCATGTTACATGGTAGATATAGCCGGTCGTACGTTGGCCATTATTCTGTCGTACAGTATTTGTTCAAACACTTTGCAAAAAAACTGAGAGAATTTACACTGGCCTAAAGCAATCAACGTTCTTTGCATTTGCCTTTTTTTGGGAAGGGATTAACTTTAGTGATTTTCCATTTTGATGGGAAGTTGTGATGTTCTAAAATGTTATTGAATATTATACTCCCCTTGACCACATAGGGAGGAATGATGTCCATCCTCACTGCTTTTTTGGCTTTCAACATTTTAACTGCTTCCTCGATATCATTCAATTCGATATACGATATATCGAGTTGGGAAAGCACTCCGGTTTCGCACTTATCTGATTCAACTATAGAGTACTGTAAAGAATCTTTGTACACCGATAGAAAGTAGGTAGTAAATGCATTTACAATATCGTGTCCATTGTGTAAGATTTCATTGTTGTATTCAAAAGTATCACTACCTGAATCCCTCTTTTTATTTCTAATATAAGTCCATACATTATTTACATCTATCCTTATGTTTTCCTCCGTCTCACGGATGTACGCTTTGTAAGCTGCTGTTAGCCCTTTCTTTATCTCTTTCCTAAGATTCTAATATTTCCCTTCATGGTACTCTGCGTTGCAATTACCTTTTCCCCACTTTTTGTAATGATATAATTTTGAACATTATTTTCCTAATAATGTCACCATTGAACCACACAGGATATTTAGGTACCTTGATGCGTTTCAGTGTTACGCAGTCATTCAAAATATTATACAAAATATCATAAAACGTATTAGTTAGTGTATTGACATCCTCAATATCGCATAGATTTACCCAGTTATAGTCTGTTAATTTTCGATATAAAGACTGGAAGGTCGCTTTTTTGAAGTTTTATTGAAAACTTACATTTTCTGCTTGAGTTGAAACATGGACCATTAATGTAGCCATATGCGTTATTAGGAGATAAAGTGCTTCATCTCTGAGGCATGTTAGATACCCCGTACGCCATATTTGATCTAACCTTTTTTCAAACTAGAATAGGGGTAAGTAACACATCAAACATCTTTGACAGTTTTCCAGTTCAGGAGAACCATTATTAAATACGTAATTTTATATTATGCAGACACTCAAAAACGAATAAAAATCCCTTAAAAAGGATTTCAAAATGTGATATTTCAGAAAATTTCACGTTATTTCGGTATGACACATGATCCCCTTTCCAATTAAAAAAATAAGCGGATTTGAAGTTGGAGCGGGTATTCTTGTTGCACTCTTTAGTCCAAGACACAATGGGAATGATATTATTGGTTTAACGTTATGCGTTGTCATGAAATTGGGTGGTTCCATGTTTTTGCCTGTTTATACGTCGGTACTTTTTGACACCCCGTAACTTCGAAAGTAATACAGATATCTTAAAACCGGATTTCACCATTCAATTTTTCAGAAAATTTTACATGAATTTGATATGTCATTTGCCTATTCCCATTTGAAAAAAAAAGAAGAAAAACTTTCTAACCACTTTCATCAATTGATTCTCATATCGTAGAATAACAAAACAGGAGAAGAAAGTAAGATATGGACACATAGACTCCTACATACTGCACGTGATTGCATTCACGGTTTATAATATCTGTAGAAATTATATGGGTGTTTCTCTTTCGACTTTCGAATCACCCTGAATTTTAAAGTGGTGACGTGACCAAAACGGTTTGAGCTATAAATTGAAATTTGTCAAACCAACCGGACGCGTTATTAAAAATCTCCATTGAGTCTTTCATTTAATTGTTGTAGTCATTCACGAAATAATTGGATAGATAGTCAAAAACCATAAAATAGAAGCGTAGATAGGTAGACCTATCAAATACTAGCATGGAGCGGTATAAAGTATCTGGATGTGAGTATCCGTCTGTTTATGGGAGGCAATGAATCGAAAGTCAACAATGAAAATATTCTTATACTTAAATATCTAGGACTCAATTAAAGCTACGAACGTGTAATTTGATAGATATGTTAAATAGCAACTTCCATTGGGGGGGGGGGGAGGCATGATCGAAATTTTTTTCATCCCATAACTACTGTATTTGTAAAATTAAAAAGTTATATTAATATAAAATCAATTTTTAATTAAACTTTTAAAACCATTAATTATGTATTGGAAAATTAACAAGCCGAATAGAAATTTTAAACACACAGCAAACTTTTGTTGTTATACTTAATTTAAACTTAGGAGATAAAAGAGCATTCTTCTTTCTGGTTGCAAATATTAGTCCTTGGGGGCTTGTTTTAAGGTGGCCTTCCCCACCTGAAAATACTTGTTTCAAATGGTACATGTTAGAAATTTTAATATTGAAGGAGTTAAGGTCAAACTGTTTCAACAGTGAATAGATGATTATGATCATGCACATTCGCTGATGCCAGAATTATTTAATATATAGCAAACTGTTAGCATTTAAGTATTCAATTTAATATTTTTATATTTAAAGTAACATCTGGTTATTCACGTGGGAATTTACAAATACAATTGTTGTCAATATTCTTTAAACTGTAATCAAGGGACCCAGGTTCGATACCTGGTAGAGGCCCATAGTGATTCGGATCCCACTTTAAACTGTAGGTCCAGTCCAGATTATCCTATTAGTGCATAAAGTGAGGTTAGAACAACAACTTAACAAGATAATTTATACGTCACACAGCATGCACGAAACTTTTCAGATTCGTTGACTTTCTGCTATCCACTGTGTACGTCCCAGCACTTGAGCCGTAGAGAAATATCGACTTGTATGGAAATTTTCACACGCATAAATCTTTCACGGTTTCATGTGATTTCCGGTGGCCGTGAAGAGCAGGACTTCCTCCATGCCGTAAGGACCACACAGTATTTGCAAAGCCCTGAAAACCTGGACAATACTTACTTTATAAATTGGACATTTAACCAATGTAGTTCTCTTTCTAAATTTTGTAGTCTTTTCTGTGAGAGGGCGCGATAGTTCGCTCTTTGTATTTCTGCCATTTTTTAAAGAACAAGAATCAGAGCTCAAGCATGTATATACGATGAGTCCAAAGTGTACCTGGAGAGGGGAAGGGGTGATTCTGAATTTTTTATCATCATTTTTACCCCTGTATCCTCATTAAATAATAATATATTTCAAGAAAACTGGTCATGTGCTTTGGCTTTCAGGCCTTTGAAAACTCTGTACCATGGTGTGCAAAGTATGCAGTACGGTGTGAGGTTGTTTGCATGAATTTAGTTTCATCTAGCACAGTATAGTTAAACTATTTTTTAGCGTGTAAATTTTACAATTTGTTTGCAGCAAGTTTTGTCACTCATGTTGAGCTGTTAATAACTCTAGTGCATAATGGTTCTATTATTGCAGAAGAAAACTATAAATGAGCCCAGCAACTTATCAATTCCTCCTCTGTAAACGATATCTATTCTTCAAATACAAGTGATAGAAATGCAATAGTTTTGCGCTATCTATGTTGAAAAATGATGGTACCCAGCCACGCAAGAAATGTGGGTTTTAGAAGGGAATTCCTTCAGTATTTGGAATCATGTGAGACGTGGCATCCCCAAGAGTATCCGTGAGGTCATAAACATACTATATAGACCATAATACAATTTCGAAGGTGTTTTTATGCATAGCATATTTCGATCTTTATATAGCATATAAATCCGATCCGCCACATACCACATATAGCACACAAGTATGAGTGAAGCTTCTAGTTCTAATGAAGCTTCAGGCCTCCCCGATGGCGCAGTGGCGCAGCGTCGTCGCCTTGTAATCAAGGGGTCCCGGGTTCGATACCCGGTGGAGGTGCAAAGTGGTTCGGATCCCACTTTAGACTTTAGGTCCAGTCCCGATTAGCCTTACTGTGCATAAAGTGGACTTAAAACACCTAATCAATCGACCAATCAATCAAAAATCTAACGAAGCTTCAGTTTCCTTTCTTGACGAGTTGCGTCCGAGTAAAATTCATTTATCATTTTGGACCTATTAATATCATTCGTTTGTTAAATATACAAAACAGCAATAAGGCGAAGTATTTAATGTCCAGTAGCTTTGAGTATACATTGTATTGGTCCTGAACCTTCGAGGGCAAGAAAGAATGCTCACAGCATCCTGAACTCACGGAGGTTGTCAATAATGTTTTGAACAGTTCATTTCAAATTTGGAAAATGTTCTCGTAAATGTTGTTCCTCACTCACAAGAAAGTTCTGGGTTGAAACCCATGATCAGTGTTCTTATATTCACACATTCCTGACAGCACATTGAGTTCTGAACTATTTTCTGTCTCTGACATTTTATGTGTGGAATATACCTCTTTTTCACTCAACACATGATTTGGGGGGGGGGGGGCGGTTGCCCGCCCTTGCCTCCGCCAAGTTATGCCTATGGCAACTTCTCTCGGCAAAATGTTCTCAAATGGTTTGTCTGTTTGTAAGTGAGGGTAAACAATTTGACAACATATACCTGTCGATTGCTCAGAAATAATTGCAAATTGGATTGAAAGTAGTCTTAAGTCTAATATTATGGAATAAATAATTGACATGTCGATAAAATTGTTTGTCTGTCAATGTGAGTTCAACTATGGATATACTACTTTCTGATTAGTACACATAGCATAGAGCATTCGCAGTTAAACTGTAAACACCGCTCTAACTTCTTTTTACATATCTACGACGTGACATAAGCATGAATCATGAACTCATGAAATAAGTGGAGGGATTTTCGCACCTGCATGCTTTACTTAGAATTTCAACCTGAGGTCCATAACGCTATGCTTGATCATTTTTACGTACACTGCTGTTATCCTCTAATCAACCAGCCCGAATAATGAAGCAAATTTTCATGTGAAAATTTAAAACTGTAGGTTAACTTTATTCATGTATTATAATTATGGACGGAAAATACATAAAATGGGATCTTTATAGTTCGATTTTATTCATCGTACCTTCATCAACTATTTGTTTCGTTAACGGAAATGTCGAAGTTGCCAAATTCCGAACTTAACTGTGGTACAACTTGCTGCACATGGAAGAAAAATATTATTTAAAGTTCTATGTAAAATTAAATACACTAACCGTCGGAGTGGTCAGGGCATGAGTATTCTTTCTGAGTATCACTTAATCAATTTCGTCAAATCATTACTCATCTTCATCTTCGCGACTATCCAAAAGTGGCAGAAATTCGAAGTAAAATAAACCAAATCAATCAATCAATCAATGAAATATACTAACTTGAAGTTTACAAAATATATTTACATGTAACTCGTACATAATCAATTTACAATCCATTGATGGAAATATATTTGCTAATTTGCGGTGATTAGAAGACAGTCAAAAGTTCTACTAATTCTTGACTTTGGTCGTTGAGATGTTCTTAAAACGTGCTCATTAAAACTTTCGAAAGCAGATATTTTGATGCATTAAGGAAGATTCAGGCAAAAGCAGATTTCAGAAGAATAAGTAAACAAGAAACAAGTGTCGTTTGAAACGAACATTAAGAAGCAAGTGTGACCTTCCACACCGGGGCGACGCAATAAACAGCTCAGTTGCATGTAGATTGGGTGACTCTCGGAAAGGTTCGTTTTTTTTCTATAGTCTAGTTGCACCGTTCACGTGCAGTGAATGCTGTTTTGAAGATTGCAAAGAAGATCCAGGTGTTGTATCCCTTGCATTTTGTTGCTTTGGTACGAAACCCTCTGTTGGTTCAAGCAACTTGCTTGTCTCCTGTACGTACTTCTTATTTGTATATTTTGTATGAAATCTTCGTAACATAAATGTCATAGCCAAGAAAAACCTCGGAGCACTTGTAATGGTCGGATTGAGCATTACTGGTTTTGGAAATATGTTAATTAATTGCTGGCCAGCTACAAGGTGTAGGGTAAAGTAATATGTTTTCCATGTGCGTACTTATATGTTATTACTGGATGTAAGTGTATGTGCTCATTGGATTGTGCTTTGCTGGATATTAGATTTCTTTATCACCCCAGTGGGGGAGATGTCTTTCCAAAGACCGTTGCAGTGGAATTTTCCAACGCTACGGGTTTCACGTCCACGGACGTTTACCCAGACTATAAAAAAGCCAATTGGGCTTTTATAGAAAACAGTGTTTCCCCATATTTCGACGACGAGGAATGTCTCCTCGAGTTTAGTCCAATTTTGGTGGCTAGACTATTATAAGAATGTAGCATTTGGTGTAAGCCAGCCCCTGTTTGCTGTCCCAAGTCCCCTTTAGAAAAGTTTTGAATATTTGGAAATTTCCGTATTGAATAGTTGATGCCCAAAAGAAAGAGTAAAGGCGTAAGGAAACGCATTTGTAATGAACGGAATATCATTTCAGCTGAGGGTAGGCCCGCAGAGATAGTTTTGCAGAGATATATGTATAACAACGTATAATAAACAATATAATCCTACTAGAAATGTTGTTGCTGTTGTTGTTGATTTGGTGTTTTAAGTCCACTTTATGCACAGTAAGGCTAATCAGGACTGGACCTACAGTTTAAAGTGGAATCCGAACCTCTATGTACCTCCACCGGGTATCGAACCCGGGACCCCTTGATTGCAAGGCGACGACGCTACCACTGCGCCATCGAGGAGGCACTACTAGAAATGTTATGATTTGCTGAATTAACTCTAAGAACTACAGTACTGTCCATTTTAAACCAGTTGTTTATTAACTTGCTGTACATGCGTAACGAACCAGGGACTAAAAATATAAATTGTTATGTGAAACCCCCTTTCGTATTTCCGGCTCAAATATAATCAGCTCGCTTGGCACCCAGGCTGAGGTGAAAGGAGGGATTTGAAGGATTAAAGCAGGAAGTAATCCAGAGGGCCGGATTGAAACCAGGGACTGGGGGCTAACCTTTCAAAGAGATGGGTTGCACTTTCACACACTGATCCTAGGTTCTAGGTTCGAATCTTTGGTAATCGATATGTGTTTGTTCCGTCATCTATCTCATCAATTCATCCTTCATCGTCATTGTATTGTGATTAACCTAGAGAGGTAAAAAAAGGACGTAAAATAACAAAACAGAAGAAAGTAAGGTATTGACAACAACGTTCCTCCGAATAGAGGAAACATTTTATTTTGAAAATATCAAAGAGCTTCTGTCAGCATTACAGTGTCGCCGAGAAAGATATAAGAAAATGGGGGACCGAAATATTTTTTTATGAATAGTCAAATTTTATTCCCATTAAATATCGCATACAAAATGCATACTTGAGGTAAAAGTTGGTTAAATGACATTTTTTCTTGTAGGGGCAATTTTTCTTGTAGGCTAAGGTATGTTCATGTACGCATGTGTCAAGCATGTGTACGACCGTGAGGTGCCGCTCCTCCACCATTGTATTCCTCAAATCCTCAATTGTTTGTTATCATTGTAGTGAACAAAGTTGTAATATTGTAATCAACAGGGTCGTAACGAGTAATTTCATTGTGAAGAAATTAATCTTCGTTTTTAAAATATGTTCTAGATTTGTGTTTGAACAAGTTGGAGCTAGGGTTGCAGCTTATCATGTTCTCCATGGGTATCGAGGCATTTAATAATGCCCTGAGTTGTCCAGAAGCACAAATTCGAACGACATTATGCGGGTGTGTCTACGAAAACCAATCCAGTCAGCAAATCGACCATCAGCTTGTAGATCCACTGTTTAAAATAGTAGCATTGACACCACTCGTTTATAGCAAGCAACTGAATGTGTAGATATTTCAAAGGTATACAGCGACTGTAAAAAAATCTGCCTAAAAGCTCTAAATTTACAGTAATTACCATCTTAGCAGAGTTGTAAGTTTTCTATTTTGTTCCCGCTCCCCCCCCCCCACCTATGCACTCAAAAGTAAATTTCTTACTGGCAAATTGTACATCTATTGTTTGTTGAGTTTCGATGATTAAGCTCTGAATATTTAGTTTCTACAGAGAATTGCAAATGTCAAAAATGGGTAAGTAGTGAATATGCATAAATAAGTATATTTACATACATACATATGTACATATAGGTAGGCATGGATGTAAGGTTCATGTGACGGTTACATCCAATGGCTGGAAGCCCTCTGTTATGCTAAATGAAATGTGGTATGTATCATCAGGAAAGTAGATCAATATTTCTGCCTAACCTATCTTTTTGTTGTTCGTGTTGTTTTTTTCTCACTATCATTTCAAGTTTATTTCTTAAAAAATAAAATAATGCGGGTTCAACCTTACTTTACCCAACTTTTCACACCACTAGGTTTCGTGCGAATTCTTCTCTTGTTTTTACAGTTACACATTATTTCACAAGCATTTGTTTATGAGAGTTGTGAATTCGTGACAGGGCAGAAGTCGCTAGCAATGCTATGAAGAAAGCATTGCTCCCTTGCTCCTCCAATGTTTGCTTTGATCTGGTGGGGCCTACACAACACTGGGCCCATCTCATAAACAAGGGTGTTCTAGGAATAACCAAAGAGACCCGGGAATTATGAAACATACATTGTCTTCCAAAATGAACGTAAAATTAAGTACATATCTGTAAGTAACTTTCAAAGTATCTTGATACAAAGTTTCGTTTATTATACAGATACAGAAGTTTATTATTATTATTATTATTTGAGGCTCACCCTGACTCAAACAAAAATAGTACCTTGGGGTAATCCTCGAGAGTAAGGGCGGCCGGAGTGTGGTGCTGAACACATCACCTCCAAAATGGCCGAGATCAAGAATATGTGCTCCCACGTCCCCTAAATTTGCCTCATGCACGGTGCTATATGCGCGGGAAACTTTACATTTTACCTACTATTATTATTATTATTATTAAATATGTGAGATATCTATATGCTCTTTGTGGTATTAGTTATTTCTTCGTTATTTTACGTCGCTTTTCGTTGGTTCGATGTGGTCTACAGACTGGGTATTGTTTGTCTCTTTCAGTACGGAATGAACATAACTTGATACGGAAAGCATTGGGTCGCCCACGTCGTCTTCGTGACTGCGTACATGACTTCATATGTTTAGAAAACAAATTCAGGTTGTTTCCACTTGACCTTGGAAGAGGTGGACTATAATTGTGTTTTGGTTCCATAAAGAATGCAGCGTATTCTTTCAATAGGTCGCAGCAGCACGGCATTAAAGGTAATGCTTCCACAACTAATTTCAAGCCCTGCATTTTCCCTCAGTAATAAACAGACAAGGAAAGAAAACGGGAAAACCCCAGAAACCTCCGCCCGCATACGTTCAGGGGTAGGTGCTTAGTGCCCTGCTGCCTTTAAAATAAACAAGGGCGTCAGATCAGCGGAATTTCGGTTCCACCGTTTTTCTCATCGTCCATGTATTGACGGTTTGAATTATTTGTATGTACGAGGCACTAAAGCTAAATCTAGATAACGTCTCATGGATATAGTGGACCAAGATTGTTTCTGCGTTGTAGGAACGAACTTGGTTGTAAGATATAACTTGCTAGTAATTGAATTAAATTAATGGCATCTGCATTGCTAGTAATGAAAACCGCGGTAGCTCAGCTAGCGCCTGACTACCGTGCGAGAGACCCGGGATTTTTTCCACCTGTTCAAGCGGCTCTGGTGCCCGCCCAACGTAGTATAGAGTGGGTACGTGGAGGATACTCTGGGAGATAAAGGAGGCCCCACCTTCGCCCGTGATCAAGAAAGTGTGGGGCCCTAACTCCACACCCCGTATACGCCTTCATAGCTTGGTGCAAAGCACAGAGGAACACTTTACTTTTTATGTTAGTAATGAAACGAAAGTTCGGGACCGGGGAGAATGTGTTAAGACAGAGAGGAGAAAGAGTGGTATTTTAGGAAGGTTAATAATTAAATGAGTTAAGCAGTATGCAAATTAAGCGAAGGGGGTGCTGGTGATTTCCCCACCACAATAAATTTTATCCCCTGCAAAAGAAAATTATTTTTATCCCTGCCAGAAGTGTTTTTATCCCTTTAAAGAAAAATGGAATTGAAAGGATATATTATTCCATGTCTTAACTATGTAACAGGCACAATTGAAAAATCATTTTGTTATTTATGGTTCAGTCATAAGATTTCCCTGCCCCAAAGAATGCAGCTTTGTGGATTAAGGAAGGACACCCTTCCGAAACTGACAACCTCACCGTGCCGAGACAACAGAAACTCAAATTTTCGATGCATAGTGCTGATATTTTACACTTACTAAATTGTTCACAAGAAACTTGTAGGTATGTAAGATTGGCGTTAACTATGAACTTGGCAATATACAGTTGGTAACTTTTTCGGTGTTAGTAGTTCGATAACTATTTTCGTGTATGAGTTTGGGTTTACTTAGAATCAGGGGGGCCGCCAGGAGGTGGGGAAGGGTGCTTCATCACCCCTTCATTTTCTTCCTCACGCCGTCCAGCATCCCTTGTTCAACTTGTTAAACCATGTCATATTCAGCGTAGAAAGGTTTTGAAGTGAGATCCTTATTACTGCATACAACAGGCAAGTCATCGATCTTAATCTGACATCAGGCACGTATCCAAGGGGGCTGGAGCCCCCCACCGAAAATT
Organism: Lepisma saccharinum; assembly: GCF_977018435.1. Classification (NCBI taxonomy): domain Eukaryota; kingdom Metazoa; phylum Arthropoda; class Insecta; order Zygentoma; family Lepismatidae; genus Lepisma; species Lepisma saccharinum. The sequence goes on from NC_139229.1 coordinate 49,557,156, forward strand.
TTCTGTTTACACTAGATAAAATGAGGCTTTTAGTTTCTTGAATAATGTGATCATAATTTGAGAGTTATTATTATCGAGACAAGACAGAGAATGCTCTATAACCCTCTTATTGTTAATAGCACGTATCCAAGGTGAGGATCGAAAATTTTTCAATTTACTTTAGAAAAAAAAATAGGTTTTTGTCTTCTTGAATAATAGGACGATGACTTAAAGAGAGAAATTATTATCAATGGAAGACGAAGAATGTTCTATAACCCTGTTCTTCATAATATTGCACGTAAACTTTTCTTGCGCTTTCGGTGTTGTCGCAGCGAACTTGAGCACTATGGAAAAACTTGTCAGCATTTGAAAGCTGCACAACAAAGGTAGCGCCACAAGTAGGACGATTCGTTGTAATTTTTAATCTCTGGAAAGCGCGAGAAGGAACGTTCTTGAATAAGAGAAGGAGTCGAATCACTACTGGCTATATTAACGAATCGTTTTCCTGCTGAACGTTCTAGAATATGAGAATATTCATTTCCCGGTTGATCTGTACAATAGAATCGGTTAATGAGACTTCAGAGTAAGTGTGGCAACTCATACAGTCGATCAGTGTCCATTGGTGGCTTTATAAGATCTAGTGATTTGAAAATGAAAAGTAACGAAGTCTACATCTAGTTCCAGTTCGGGTCCAAAGATGAAGACAATGACGACAGCGGAACTTCCGGAGCCTCAGTGTAGTGCTATTTCTGGTCGAGGGCTGAAGAGATCGAATGTCTCTTTCTCTAAAGTTAATATTTCAGCAATACCGGGTATTGGAGCAGTTTATTAAGAAAGAAATAAACTGCACAAATCAACTGAAAAACAAAGTTCTGATTGATGATTTAGTTGTGCCCGGACCAAATTCCGTGTAAGCAGTTTGTAACCTTATATAATAGAAAAATGCATATGCATGTGTGAACCTACAGCAGATACTGATATTTCAGATATTGGCTTTTTTATACTTGTTACCCAGCAAGCCTTGATGAGTTACTAAGAGTCTAATGTTCCCGACAAATGGAGTATCGGACTAACTTTGTGACGACTAGTGTCCAACTGGAGGATGTTGCAACATCGCGCTACGAGGCCAGGCGTACCGGGTTCAAATCCCGGCCTGGACATGAATGTTTTTTGAGTGTCCATTCATCAATTTAATAATATCATCACTCATCCCAATCTCCGCAAATTAGCCAAAAGTGTCACAAAAGGCGAAGTAAAATAAAGCAGATCAATGAATCAATCACAATTTTGAACACTTGCGAGTGCCTGAATATGGACAATTTGGTGGGTTTCGGCTTTCATAAGAGCTGCAAACATGGGAGGACAAGACACATTAGTGGTGTTCTGGTTCGAATCAGATAGAAATATTCGAGAACTGCATGCGTTCAGTTCGCAGCCCAGAGTTAGAATCTCGCGTTGTCGAGTGGATTGACCATTCCGTGCATTTGTAACACCTTCGTAAAAACACTCACAGATACCACAGATGTTTTGATGCCTGATGAGAAGAAATGGGCAAACACGCATACTCAGATGGTTCCGGCACAAGATATTAATGGTTGGAAACAGAGGAGTCGTGTGGTAAAAAATGTTCCGATTTCACGTTCTAATTAAAATGGCAGCCTTAAACAGTGGCGACGATTTAAGAGATAGTTGCTCCCCATTTTTTTGCCTCCTCATTATGGCCTCTTAATGGTAAGCCTTGTCTACCAAGAGAAAGTAAATTTTCATTGCACCGCCCCACCCCCAGGTTTTGGAACCCAGTCGCCACCACTGGCCTTAAACATGCAATTCTGAGGTTCTATCTATACTTCTTAAAAATATGTTGTTAGTGTAAGACTGTTTGCTTGTATATAGTCAATTGTTTAATGGGGTATTGTTGCTTTCCATTGTTATGCGGCAATAAAGAGGGCCCAAAATACAAGTTTCCATTGTATTTTTACTTATTTCGGCCCTTAATATCTTGGTTAAACAACACTACCATTTTTTTTAATCGGCATGAAATCTCACTATTAGCACTCACTGAAATAGCACATTACTTGGATATTGACGCTGTTAGTAGATATAACCCTTTAAATATTAAATTATTGCGAAATCCGCAACTTTAGAATTAGGCTTTTCTCAAAACAGCAAAAGGGAAGAGTAAAACTTGGTATGCCAAGTTTTTTTTCTTTTCTTTTCTTTCTATTGAAGACTCGTAGTGGCACTGTCGGCCACCAGAAGGCAGTTTAGTAGCAGTGAGGAAAATGGCTACCACTGGACAGCAGAAAGCGTTCTTTATTCTCGTTCAGCGGCATTTCCGAACAAGATTTGTGGTTGAACCGCCTTCTGGCAAGTCAATTAGAAAATGCTACAATATTGGTGGAATTGCGTGAGCGTATCACCGCAGCCATAGGAAAAGTTGCGGCAGGAACTTCATTATAGACTAGATGTGTGTCGTGTAACACGTGGATCACACAGAGAACATTTATAATGGAAAAACATTTTGCGTTTTTCAATCTGTGTGTATAATATCAGCCATTTACGTATCATTACAATAAAATAAATAGACACTGAAATCGGGAACATCATTTTGATTTTCGCTGTATGTACTCACACATGGAAATAAAAAAAATCATTGGGGCCTCGTCCTATTTTTGAGGGGAAAACATCAAAATGTTAAGAAATGTCAATGTAAATTATCACACTTCCTTCGCTATCAGAAAGAGGAACAGACCTTTCTCCTCCCCTTCTATGCTCCAAATGGAACAGTTCCTCTCTTGAAAAGTTGTGGAAGAGTTTCAGTTTTTCTTTCTTTGATGAGTAGCGTAGTGGTAATGCGAACTCTTTGTAATCAAAGGGCTCCGGGTTTAATGCAAGGTGGAGGTACAAGTTGTTCGGATTCCACTTTAAACTACAAGACCACAGTCCCCCCGAAAAGCATTTATGTGCATAAAGTGGGTTTAAAAATAAAACTCTACCGAACTCTACATGCAGTGACATACCAAGGACTTTCGTTAGCCATCTTTTTGCCACCATTTCCTGCTTTAGACATTACTGGGCCAAAGAGGGACTATGATTCCCTACACCAGGAATGTCCATCCCCCTCAAGGTCCTGAACGCAGTCTCCCAAATAAAGAATTTCAAGGCACCAAGCATAAGGATAATAGTCCAAAATTCATAACTAAATTCGATAATCATAACCCTTCAATATTATTTTGATAAATATAGTAACTGATTTTAATTTGGACGCAATAGCCTGTCAAGTGGTCAATAGTTATATCTTAAAATGTATATTTTCGACACGCAGAAAGCTAGTACATTGATTTCTTAAATAATTTGAAATGTCAGAAAATAAATTATGTGTATGCAGTGTTTTTGGTCGGGGAATAGATGTTAAAAAGCCCACAACTGAATGATAAGATAGAAAAATCTAACTGGGCACACCACTTGCATACGCATGATTTTTCGTTTCGGGGGCGGCCGGAATTGTAGAGGTGGATATTACATAGCTGCTTCACTGTGTTCTGGGAGAAGACGGGATATAAAATATTTCATAAATATTATTTTTTTGCCTTAAATTTTTAAAGTTGTTCAAAGAAAAATATCGGGGGGTCGTTTTAAGGGAAGTTTGCTTTTATCATTTTGCCCTTTCCAGAGTTTTTAGTGCTTTCATTTTAAAAAAAATAATTTTCTCAGAATTTCAGAATTTCAAATTTTCTCAAAAATTCATAGGTAATTGTGGAGCTGCAGAACCATCATCTCCCCCAACCCATACCCTGTGTACACCAGTGGGGAAAACCAAATATTCATGCTGCAGTTGTCTTAACCAGAACTTGTTTGTTCCTATGACTGATTCAATTATCGTTTCATACACAGAGAGAGATAGTGAAAATAGTATTTGTTGCCTCCTGCAACAAATTCTCCTCTTAGGCTTAGAGTATTTTAAAATAAAAAAAATCTGGATTGTATCTCACGTGTAAAATTCACTTTCTGCGACAAGTTTGATATGCACATCTTACATTACATATTTTCCTGTTGTATCGGCTTCTTTACAATGCGTTGGTATGTATTATATTTAGTACAATTATGACAGCACACGGAACAGACAATACAGTAGTATTTTTAATAGAACTACTTCGTTGAAATGGTGCACCTGCTGGAAGAAATCGCACGGGCCAAGTCCTGTGAATAGGCTGGATGGGGAATAAATTCGAAGCAAAATTAGTGCAATTTTGCCTTTGAGACGCTCGATTTGTGGGATGGCGCGTTTTCCTGTTGCAAAAGCAGTTTTTGAGCTTTTTGGAAAGTGATTCACCTAATGAACTGCGGCATCATCTCCTAAATTTACTAAAATATTCAATCAACACCAAGAATATTGGTCGTGTCTGGCAATGTAGCCGCCGACCTTCGTGGCGGTGTGATTAGCACAGCGCGCTACGACGCCAAAGACCAGGGGTTTGAATTTCGGGCTGGGCATGAGTGTTATTTGTGAGTGTTTCTTCATCAATTTTATCAATTTTTATATCTATTTATTTGCATACTTACAAGAATATTACATTAATTTAATTTTGCGTCAATACTTTCAAAGGATGCCGTGTAATTTACTCTTTCCCAAATTATTCTCCACTTGCTCATGGGCGCCAAAAGCGAAAAGGGTGCATCACTAAGAAATGGGGTGGAAAAGTGGTTCAATATCATGTAAATGGTAAGACCAGAACTACAATAATCTTTTCGTATATAATATCACATAACGTGAACCGTAAAAATTGTACCTTTTTTATTTTTTTATTTTTTTTCTATAGTGGTGACTTCCAGCGCTCTATGCCCCTTTTCTTCAATCCGCTGTTGTACACTGTGCAATGCACTGCAAGCGAATCGAGCAAGAAAATAATTAGGGCATTAATTAAGAAACCGGCAATAATATTAATTTAATAAGGAGTAAATATTTTCACACGGTCCCGCGACCTTTACTCCTTCCAAATTGTTCTCTTCTGGCTTCTTCAGTACCCACTTTGTTGTCTCTGAGCTCGTGGCGCCCCCGTACCTGATGCTGTGTCAAACCATCTCTCTCACCTTCATTATCCTAAAGTGGCAGAAAAGTAACGTAAAATAACGAATAGTTACCCGTGGATTTCTTATTTAGTAGTCTGTGCTCTATTTTACTTCACTGCATTTTCATGCATCAGATGTTTTATTTAGGAGAGAAGGAAGAGAGGCGGATGGCTATGACACCCACCGCAATGCCGCTTAGCGAATAATCCAGAGTAAAATCCACTTTATACCATACTATCATCAAATGGTATGGTGTCTAAATAATGATCATCATACGAATTTTATGCCAAAGCGCTAAATATTGATTGCCCCCCTCCCCGAACTTCAAAGTTCGTTCCCTCCTTATTATGGAAAGTCTGTGCCAATCTAAAACTTAGCATTGCTATCCAATGTATGCCCTCGAAACGTTGGAAGCCAACTCCAATTTAACCTGACTGGTAACCCGAGAACACTTGTTCGAATTGTGTACTTGTTTAAATATTTTAAAAAATATGTAGGGTACGTACATGTATTCCATTCAGACTTTTGTTATATTAGGATATTCCAGTTAACGATTTCCTTGCTTATTTTGTTCAAGGAGTCTTGAAGAAAATTGTCAACGGGGGAGGAAGGGGGGCTGGAATTAATGGGAAACCAGAAAGCAGCAAGAGCGAAACACACGAATCAGAAAACATAAACAGAAGCCTGTTAGAATAACGAAAGAATAGGAAACAGAAAATATAGCTGGGAAAGTCTATTGTAAACGCAGAGTATGTACACTGAAACAGAAAGAGCTTTCAACAAACGCCGAATATGAGGATAAAGTGGACTTAAAACATACATCTCAGAACTGAAAATCTGCGTTTTACACGTAGGTAATATATCAATTAGTTATGATTCTTGACTACAAAAGTTAAGTGTAAGGCTCAGTCTGTAAAATACTATATATGTAGGCCTAATGTAAATATAAGAAACAGTATTCTGAAACATATAATGCCTAAAATTATTTTCTAAAAAATATGTTTGGATTCCGCAGGAGCGACTACCACTGTGAAATGCTGTGTGATTTGTTGTTCACACAAAACGTTATTGTGCACCATTGAAATTACTTGCTCATACTGTAGTAATGATATGTCAGGGATATGCTATGCTGCGTCAGTCTGGGCGCATCTCACAGCGCAAAAACAAATCAGAGATAGTCTCAGATCTGTACAACGGAATGTACTGTTAAGGATTCTCGGAGCGTTTAGTACAACATCCAAGACTTTGATAATAGCTGTTGTTGAAGTTCGACAAAGTGCCGCTTGTTACTGGTGGAAAAAGGGACTAAAAGAAGGAAGACCAGATACTTGCAACTCCTGTTCCTTTGGGAGGCTTAAGGTCTAAGGACTTATATTACTCAATAAAATTACTAGATAATATCATATATTACAAGTTAGTATTTTATTATATTTTTCATTATACATTTCCGTAAGATTTTCAAGCTGAAAATCAGCACCAACCAAATCCTTAACATATACAAGTCTATTTAGAAATTTTGGAAACACTGGTCAAACATATAATATAATAATCCTCATGATAATATTTAATTCGGCTTCCCCGATGGCCCAGTGGTAAGGGTTGTTCCCTTGTAATCAAGAAGTCCCTGGTTCGATACCCGGTGGAGGCATACATTGGTGCAGATCATAGTTATAAACTGTAGGTTTAATCCCGATTAGCCTTACTGTGCATAAAGTGGACTTAAACCATCAAATCAACCAAATCGACCTCTACGTACACTGTACACACACACACACAACAGGTGTGTTTGTGCTTGCCATTAACTTCATTCCTACTTGATACTTCCTACCCTCACATCAGGTTAGCGTAAGGAAATCATTCACCCTGACGTAATCAATCCCAAACACTCCAATCAAAATGAGAGCGCTTACATCATAGGTGGCACGTAAGCAATTTACACGTTTCCCTGCACCACCCACGCGACCCTCAATCTGTCGACCTTGAGTTTATTTGTCGACATCAAGTGACCCAGCAACGAAAGATTTAGCGCGAACGCAGCTCACGTGTCGCCACTTCCATTCCGATGCAGTGGCGCGACCACAGGGGGTGGGGGAGGGGCAGGGGAGGCATTGCCCCCCAACCTTGGACGGAAATGAGTTCTTGGGGGGACAGGGGGGGAAACGTTGACGGCTAAGTGTACCTGCAATTACCGCCCACAACTTGAAATTTTATGCAAATAAAAATACTTTTCGCAAAATGTTCTTGATCGCTCGCTCGCATTACTTGCTTTTCTTAGTCTTATCTTTTCTTAGTCTTCAGTAGCGTATCTAGGGGGCGGAGGGAGTCTGCCCTGGGCGCCGAACGACTTGAAAGAAAATAAGTTGTAAAATTGATTGATTGGGTTGTGGTTTTACGTCCATTTTACGAACAGAAATGCTAATCGGGACTGAACCTGCAGTTTAAAGTTGGATCCGAACAGCTGTGCCATGTGCCTCCAGCGGATATCGAACCCGGGACCCCCTGATCACATGGCAACGATGTTATCATTATACCATCGAGGTGCAGGGGCGGCGCCAAAAATTTTCGACCGGGTGGGCAGAAGCTGTATATTCATAAATTAGGGTGGGCTGTATAAATCTAAGATCTTACATGAGTTTTACATGCACTCATGCTCGTCCCCCCACCTCCAACATATACAGGGTGTCCTAAAACAACTTCAACAACGGTTGGATGCTGATATATATATATATATATATATATATATATATATATATATATATATATATATATATATATATATATATATATATATAACAAGGAACTTTTCCTCATATTCATAACCTCGAAAGTGCTTAGTTTCTGATCAATGAGCGCTGAAAATCTAACCTGTATGTACAGTCACGGACACTTCTGGGTTATAACAATCCCATTAACTTTCAATGCTATCATTACAACCCAGAAGTGTCCATGACCGTACGTATACAACCCAACTCACCAAACGATCGCTCTGACGTAACTTCCAGGAACGCGTAACAAGATTGCCACTTGAATTGAAAACAACAAACTTAGGAGTCTTATCTGGCAAAATACAAAATAATAATTATACTTGCGATGTTGTAAGCATAGGTGCGCGCAGAATAATTTATTTGGGGGTCCCTTAAGAGAAGTTTCAGTTACCTACCTGGACATGGCTAGCCTATAGTCGTAACTTCATGTTATTTTCACAGAAACTATTAAGTATAAGAACATGAAATTTTAACAATATAGAATGAGCATTTGTTATCACTTTAGCACAGGTTTTACTATCACCGTGTCGATATTTTAAGTAATGAAAGTAAACAATTGAAAATGATAAATACAAGGCTATATCTCTACGGGTACTATCAGCTGAATCACTCTCACGAAGTACATCTGTAGGTTCAGTTTTACCATGTTTTCTAAAGCACATTCGCCTACTTCATAAAATATATTGCTGTACCTGGTCACTCGATAGTTAATGCCATGTGTTACATGTCATTTTAAACCGTAGCATTCAGATGTAAGCAAAAATCTGAAAATTGATACACTTGTCATTGAATGAGAAGTGAGAGAGCATTCATGAAAATCTTTGAACATGGAAGTCTTATTGGAAATATTACAAGGTTGCATTAACAGACAAGTCGGTCCTCAGGAAAAGAATATTTACGGTCCGATATGTGAAGGGGCTCTGCGATTTATCAAGAAAAAAAAATAATTTATTTACTACGTGATTACTGATTACTATAGTAAAGGAATATCACATTGTTTTGTGGAGAGGGAGAGACTCGGAGAGAGAGAGAGGGAGAGAGAGAGAGAGAGAGAGAGAGAGGGAGCTGGTCATCTCAAATGAAACGAAATTCCTTATTTTTTACTACTGATATTATTTTCATTATTTTAATGGTAGTTCAACATATTTTCTTTATTTTTTAGAAGACGTTTGGGGTAGCCAGGTACCTTTGGCACCTCCGTGTGCACACCTGCCTGTAAGAAGTATCTATAGCATTTACAAACCGGCCAAGATATAGAATTACCAACAGATACGGACTGAAATTCAAGACGCTTCATTCTAAAATGTCCCCATCGTGTTTCGGGTGTCGTGCAGTACCAATAATCGTGAATCGCGAGATACACTTACGACATGTTGATGAAATCGACGAACTGAGAAATGCAAACATAGTGTGTTCGCCACCTTGTTTTGTTTCACACGCAGACTGCAAAACCCTTACTAAAAATAATGAATGGTAAAATCTCTTGCAATAAAATGAAAAATATCGTTTAAACATTAATTAATTCGCAGATTAAAACTAATACATAATAACTGAAATCAATCCGATCTGTATAAGGGTGTCACTACTTGACGTGTGCATTCCGAGCGCCCAATACAGCTCAGCGTTTGGCATAAGTATGAATAATGTCTTATTAGCAAAATTTAAAAAAAAGCAAGAACCTGGGTATAGATCAAATTATTAGTTCATTCTGCATAATATTTACCTATTTAGCATAGAAGGACATTTTGGCAAAATATCACCGAAATGTAATAAATAAATAAATTAATAAAATTGTATGTATTATGTTATGAAGCACAAAGTTCTAAAATTGTGTCCCTATTCTATGTTAGTTAACCACAAGAAAAATCACATGATTACGTAACTGATAGGGAAAATGTATCTTGTAAGAAGATTTTTTGCCTCCCTGATGGCATAGTGGTAAAGTCGTCGCCTTGTGATCAAGCGGTCTCGGGTTCAATAACCGGTGGAGGCAGATAGTGATTCGGACCCCACTTTAAACTGTAGGTCCAGTCCCGATTAGCCTATCTGTGCATAAAGTGGACTTAAAACAACAACTCATTTAAGAAGATTCCTAATACGGTTGCTAACTCATCAAGTCATTACTAATCCTGCAGCTATTTTTCAAACCTACAGAGCTGTTTTATCAAAATCTATTTTTGTGATTGCTTCTTATTAGTAGAATGAATATAAAATTATTATTATCTATTTTGGATACGATATCGAAATTAGAAATTACAGGTATATAAAATCGTGATGATGAAAGGGACATATCAAATTACCTCTGTCTTGGTATTTCAATATAGACCTAACTAAACAACTTTGTGTGTTGCAGGAGGAAGCAATGCGAAGAAGAGGTTTTTATTTGTTTAACAGATCACCTTAATCATACCCAGGCCGGAAGCCCGGAGTTGACAACATCAAGCAACTCCACTCCACCTCTTCTACACTCAGTTTCAGTTACAACTTTTTGGCCAAGTTACGGCAGACAGTTAATTATATTTCTATATTTTTGCCACATTTCAAGTATATATTTCTTTTCATTATGTGGCATATTTTCAAAGCAATTTGATGCATCATCCCTGTGAAGGTCAGAAGCTGCAGCCCTCAGGCCCATAATCTTGTTCTAATCTTGATCATATTCTGCACAATTTTGCTCCTCTCATAAAGCCTCCTAAGCCTACTGGCTGCTTAAGCATACAAGTGGGCATTAGATCACATTTTTTGTTTCAAAAGATTTGGAAATTCCTTTCGCTTTCCAATGATAAAATTAAGGAAGTTGAAAGAAAAGCTTAAATTAATCCCATTCAACTTATTATTTACTCTGACTTTTGTAAACCTATTCACGAAATCAGTGTTTCGGCAAAGCTTTTTATTGAATGATAATATGTGAACTTGTCTGTAATGTAAATAATATTCACAAGTAAAATATACATGAAGTGAACACCATAATAAACTTATTTATGAGACCTTTCGCATTCTCCCAAGATTATATATTTATTGAATTTGATTGGGTTGGCACAGCAATTTTTGGGTAGGCAATTGTCCATCCGTGCCCACCCCTGTCGCCGTCCCTGTCGGGGAGGCACAATAGTTGTAAGAGAGAGAATGCATTGGCGTGTCGTGAAATTGTTTGAGCCCTATTAAACCAATATTGATTTCACCTGCAAAAAAATGAATCCAAAAATGTTCTTGTTTGCTTTGCTCGCAATATATCATTGATCTCTGTAATGCATTGTAAATTACCAGACAGAGAAATAAGACTTGTCTTAATTGATTTTGTTTTAAATGCATGAACAATTGTTTCGAGGAAAGGGAGCGTGCAGGCAATGTATGTAATTTTTGCTGTTGGTTTATTGTGAGATGGATGAATTGGTTGCCTAATGGATTTAAATAATATAAGTTGTATATAATATGTATTAAATAAACTTTGAATATGCACACAATTTAGTATCCACATCGCTCCATGTTGCATGTATCGTCGGTGAAGGGGCGAAGTGGCGTAACAAGAAAAATTGCGTTTTTGATTTATGACTACCTCCTCTGTTACCTGTCAAAATTTCGTGGCTGAATTCCCACTGGTTCCGGAGATTTAAGCACCCTGCAATTGGCGTATCTTGAAATTTTCTGCATAAAGATATCTGCGAAGTTTCTTCAGTGGCTGCTAAGAAATGAAGGCGCTTACTGGCGTAAGCTTATATCGGGAAACAAGATATACGATTTACGAAATATTATATAAATTTATATAAGATTTATGAAACAAAGGTGAATCATACGTTAGTCCATGCACAAAAAAGTTAGTTCCACGGAGAAATCTGAAAGAAAAATGTGATGGAAAATGTGAAAAGTTTGGTAAAGAATGCTTTAAAATCACAGATGCGGAAAGACATGAATTTTTAAGGACTTTTATGCAAGTGACGACCTTCAGCTTCAACGAGAATTCGTCAACACATATGTAAAGGTTTCAGACGGTAAACACAAAACTACGCAAAATGAAGAATCTCGAAGATTAAAAACAAATCATTACTTTTTACCATAGAAGGAAAGAGAAGTAGTATCAGTGTGTAAAACCATGTTTCTAAACACATTTTTAATATCAGAGAAAACAATGCGAACTGCTCTAGCCAAAAGAAGATGTCATTGAGAAAGAGAGAAGAGGAGGAAAACTTCAGAGCCTACTGCAAAGGGACAAAATAATAGAGGATATGGTGTAAAACTCATAAAGAGATTCCCAAGAGTCGATTGATTGATTGATTGAATGATTTAGTTTATTTTACTTCGCGTTTTGTGCCTCTTGGCTGGCTAATTTGCGAAGATGGGGATGAGTGATGAAATTGATGAATGGACATTCACAAACAACCAAGCCAGAGCGGAATTCGAACCCGGTACCCTTGGCGTCGCAGCTAACCACTTTTTTTTTTTTTAAAGGAAAGCCCCTATGCGGAAGCTTACCCCATCACACTTCATTCACTCATATTATTTCATTCATATTTCAATTTCAGGACTTTTCAGGACAGACAATCACAAACATTCATGTCCGAGCCAGGATTCGAACCCGGGAGTCCCGGCGTCGTAGCGCGATGTGCTAACCACTCCGCCACGGGGGCCGACCACTCGACCACAGGGTCCGGCCCCAAGAGTCGAATCTCACTACTGCAGAAAAGATACAAAAAGACAATGTCTTCATTCGGATCTGCCTAAAAGCAAAATGTATAGAATGTTTATTTAGGATCATAAAGAGAACATCACCCCTTTACCAACTTATCAGACATACAGAAAGATATTCAAAAGCATGAACCTTTCTTTTCATTGACCGAAAAAGGATACGTGCGGTCTGTGTAGCAACTTTCTGGAAGGAGATGAGTCGAAGAAGAACGAACTAGGTGATAAGTAGGGAACGGAACTTTATGTGCCAAAAAACTCGGAAATATTTATTTTTTTGTGTGTCATAAATGTTGAAAATATGTGATAAAAACAGGAAAATATGTTACAAAAATAAAAAAAAACATTTGGTAACAAATACAAAATATTACATACATTTTTAACACCTGAAATCAGTTTCTAAATGCTTACCTCTAGGTGAGCTATTTTTTAGAAAAGTTGCAGTGGATCAGCATAGTTTTTTCCAAATTCTCCATTGTAAATCTGTGACGATTATCTCTAAAAAGCATCTTATATTGTGAGAAAGATCGCTCCACGTCACAAGAAACAATTCTTGCATATTTGAAGCACGAAATGTCACTAACGCTGAAGTTTTCCAAAGCTTCCTCTACTTCACCTTCCAAAACACGTGCAATTTGGCACAAAGTTTGAAAACCTTGGTTTTTCCCAAACATTTCTGTACATTTAGACATTAGCACTTGTGCGTTAGATCCAGTGGGGGAAATTTTTTTCCCCCAATAGGATCGTAGGCGAGGTGCCAGATGTCTGACAGCGAGCGTGTTCGAAGACAAAACAAACCTAACACTCTCGATATGAAAGAGGTGCGGAGAATAAACATTTTTCCTTCGAGGATTCAATGAGCGATTTTATGTATTTAAAATGAAAATTCGCAAAATATGTATGTACATACGGAAAACTGGAGAATATGTGTTTTTATGTAAAATAAAATTTGCAGTGTTGTCATATAAGGCTATGATCAGAATTTTGGCAAAAACGAGGGTCTCTATCTTATCGCAGAAAAAACATTTATTTACCTAAACTTCCGTTCCCTAGTGATAAGTATCAACAACATATCGCCGAGATAGAGACTGTAAGAAAGAAGAAAATGGAAGCTAAAGACACATCGGACTTTCAATGCAAGACTGTTGCTGCAGTGTTGCAGTTGCAGCAAGTCATTTATCTTCCCATTTCAAATGAAATAAAGTTATTTTATAAAATACGATTATGAAGATACAATTTTACACTCTATGATCTGAAGACAAGAGAATGCTATTGTTTTGTTTGGCACGAAGGGGTGACCCACGACCCACAGAGGTGCATGCGAAAATCTTCACTTGCCTAAACAATTTTCTTCATCAATTGGATGTAAAACAGGTTGAAGAAATTTACTTGTTCGCTGAAGGTTGTACAGGGAAAAATAAAAACTCAATAGTTGCAGCCATGATGCTCTACACTGTTACTATGGCTCAGCATATCAGTGTCATCAATTTAAATTTCTTTGAATCGTACCACGGACAGAATGAAGGCAGTAAAATTAACTGGAAATGTATTCATTCCAGCTCAGCTGCTACCAATTTTTAGACTTGCACGATCTTATAAACCATACACTGTGCATTCCCTTCGATGCATGAATTTCTTAGATTTCCGAGATGTCGCATCAACTGCGAGGATCTTATCTGTAAGGAAGGATGATAATGGTGAAGGAATTGACTGAACAGGCATACGAGAACTAATGGTGATCAAGGATCAACCAGATAAAATTTATTTCAAGGACAGCCATTTAAATGTGGTTTATCGAAATATCTCGCTGCAAAGGAAAGCTATATTCACTAAAACTCCAAAGTGTCTTCACTCACATCCACCAAGGATTTCACTACAGATGTATGAAGATTTGATGTCTTTATGTGAAGGAGATTCACCTGTAGTGAGAGAACCTGAGTTTGTGTATTTCTACAAAAATCTTCCACACTGAATATCATTCAAAAAATATTAAAAATATTCTATTGTACGAGCCTTCAAAGTCCCATAGTTATTCTTAGTTACAAGTACAACCAGAATTCATATTTTCTTTGTACTGAAGTGTTACTATATCTTGAATTGCATTAAAGATAAACCATTATTAAGTTTCTGTATTTTATTAACTTCTTTTAACTACTATTTTCAACAGCAATGGATAAATAGACGTGAATGTATGGATCACTTTTAAATAAAGGTATGAAATCAATACAACTATTATTAAATACTTTATATTAACGGGAAAATTAATAAATGTATCTCTACATACCAAAAAGATCATTTTTAAAAAAATGTAAGGAGGGCGTAACTTTAATCACAATCTTTGAAAAGAAAACGCGAAGGGGCGTAAGTGATTCAAGCACATTCCAAAATTTTTCTTCCAGCAGAAATGAAAACATGTTCAAAATGTAACTTTTTCCCCAGATGTAACAACAATCATACACTTATTGTACAAAATTTGCAATTGATATAATAAATATCAAATGAGCATGACGGTATTATGTTGAACGAAAAACTTTAAATCTCTCTCTCAAAAAATCGTAAAAATCAAGATACGTCACTTCATCCCTTCACCGACGACATGTGAAACATATATCGTGCACTAAAGTTATACATGTTAATGTAAAAAATAATTATATTTGGAATGCATTTATCAACGTGAAATTGAAAGTATTGAAAAATAATTCAATCGTTTGTTCGAACACAAATGCTTTAGCGCCAACTTCTACCCCTTATTGCATAATTTACGAGGGTAATAATGTCTTTGTTACTACTACTACTACTACTACTACTACTACTACTACTGCTGCTGCTACTACTACTACTACTACTACTACTACTACTACTACTACTACTACTACTACTACTAATAATAATAATAATAATAATAATAATGTTGGTGCCGAGTTCGAATTGCGGGTTGGGCATGGATGTTTGTGAGTGTGTGTCTATTCATCAATTTCATCAAATCATCACTCATCCCCATTTTGGCAAATTAGCCAAAAGTAGCACAATAAGCGAACTAAAATATGGCAAAATCAATAATAATAATGTTATAATAATAACATTATTAACATTATTATTATTAGCATTATTACTATTATTAATATGGCATATTTATCCTGGCACTTGCCACCCCAAACAAAAATTCGTGGTAGCGCCTCTGTTCCAATGGGGTTCTTTCCGAGATCGATCCACGTTCAAGTGTTTCAGATGTTTTTGAATTCAGATATTTAATATTCGTAATGATTCCAACGAGTTTATTTTTTCCAAAAACAATTACATTGTCAATAATGAAAAATATAACCAGCTAGATTTTCTGGCGCCTTACCCACGGTTACCCTCCACCAAGCACCGACATTTTGCATAATATGTGATTTTTTGTCAATTTTAGACATTGTGGGGACGGGATCGTCCCGTCGAACTTATACCTCCTTTGAAAACAAAAACAATGAGATATCAATATTATTCATCGTGCAAGAAATTCCGGATCTCGGTATTTAAAATTTCAAACCGGGTAGTCCCTGTAGTACTTTGTGAGTGACATATAAATTATTTTTTTCATATTTTCGCACATAAACGTTGTGTTTTTCTTCGCAGCAAATAAAAGAAATATATTGTCGCAACACAGTCTGTAAGTTAATGATATGAATACACGTTTATTATTTTCAAGCCCCTAGCGAGGGATAGGAAAGGGGGACTAGGGAGCCATCCACAGAAGGCGCTTCTTGAATTTTTTCCCTCAAAGTAGTAGCAGTAGGGCGTTTTAAATGATGTTCTACAGACATAACTGAAATCAGTGGCCCAACGACAGGGGGTAGGGGCATTGCCCCCAACCTTCGACGAAAATCCATTCTGGGGGGAAAGGGGGGGTCAAACATTGAAGTAGAAGAAAAGCAAGACTGGCAGACTCTAAGAGTAACAGGACAAAGGATGCTCAATATGGAATAACTTTTCACGTATTTCTTGCATTTCTTTTCTAGACGGCAAAGCCACCTGCAGCGGGGGAGAAGAAGGGCAACTACGCTACTTTATTTCAAATTTTATACAAATAAAAATACTTTTCGTATTTTTCTTGCTCGCAATACTTAATTTTCTTACAGTCTCATCAAGTTCAGCCGTATGTAGCTAGAGGGGCGGCGGGAGTCAGCCCTAGGAGCCGAACGACCCAAATGAAAGAAAAAAAAATGTAAAAGAGAATCTATATTATTTTCAGGTTTCACAATTTTGGTTCTAAACATTTTCTTGCTCACTTCGCTCGCCATAAGAATTATATTCGTTATGCATTCTCTGTCGTTCAAAAATTCAGTTTGTGTGCTTGTTTTTCATTATTAGCTAATGAAAATGAAAGTGTTGAAAAAATATTTCAAATACTTTCATCCAACACTATTGCTTGGGCGCCGACTTCTACCCCCCCCCCCTTATTGCGTGAATAATAATGTTTGGTACTACTACTATTATTAATAATAAAAATAGTAATACTAATTACAATCGTGTTGTTATTATTATTGATACCCCCCCCTTATTGCGTGAATAATAATGTTTGGTACTACTACTATTATTAATAATAAAAATAGTAATACTAATTACAATCGTGTTGTTATTATTATTGATTCGTTTATAGTGGTTGCCCCCCAAACAAAAATTTGTGGTTGCGCCTCTGACTGAAATATTCTTAAATATGCTAAAACTTTTGTTAAAATCAGAAATGAAAAATACGAATCTTTAAATTTAACCCATATTATTTTTAATGAGCTTTTATTTCTTTCCTTACTCCAAAATTTGTAGGATGTTAGTATTCGCGCTCATATTGGGAAAGGGGGGGACAGTGAAGCACTTGACCCACCTGAGATGTCTGGGAACACCTAATATCATTTGAATAGTGAAATTGTTGCGTGAAAACATGGACAAGTTGTGTCTTGAAAGATATCAGACTTAGTGGTCTCTGATATTTGAGTTTTTGTTTTTAAGTCCACTTTATGCACAGATAGGCTAATCGGGACTTGACCGACAGTTTTAAGTGGGATCCTAAGTTTTGGTTGCCTCCGCCGACTACCGAACTCGGAACCCCTTCATTACAAGGCCATGCCATTACCAGTACGCCATCGGGTTGACCCTAGTCTCTGATAAACACATCGTTAAAAAATACAAAAAGACACTGAACTGTTCCTAAAATAAATGTTAAACTTTATGGAAAGGAAGCAAGTCGAATCCAGTTTCTATTTAAATAGAGGACTCAAGTCTGAACTTAGCAACAACGCCACGGTATTTTCAATCCAATTTAAATTTTATGATTTATAAAACAACGACAACAATAATGATAATAATAATAAAATGTCACGGTAATTTTTTATGATATGAAATATTACCCTGCCCCAAGTGCTCGAAGTGAAAATCCTTGCCCAGTTTGGGAAAAAGATATGGGGATGCTTGTAGTTGTATGGATCAATTTTGAGAAAATGCGGTAGGTGAAGGAATGCCTATGCAAATTATCCATGTCGTGGATGCTTTGTTAGAATTTTCTTTACTGGGGGATATCATTACTGTGGCTTAAGAAGAAAATATCGAAGGACGTATGCGACTAAATTGCAATTTCCTCTACAGTTGTCATAAAACGAGAACTCTTTTCCCTAACATCTGACATTTAGCCAACAGTACTCGTGGCGACGCTTCAGATGATTTTTTTTTTTTTCAGGTGACTGTTGCTAGTTACGGGGATCAACGTTTTGCGATTATAAACTTCCCTCTGCTACAGTTTTTCCATTTTCTGCGCCGCGTTTTTGGGAGGGACGGTCGGTTGACTAGTTAGCGACTGTACGAGACACTAAGCAAATTCAGGGCCTCCCCGGTAACATTGACGCCTCGAAATCAAGTCCCGGGTTCGATATCCGGTGAAGGCACATGGCACAGTGGTTCGGATCCTACATTAAACTGTAGCTCCAGTCCCGATTAGCCTTTCTGTTCATAAAGTGGACTTAAAACAAATCAATCAATCAAACTAAGCAAATTCATCTACCAGTGACTTTCGGTATAGTGTAATGTGCAATGATAAATAGGAGAACGATAAAACTGCCGGAGAATGGGCAAGAGTGTGCGAATGATCTCAACAGCTTGGCGAAGAACGCTAGTTGCTCACGAATAACAGCGTGGACACATTTGTCCGACTGGGACATGCAAGGTGCTCTTTATGTAAATTTTTGGGGAAAGGGTCATGATTTATGCCAAGTTTTCCTGCACATTGATGAAGGGTGCCGTATAATGACATTTGTATAAATAAGACGTTGATGTTGTCTGCAAATGTTATCCTTCACCATAATTTCCCCACATGGTCAATTTGACAGCAATAACTCTCCGAAAGGGTTTTGCTTCATGTTCTTACACTCCGGGCTTAGCTCTTAGTGAATATCAGATTTTTTTGAGCCACTTAAAGATAATATGAGAGAGAAGAAATTTTAGACAGATGAAGCACTGACAAAAAAAAAAAATCAAGATATCCTGAGGTGGCTATGACAGCAGTCTATTTTCTTCAACGCCAAATAACTCACGGAACTGACACATTGATAGCAGCTATGCCTGTATGTTCAGGGAGATTCCTTTAAAAACTCACGTAGTTTTGTCCTTGTAGGACTTGTAGTCTTGGTCGGTCAACCCTGAATGACCCTTGCAAATCTGCTGTTTGAGAAACGATCAAACTAATTCTATATGTATTTTTACGTCGCTTTTCTGCCAATTTAGCTAATCGCGACGACAAGGATAAAATTATGAAATAGATGGAAAGACAAAAACACATTATGCCTTGACAAAGATTCGAATCCAGGAATTCTGGCGCTACACTTACTTCTCTGCCACAGAAGACGACCTAACTATTTACATTTTTCAAATTATTTAGAGAATATTTTCGTTCACTGTAAATTAATGGAAAGACCAAAAATCATCAAATGAAATAGGTCTACAAGTTAGATAAAACTAAATTAATGCTTACTGGAAGAAAGCAATGTTTCCTTTCTTTTCCTAATGCCTCAGACCTCCCCGATGGCGCAGTGTGTAGCGTCGTCGCCTTGTATTCAAGGGGTGCTGGGTTCGATACCCGGTGGAGGCACATAGTAGTTCGGATCCTACTTTAAACTGTAGGTCAAGTCCCGATTAGACTTACTGTGCATAAAGTGGACTTAAAAAAACTGTTTTTTTGACTTTATGGGTGTGAGTGATCGGAGTTTATGGGTCCGGGACAGGATCGATACGGTTTATAAAACTATCCCGATCTTCAGGACAGAAAATTTCACGTATATCCCGACTAGTTCAGAAAATTTTATGGATGGGTAATGTTCAGAATTTCCTAACACTCCTGAAATTATTGAGTTCCACGCACATTTTGCCCCAAATAAATTATTTTCGGTATTTTGATGCCATTTCTAGAAGATTTCCCTTCCGATAATTAAGTATATCCGGAATTCTTATTTCGCGATCATTTTAAATTCCTGACCTATCGGAAATCCCGAAAGTAAGGAAATCATTTCCCGAAGTTTCCCGGGACAGGACTTCTGGATCCCGCAAACTGAAGTTTGCTTTCTGGTTCGACTGGTAGTATGTCAGAGGTCCCAGGTTCGAATCCTCGTCATTGTGTTTGTTCAATCACCATGTTCCTGACGTGAAATAACCAGAATACGTAAACTTTAATAAACAAATATCGTATCCGATGCAGAGACGGGCTGATTAACATCTGTGCATAAATTGGACTTGAATCTAGGGATGTACAATATCGGAATTTTGATATCGAGATATATCGTCAAGAAAATATCGTCGCAGACGATACGATATTATATATCGTGATGTGGGTGATATATCGTCTCCCTCTCTACAATATATATCGCAAAAATATCGTGACGATATATCGTCTAGTTAATATCGCCTGGACGATAGTTCCTCAATATCGCGATATATCGTCTGGACGATATATCGTCGATCAGTACTTGAATCAGTTGAAATGTCGGTTCTGCCAACCGAAGGTTTCGTGTTTTGATGACGTTCCTTTGGTCTCAATACGTGTTCCTTGCACCCCTAGCACGCGTGGTTTTGCCACATAGTGCAATGTAATAAAAACGGACTCTTTTGAACGTTCGTACCGCCGAAAAGATCCACCGAAGAGAAAAATGACACTTGCATTAAAATAAAAAATCATTATGACCTGCCTGCTTTACCTACTGGATCATTCACTGTGCCTGCACTTCCTTCTTCTTCCTCCATGATATGTGGCGCCGTTCTTTCCCTTCAACATGTTTACAGTTAATCGGATATCATGAGTAAGCAGTTGCAGTGGAAGGAATCTTCCAAAGCGAAAAAAAAAACATATTTGTTTCCCCGCCATAATGAATTCACAGTTACCTTCTCCTTAGATATAACACTGACATAGTGTTGATTGATTGGTTGATTGAGTTGGTGTTTTAAGTCCACTTTATGCATAGTAAAGCAAATTTGGACTGGACCTACAGTTTAAAGTACGAT
Source organism: Lepisma saccharinum (assembly GCF_977018435.1). Taxonomy (NCBI): domain Eukaryota; kingdom Metazoa; phylum Arthropoda; class Insecta; order Zygentoma; family Lepismatidae; genus Lepisma; species Lepisma saccharinum. The sequence continues at coordinate 49,578,167 of NC_139229.1, forward strand.
CCGAACCACTATGTGCCTCCACCGGGTATCGAACCCAGCACCCCTTGAATGCAAGGCGACGACGCTACCACTGCGCCATCGGGGAGGCCTGAGGCATAAGGAAAAGAAACGTAACATTGCTTTCATCCAGTAAGCATTAATTTAGTTTTATCTAGCTTTTAGCTTCTTTGAATGAAATATTGATTTTACCCATGTGTTATGTCGCCCCTCCTTCCTTCGAAAATTTTTAAGCCCCCCTGTACTTTTTGAGGACATCATACACTTCCTCAACATAAGATAACAACATTGTGAGGACGCTAATCACTTGTGCATCAGAAGTAATAAACCTTGTGGGGACATCATACACTTCTTCATCAGAAGATAGTAACCTTGTGGGGACACTACTCACTTTGCATCAGAAGTAATAAACCTTGTGAGGACATCATACACTTCTTCATCAGAAGATAGTAACCTTGTGGGGACACTACTCACTTTGCATCAGAAGTAATAAACCTTGTGGGGACATCATACACTTCTTCAACAGAATATGGTAACCTTGTGGGGACACTACTCACTTTGCACCAGAAGTAATAAACCTTGTGGGGACATCATACACTTCTTCAACAGAAGATAGTAACCTTGTTGGGACACTACTCACTTTGCATCAGAAGTAATAAACCTTGTGAGGACATCATACATTTCTTCAACAGAAGATAGTAACCTTGTGGGGACGTTACTCCCTTTGTATCGGAAGTAATAAGCCTTGTGAGGACATCATACACTTCAACAACAAAAAGGTAAGCTTGTGGAGCGAAAAGTTTCTTAAACGTATATCGAATTTCTATCGCGAATTGAAGCCATGACTTCCTTATTTCAAAGCATCCGAGCACATAAAGTAAATTGATTGAATTTGTGAGATGTAAATAATGCATAAAAGAATAATATATTATCATAAATTAGAAATGTACATAAATCAATAATAATAATAACAGTTACTGTTAGTATTTGCATGGCGTGTAAAGTTACATTTTAGCTTCCTTGAAAAATATATTGACTTTGCCCATGATACACCCCTCCCGCTTCCGCTTGGAAAATTTCTACCCTTGAGCGCACTATATATTTCTTCAATGGAAGATAGGGACACTACTCGATTTTCCATCAGAAGTTATATCCCTTGTAAAAGCACTTTTTAAATTATTAACTAATTGAATTTAGTAATACTGTTGAGCCTTGTTTAATGCCTTGGTCAGCATTGTAATGTTTAATTGAATTTAGATAAAAATTAACATTTAACTTAAAGCAAAGCATGATTCGAAATGTATATAAAATAAAATAGTTTGTGAGAACAATGAAAGATGCTTTGCATATATCACATTTTGCATCGTATCTTTCTGGATTTTTGGGTTAATCGTGACGATTAAATTAAATTGATGAAGGGACACTGGAAGAAAATAATCGAACTCGGAACTTTATTGAATCAATTTCAAGTCCTACATCCCTCTGCAAGATTTCCACATCATTATTATTATTATTATTATTATTATTATTATTATCATTATTATTTGTAATACGCGTGCTATGTAGCTTTTTACTTTTTGTCTTGATGTTAAAACACAGAAGTTTGCATTTCTATCCAAAATAGCACAACACTCGTTAGTATAATTATTTTGCTAACTTTATTTGTCAGTCATTTAATTACATCCACCGTCAGATGTCTCCTATTTCATGTAACATCTGTTTCTCTTTTCCAGTGATTTATTCTCTGCAGGACAAGTATTTACGATTTTTTTATGAAAAATATCATAAACGACAAAAACTGCAAAAATCGACAGAGACTAAAAGTATTTCCTCTCTTTTATTCTCAAGTACCAACAGGGTAACATTTTTAAACTTATTTACACATCGGTCCCCACAGCGTCTGTACAGAATCAATCGTGTGTATGGAGTGTATGTGCAAATTTTCATGAATCTAATGGACTTTGTGGGGACCCGAGGCCACCTGATTTCACAGGCCTTGTGGGTACTGGTGTCCCCACAAGGATAGGAAACGTTTTTCTTGTATAATTTGCTCACAATGTAGGTTACTTTAAATTTTCGGGAGTTTATAGTTTTACTGTGTTATTTGTCACATAATTTCAACAAACACATCAGACTACGACTGTGATTTCCCCCGGTCCCCACAGTGTATGTGCACTAACAGAGTCCCCACAAGGTAGCATATGCACGTATGTGTGTGTGTGTGTGTGTTAATACGTTTGGCGTAGTTTTAGGTGTGGGCAAAAAAAATATCAAGAGGGGCATATTTTTGACAGGATTATGGACAACAATCTCACAGAAGTGCCTTTTGTAAGTGTAGACAAATCAATCTGAGGGGGCTCATACTTTCACAGGAAATTCCCGAGGGCATTTTTACAAAAATCTTGGATTAGACAGGGTTCCACACTTGAGCAACAAGCTCATATGGGCATGTTGAGCAAGTTTTAAGTGTAGGCAAATCTGCATGAGGGGGGTTCATACTTTCTCGCACTGGTTGTACCACAAATCACACTACTAGTTTCCAATTGATCCATGTAAATTTTTTTGTTGCGTCAATAGTTGGTTATTTGCACCCAGCCCTTTATAGTAATTGGAATCGGGCTCTGTCTCTGGGGACGAAAAATATCCTTACCTAGTTAGAAGCTGAGGCTCGAAAGGGGCACTCAGTACATGTAAGGACAAAACACAGGATAACAAACACACAGTCCTACAGGATTATACTGGCCCGTAGATCCAGACGCCAGAGCCTCGTTGGCCTGCAACATTGCAGTCACTGGGGTCTACTACGTGGAAGTGAGGTTGGCATTTGGGCGGCTTATCAAAAGGGCACATCTTGCACCTTTATAAAGAAAAATGAAGTTCAACAACCAGCACTGATTACTGATTTGTCCGCAAAGATGGGTAACTTTTTCTTTTCTCCTAATTCGTTTCTGGTCATCGTTCATGCCATTCTGAATAACTTGGGACTTGTTACTTCCCTGGCACATACACATGGTATAGGCAGGTAGAATATGTCTGGGGCACGAGTTCATTGCTTGCTCGTGGTTTCTTGGTGGAGACGGGACGTCGACAATGATTATGTAATAACCCGTGACGTAACAGCCTGTGAGGCCTACCTACCGGTCTTACAACCACTATAGCTGTTGTCCAGTCTTACGGCGGGCGCTCTGTATGCTGGCAGGGAAGTGGGAAGCGGGGAAGCGACCAAACCAGCGCGATAAGAAACGCAGAAGCCTGCAGCTAGAGGGTGTGCGCAAAACATCCTTCCCTCGACGTCGTAACTCTCGGTGCCACCGCTGTTGTCTGGTTGGTCTGCTACGTATTCCCCGCTCCCCTTGCTAGCATATAGTGCGCCCGCTGTAAGAGTAGAAAAGACCTATAAGAGGTGGGAGTTCACGCAACCGGTTACGAGGTGCCGCGTGGTCAGCACGACGAACCCCCCACTCGTATCTTGCTTGCTTGATTTGCTATTTTACTTCGCTTTTTGTGCCACTTTTGGCTATACTTTTTTTTCAGTTCGAATGTGCGGTTGAAGGACATCCACCCTGCTCCCCGCTTCCCTCTTCCTCGCCCCCACTCCTATGCATTTCCCTTGCAGCACCCAATGAACAGGCAGAAGGCTTGTGTTTGGAGGGGAACAGGCGACTGCGTGGGGAGACGATGCCGTGATCTTGAAGCGCAGTTTGGAAATGAATGCAGTGTAATTTCGAAGATGGGGATGAGTGATTATATGATGAAATTGATGAATGGACATTTACAAACATCCATGCCCGGATTCGAATCCGGGGCCCCCGCTTTGTGCTAACGACTCCGCCACGGGGGGCGGCCGCACTCGTTGTTGTTTTTATGACCGAACTATGCAACACATTCGTAGCTCCCCAATTCCCTCACGATGCTGGGTGGCCACCGACCCCATATACAGGCCAAAATCTCAGGAGAAAAGTTGTTACGCTTCCCCCAGGAGACTGGAGCCTGCGCGCGTCCCGTAACCGGATCCCAAAGCATTACTCCCTAGACCGCACGGCCACGTGAGGGACAAATGATGATATACGTTATACAATTCCCGATTATTTATTTTTTTCACCAAGGGCTACAATTTTTTGTTTATTTAGTCAGCATAGTATCTAGGAGTCAACACAACGATACCTGTTAAAATAGTTATTCATAGGTTTGTATTTTTAGGTTTTTAATAGTATACGAATACTAAAACTTGATTAACCGAAATTTCCGATAATCCGGTATATATTGTGTTAAAAATGTATTGTACATTTAAAAAATTACAATAAATATCAGCTAGTAAATTGTACGCCTATTGCTTTGTATTGTTTTTATATTTCTATTACTTCAAATAGCTTTTCTCCTACTTTGGGCTAATCGTGATGATGAGGTTGAATGATGATTAAATTAAATTAACGGACCTGACCGCCAAGCCGAAGATCCTATTACTTATTAATCAATCATATAGTGTGTTAATCATGTATTGTGTTATTAAAAAATTACAATGAATATGATAATAAATAATAATGTTGTAGTAAGTATATACCGCATTGAATTGACTGTGTACTCTGATAAATATTGATTAAAGAGACTAGAAAATGTTTTGTGTATTCTTTAAATTTAGTAAACATCGTTTCGGATAAACAAAAATGTACCTTGGGCGGAGATTACAAACACTACGAGAGGTCACTGTTATGTTAGGTGAGTTACATTATATTCTCGCATTATTCTATTTCATTTTATTTGTATTTTTGTACTCTGAGAATCCCTTAGAAATCAAACGGAAAACGACGAAACAAGCATAGCTCTTGTTCTGTGTACTCGGTCTAGGAGCTAACTGCAAATTAATTTATCTTCAAACCAAAAGCAATCACTTGGGACTGTTCTGTGCAATGAAATGGGACTGGACCAATGCACTAAAGCAAATTCGATACTTCAAGTGATTAGCAAACAAATCAATGTTTCCCCCCGGATATGAAAAGAAACGTATCGAGCAGCCTCTTGCTCCATGAGGAGAGAGCATCGGCAGCCATCACAATTCCCGTGTTGAACGCCAAGCAAAGGCTTGCTCCATTCTACCACAGCACGATGCGCGGGTTTCATTTTCGTGACGTCTGACAAATGTGAACTTGACAGTAGAAGAACGTTTGGCGTCGGGATAAAAAAAAAAAATGGTGGAGGCGGTCGTTATTTCGCCACCAGCTCGCGCAATGCGCATTTTTTGACTTCTTTTATTTCATGTGCTTTAAGTTGTTCAGTTATGAAAGTAACTGAAAAAGCTATGTAGTATAATAGGGAAATACTCTTCCGGTTAGATTCATGCCATCTACTTACACAATTTAGTAGACCGTACATTGAAAATATAGCATTCAGTGAAGAAAAGTTGACGCATTACACACTTTAAAATTGTATCAGAGGGAAATCCGCAAAATAGCCCATACGATTCAAGATGGCGGGCATTTAACAAAATGGAGTAGGGATAGTTCCGAGACATGTCTTGATCTTGTTAGCAGCTGTTAATTTAGGTGCTATAAGCACTACAAATGTATCATCAGCATATGCAATAAACCCAATTTAGCCCCTCTTGCAATGTCTGCATTAGCCCTAGTTTACCCGAAGTGGTAGGGGTGCCATGCCCACAACCTCTTATTTTAAAATATTTGAACAATTAACATTTTCTTTAATTGACAATAAATTACATTGTTCTCTAGAGAGTTTCCAGTGTTTCTGTATTACTTTGGTTTATAAAATTAAAAATGTAACGCACATAGGAGGCAAAATTCACGTTGTGGGCCTACCAAGGCCCTTGGGTAGTGTGTTATGACACGACTCATGCAAGTGACTAAATAATTGGTTCTTCTTTTTTTGTTAATTATGGTATTTGTGCAATTATTATAATTACTATGTAACTGCTGCACCTATATAAGCAACAAATGCACAAATACAGATGCAAAATTAATATATATTATATATATATTGTGAATGATAAAAATATTCAAGTAACAGCAAATAATTGATTCTTGTATGTTATTCATGATGTTAATTTTTTAAATTATTACTCAACTGCTCCTACCTAAACAACAAATGAAGCAGTGATTCAATGTTTCTTAAATTATAGTGATCAAAAAATGTTTGGGTAGGGCCCTAACCAAGGGCGCCCCCAGGGAAGGGCCAGGGGGAGGGAAGTGCCCCCCTTGAGATTTCTAGAAAGAGGTAATGTAATTAGAATGGTGAAATTGTAGATATATTTTACAAAGAAAAAAATATGTTTTTTGAGACTTAGAGGCCGTAAGTTACACCAACAATTAGTATTATTAATATTATTATTGAAGTAGGGTTACATTTAAGCTTTCAGTCTAATATCTAACTATAAAAAACAGCTCTTGTCCGACATGAATTAATATGTTAAGTATACAGTTATGCAAATATGTATAGATAAACAAAATATGAAAATTATAAATGTATGTAATTTTTAAAATATATACAATAAGTAGTAGTAGTAATAATAATAATAGCCATAATAATAGCAGTAATGAATAATAATAATAAAAGTTTCTATGAATCTGTCCCCCCTGAGAAAAAATCCTACGGGTACCCTTCGCCCTAACGCCCTCATGTACGGTACTGGTAAGATAGGGTTAATAGACAGATGACGTCAATATGAGCACAAGAGTTTACAAGAGCTTCTGCAGCAAAACAATAACGAGAAGTCCTTCGATAATGCATACGAGTATTCACACATTGCATCTTATGTTGTTGTACTAACTACTTCAGGATAACCATAACTGCAGTGTAAAATATAGGTCTTCGGATCCCTCGGAAGCAGATTTCTATTAATTGATTCTGCAGAACATTCCAGTGTTAGTTCTGTTTTGCTTTTTATTTTACTGAAAGAATTTACATATCATGAGAGTTCTTAACTGCCGCAATATGAATGCCAAATAAATGACGATAGCATGGCCATCTACTGTCAGTTACTGCGTTTCCATTTCTTGCTAAACGGACTTGTGGAAAGTTCAAGTCACTTGCGATGAAGTATTATTCAGATTCTCATTAGTACATTTAAACACAAGGTGTCTACAAAAGTAGTGCATCTGAAGTCGCACCAATGATTACTACTCATCCATACTCGCTTGCAAATCCTGAATGTTATTCACTTTCCTCTAGATATAATCACAGTTCCACAAAACGCTACCAAGAGAACGATATCAAGTCTCTGCGCAAGTAGTGACGCGAGACTGCTTCACCAATGAACAGTAAGAGAAACGGGATTGCGTAATGGACGACTGGAGTCCCCTACTTCGCTCTGCAGCGTTGCAAACTTTTGAAACGATAATACCGTACGCACATGGAAAACGGGCCGTATTTTTGTCTCCAGGTCCGTACGCTTGGTTTAAGAATTTCTTAGGGCAATATTAGGGATAAAACAGCAAGTGCAAATTTCGACAAGCCGTGCATTTAGCGTACGGACTAAGGTCTGGACCGTACCTCCGTACATCTGATGAAATTTCCGTACATGTACGATCAGGACCGTACGGTTGGCAACGCGCGCTTTCACTACTAGATTTCCCTCCTCCTCCTATGCCGCTATGCGCGGCCCTGCTCCACAGTTAGCTGGAACAGGGTATATATTTCTGTAGGAAGCAAATGTGAGCAGAAAGTTAATTAGTTAGCCAACCTATTTTCATTTTCTGCCGGAATTTTGCTTTGCACTTCACAAAGAACATTACTTTGTTAAACTCTATAGAGAACTGCAATAGCGATAAGAAGTGAAGCAACATGCAAAACAATGTTGCAATTAGTCTTCGACTGAATATATAGTGTATATTCTAGATGGATAGCTCAATGTAGCATCACACAATTATTCAATGCACAATACACCTGTGAGCATTTCCAGCACTAAAAGAGACTAAGCAACATCTAACAAAGGGCAAACTTTACATTTTTTAATCATATCTTTTACTTCTTGTTCACATACTAGAATATTTTGCACACATTTGTTTTAGTTATGTGATGCTTCGAGATCGTTGGTCCTACTGTGGAGGGGGTTTAAATGAAGTACTCTATCCGATTGGGTTTTTATTCTTCCCTAAACTTCAGCGAAATGCTTGCTTGAAGAATCTCTGTATTAAGTCCACTTTAGGCACAGATAGGCTAATCGAGACTGGACCTACAGTTTAAAGTGGGTTAATTGATTGATTGATTTCGTTTATATTTACTTAGCATTTGTGACACTTTTGGCTAATTGCGAAGATCAGGATTAGCGAGGATATCATGAAGGGACAGTCACAAACAACACCCATGCCTCGTCCGGGATTCGAACCCAGGACCCTTGCCGTCGTAGCACACTGTGCTAAAGACTACACTGCAATGGCTGCCAGTTTAAAGTGGGGATCCGAACCACTGTACAATATGCCTCCACCGGGTATCGAATCCGGTACCCATTGATTACAAAGCGAGGACGTTACCACTACGCCCTCGGGGAGGCCTTACAGCGAAATGAATGTCCAGTGGAAGAGTTCGTCGTGGTCAGTAAAGCCACCGGAAAAATCCAATTTGTTTGGCTGAACCTAAAAGCTGCGCCGGTACTAGAGAATCTAGTCACGAAGTCCTAACCGACTGAAAGACAACTGGCCGAAGCAGGTCAAATCCGAAAGCAGCACAGGCTAACGAGGCGAACTAGGAAGTTGGATTCTAGGATGATTTAAGGACAATGGAAGTTTCCTAAGTCACAACAATAACGATATCAAGAAGAAACAAGTTGTAGACTAGATCGGCTTCTAGTGTAGCTAAGTGTACATCGCGGCAATACCCAATGGGTAGCAATCAGAAACCTGATTCACCTTTAAAAATATTTCAAGAAGCACTTCGAATATCGTTATAATCGTGCACAGTCATAAGACACGCTTTGGTTGTAACACCACCACTGATTTTCGATGATATCGTTACAACTAGGGCTGAGCTGATACCACCATTTGCCTATATCGATACCATGACCGATTCCTACAGATACCGAGACTTATATAATTTGAGAATAAAATAACATAGGCTACTTATTGATTCATACTAACTCATCACATCACGAGACTCATACCTAGAAATATATTTAGGGCGAGGGAGGAGGTTCGAAATAATAATAATAATAATACAAATGCTTATAATTAATACATTAATATAATATATGTCTATTCATAATAATATCAGGGGTGTAAGGGGTGCTCCTTCCACGTAGTGCACCCAATAGTCAACCTCACTTCCACGTAGTACACCCTGGACTGCAGACTAAAGAGGCTCTGGCGACTGGCCCCATGCCCAGTATAATTTTGTTTGTGTTGTCCTGTGTTTCGTCCTTATTTGTACTGAGTGGTCCTTTACAGCCTCAGCTTTTAACGAAGTCAGAAGATTTTATTATTTTATGATTTTAGTTATGCAACGTTAGAGTTGTTATGTGTAACGATAAGGGGCTGGACCCCGTATAATGTGACGGGTGCAAAATAGCCTTAGTGCTGACGAACCCAAAATTTTAAATTCAAATTCAAAATTCATAATATTTAAATTAATTAATATTGTTATTGTTATTGTTATTATTACATTAATAGTAAAAAGACGCTATAAACTTAGGAATATAACAGCATCTTAAAATTTGAATTTTTATACTATACAGAATTCTACCAGTAATCTTGCCACTGAGTATGCTGCTCTCATGTTGTTGTTTTTTTTTATTTGAATATTTCCTCTCTCTGAATACTTATACTCTATACCGGGAATCACTGGAACAAGCGAACGAAAACAAGTCTCTGTGCAAGTAGTGACTGAAGAGGGCACGACCAATGAACAAGTGAGAGGGAACAGGATTGCGTGCAGGGGAGAAACCATTTGCCACTACCAGCCTTTGCAGCAGAGTGTTCTGCTTCGCTCCGCCCACTAGATCTCTCCCCTTCTTGCGTGGGCTTGTTGTTCCACAGATTCCTAGGATAGAGTATACGTTTATTGTGTATCGAAACTCATGCGTATAGTTTTAATGGAACCTTTCTTGGCTTTCATTTGTTGGAGAAAGAGTTCAAAGCTCTTGACAGAAAATGTATCATTAAAATCATCTATATCTTCTCATATATAAAAATGGATGTAGTATGTGTGTATATATGTATGTATGTTTGTTCCGGCATAACTCTCGAACGCCTGGAGCAATTTCAACCAAACTTGGTACACATATGACTTACAATCTGGAAAGAAATACTGTGGAGGTAAGATTCCCATGGCACCCCTAGGGGTGAGGTTGGGCAGGGGGGTGACATGTAAAAATAATCGAAAACGACCGATATTAGTGTGGAATCTATAGCTTTCGGGGTCGCTAAGATGAATAGTGACACTCCCAATGCCGTTCAATTTATTTATTCTTGCTTCTGAAGGTGAATCGAAAAATTTTGTTTGTAATCAAGTTTTGAGTTAAATTGATATTATAGTGAATTTGTAAAATATTTTACTTTATAATTTGTATACTGTACTTATACTTTTAAATACCTGTAAATAAAATTAGTTACATTAGTTCATTATTTTCCTGTCTAATAAAGATTGGAATAAATAAATACCCGGGCAACGCCGGCTAATCAGAATAAAATATCTTTACATAGAAAGATATTTCTATGGTTAAATAATAGGTTATATTCTCCCCACTGCAAGCATGCAACAGTTTCGAACAGAGATCAACAAGTTGTTCGTAATTTCAGCTTTGAGACTTTCTCGTACCATTATGTGTGGTAATATATTTTATTATCAAATCATTCTAACACATCGCAGAGCAAGAGATTTCAACACCACACTGTATCGTTATGCAAGGTTAAATTTATATTCTATATTTAAAGACACATTCGGAGTGTCAGGAATTGGTCTCGTACATGAAAGTATGAGCAACTTCATTATTGTATCGTGTTTATCTAGCGCGGCTATTCTGCCACTTTTTGGCTAATGGAGGGACAAGAAAACCAATGGGGACATCGGTAATGAAATCGAAAGTTCACTACTTACCGTGTTCGGCCACCGAACTTTATAGCAAGTAACATTCACGAAATCAATATTTCATTGTGTCAATAATATACAGCGTGTCCATAAATATACTGTCATACTTTAAAGTGGTATTACGTCGCTTTGGATAATCGTATTTAAATGAAATTGGTGACATTTGAAAGAAAAACTCAAATATTTTATTTTACAACTCAAAGACATTGAATGTGGCCCCCACGAGTGGCCCTGCAGACATCAAGGCGATATTCCCATTCATGCCACACACGCTCCAACATATCCACAGGGATGGACTTGATTGCAGAAGTGATGCGAATTTGCAGTTCTTGCAGGTTTTGAGGCAATGGGGGTACATAGACACAATCTTTTATGTAACCCCATAAAAAAAAAGGTCACAGACCGTCAAGTCAGGTGACCTCGGCGGTCAATTGTAGAAGACCTTCACCAAACTCTGCGTGAAATGATAAAACACACCAACACGTTCACCAAACTCTGCGTGTAATGATATTCTAAAACACACCAACTACGTTCTTAAATCTTCTGTAATAACAACACAATTTTAAAGGAAAACATTCACATGTAACCTGCCTGCCTGCTAAATATCCAACAATGAACCCGCATCGTCCATTGTTGTCAGGAGTGAATATATTTCAGTTTCTATGTTTGATCTCGTTCATTGTTGTCCATTGCTGATATTGGTGTCCATTGTTGACATGCACAAAAATATTTGAGTTTTTCTTTCAAATGTCACCAATTTCATTTAAATACGATTATCCAAAGCGACGTAATACCACTTTAAAGTGTGACAGTATATTTATGGACACGGTGGTATTATTTTTCATGTAGGACTATAATATTATACCGGGTGCTTTATAAATAATTGAGGGGGGGGGGGAATATTGCAAGAAAACTATTGAACATACGTTAATGAAACCAGTCCAGAACGATCGAGGAACGCCCATAGCTTGTTAAGCTGAGAGTTCATATCCCTGCCGCTAGGCGACACTCAAATCACCCACATCACTCAGTGTATTTTGTGCAATATTTTGGTCCCCAAGATCACCGGACCTTACACCGTGCGACTTCTTTTGTGGGATTTCATGGAAGACAGGGTATTCGTCTCACCGATGCCGCGTGATATCGCAGTCACTATCGACAGGACCATGTTGATGCGAGTGTGGCAAGAACTAGACTATTGTGTTGATGTGTGCCGTGTCACCCGTGGTGCACACATTGAACATTTGTAGGGGTAAAAAAAAAACTGAGTTCCTCGCTAGTTCTGGACTGGTTTCATTAACGTAAGGTTAATACTTTACTTGCAATAAATATTTGTAACCCCCTCAATTATTTATGAAACATCTGGTATACACACACATACATACACACAAAGGATAACGAACACTGTACAACATGAAAGTGAACGTACACGTATGCATGCCAATGTACACGCGAAAATAATTTTAGGAGTCCGATTAATTTGTGAAAATCTCGAGGTGGCAGCTGAATCTAGTTAGCCAACCTACCAATAATGATCAGGTGCTGCGTTGAGATGATGTCAGCGGTTCACTGTTTGCTAGGAGATTTAATTAGTTATAACTCACTCGCAAGTTGGGCGTCCCCGATGGCGCAGTGGTAGCGTCGTCGCCTTATAATGAAGGGGTCCCGGGTTCGATAGCGGGTGGAGGTACATAGTGGTTCGGATCTCACTTTAAACTGTAGGTCCAGTTCCAATTAGCCTTTCTGTGCACAAAGTCGACTTAAAGCACCAACTCAATCAATCAAACTCAATCAAGGTGTAGGCCTAAGTGCATAACAGTCGAAGATGTTACGAAGATAAATCTCACTCTAGGGAGCGATTCTTGCTTCATGAATAACTTTGCATTTGAAAAATATTGGTCAGAAACACCGATGAAGGGTAAAATCACAGGTAAAATTATTCCCGACAGGTATGAAATGTTATTTCTCGTCAGGTATATTTGACTATTATACAAATCCATTGCACCCTCTTCTCCCCCTTAATTACGTACTGCCCTGATCATATTTAAAGTTTATTTTCAAAGCACATCTAATAGTTATTCCTTGGTCAATAAGAACAAACGCGTTTACAGATTTCGGTCATACATAAAACTAAGCTAGCCTTATGAAGAATCTAACCTCAATGAAAGCTCCATTTCAAAAGCTAAATTTTGTTGCAGTTAGCCTGGTTAAGAATTTGGTAACACACCTCCCCTTTGGTCCCGTTAAACCAAAGTTTTTATTGATAATTTATAATCAAAGTAATGCCGTAAAATTGTCGTGACTTTAGTTTCTCTTGCTCCGAAAATATAGTCAAGACATAAATTTAAATATATGAACAGAATTTGGAACTTTCAAAGAATAGACAAAATTAATTGCTCGTCCATCAACTTGAAACGCTTTAAGCAACTAAGCTCAAATGCAATATCATATTAGTATTTGGAGGTATCTATCTGCAACAATAATTTTAGCTGAAAGGATCTAAATTTGCTATTACAGTATTGGTAACTTCCACATTATTCTTCCCTACCTCTCCAAAGTCCTTATTGTCAAAGTGTAGTGCAAATAATTCTTTAACACTAACAAGCTTCGTTTTATAATCTTGAGAAATGTATTATTAATCACAGAATTTTGAAAATATAAAAAGGGAGAAAGGTACTTTACTGATGATAAACCTATCAAAGCCAAAAAGCACAACACGGGACACAGATTTTACCTTGAGAATCTAACAATAATGTATTTTCCTGTTATTGAAGCTCATGAAAAAGTACACCATTAATAAGCACTCGTAATGGAAAGAAAATCGGCCGGCCCCGGTGGCAGAGTGGTTAGCACATCGCGCTGCGTCGCCAGGGGTCCCATGCTCGAATCCTGGCCTGGACATGGATGTTTGCGAGTGTCCATTCATCATTTTTATCATATCATCACTCATCCCCATCATCGCAAATTAGGCAAAAGTGGCACAAAAAGCGAAGTAAAATAAAACAGATTAATCGAAAGAAAAAAATACGCCAGTTGACCGAAATGTAACCCATTTGATAATATAACTTACATACCTATCAATAGTGGAAAAAGTGTATATATTTGTAGCCGAAATGCAATATACTCTATACATAGACTGTACAAAATAAGAGTCAACAGTACATAGAAATGAGGGGATTTCAACAGCACAATTCATAACAGATACAGCACAATTTTCCATGAATGAAGACTGGAACAGACATTAGCATGACCCGCCATCTTGTAAGTCTTTAAAAACGAGAAATGTGATCGTTTCACGTTTTAATAGTACCGTACCATAAGTCGAAATCATAAAGTAAGCTAGTGCGCGTTACAAGTGACGTCATAAAACTGTTTCTCTGCGCATGATGGATATTTAAATTTTGATAACCCTTGGCATACTTCATCTTCCCTTCCACAATACTTGGCTGAAATAAAAGCCAATGGGGTTCCATGGAGTGGAGTGGATTGTGTTGAGTCGGCAGGAAGACATGGCCTCTACAGTTCATCACTTCTTCATACAGGCCCTTCTGTTTCATTGAAGTCGGGAGCGATTGTAATATAATCCATGTAATAAGAACCTAAAACACGTAACGTAATGGCGCGGGCAAGGAGGAAAAAGTACACTACTCCCAGCACGTGACGACCAGGTCGAACTATCCAATTACAGTCGAGAAGAAGGGGGTGAGCGGACACGTCTTGAGCAAGTGAGATGGAAAGAGGAATGCCTCGCGGATCCTTTTCCCGGATTTAGACCCGGAATTTCCATTTCCGGCCCAAACGACACGGAGGAGAATAGCCCCCTTCTTCGGCATCCATTTCCATGCTAATCAGCATTCTTCGTTCCTCCCGGAGAATTATTTCAACTGCAGAACACGCCCTTTTACCAACGGATCGAATAAATCCATTTGCCATACATCACCCAGCTCCCTTTTCCTAGAGAACATATCTTCCTCGACACCCCCAGAAGGGGAGGACCGTTCTTCTCCTCGCATTAAGTGTGTTATTGTTAAGATACACCAAGTGCAGAATGTTGAGAAGAACGCCTCAGGCGTGCAAATGGCCTTGTTTAGCGGAATTAAACGTTGTGTCTAGTTTAGAATCCTCAACCTGCAAATACTCCATACCAGTGGTCCATAAAGTCTTGGGCTAATTCTAACACCCCGTGGTGGATACCAGTCACATCGATCCAGCCATTGGCCACCTAATACTCACCACTTAGTTCTACACTTTGTCTCGGTAATCTGTGGAGCAAGGCTGCGCATAACGGTAGAAAATGGGAGAAAGCGAGCGATCGAGCAAAGCAGCTGGTAGCTGCAGTCATTCTCCTCTCGTGCTTTCGATAGTCGTGTATTCCTTAAGTCACTACTTGCGCTAGTTAGCTTGCTCCAGATATTCCCGGGACAGATTGTAATAAACAGCTTCGTTCAATTTGCTTTTGCTGTTTGGGTTAATCGCGACAATAAACATGGATGAAACGTGTCCAGGATTCCTCCCCTTTACCACTGCCTTCCTAGACGTTAACCATACCGACACGGAGGCTGGCACAGCTTGCTTCTAGTCAACCGTTTCAGCCGTCTCGAGATTGGAGGGGTCCTGGTTCTCGCGAAAAAGGTACTTGGTTCGAGTTTCCAAGACATGGATGTTTATGTTCATTTCATTATCATGCTTTCTTGTAGTTCCGTATACTAATGGGGTAAAGAGCAAAGTCTGATAGCAAAATACAAAGAAAGGCTATGTTTTGATTCTAGCCATCAGAACTAACTTAGTACAGTGGTAGCCCTTGTAATTTAAAGTGGGATTCGAAAAACTATGTGCCTCCACCAGGTATCAAACCCGTGATCACTTGATTACAAGGTAATAGGTTATCACTACGCCATCGGGCATATATATAAAGGTGAATCAAAAAATAAGGTGAATTTAGCTGTACAATCGATCGTTTGGAATATGTTTGTATGTTGCAGGTGTCGAGGTGTAGTACGTCTTACGGCCACCAGAGTGCAGCACGTTGTTTCTTCCGTTGACTGGGCCAGTCGAAACATGGCGCAGCAACTGGAACATTACACAAAAGTGGAGTTGCGTAGTGTCATTCGATTTCTGTGTGCCTAGGGGAAGAAACCAACAGAAATTAAAGAACTGAAATAAGTTTATGGAGAAAATGTGATGACACGTAAACAAGTGTGCGTGTGGTGTAACGCGTTTGCCAGTGGGAGAGGAGCACTACGACAGGGTGTGGTGTTCTTGCACGACATTGTGAGACCGCATACAATTGAACGAACCCGTGCACGCATCGCTGGTTTCAATTGTGAGGTTCTCGAACACCCTCCGTAGAGTCCTGATCTCGGCCCCTCGGACTACCACCTCTTTGGACCCCTGAAGAAACACCTCTGTGGAAAATGTTTTTTGACACAATTGAAGCAGTGTAAGAGGCTACTGTTACCTGGCTCAACAGTTTGGGGCAAGAATTTTTGTAACCGGGATGGACGATTTGGTCTCCTGCTGCAATAGATGTTTGGACCGCAGTGGCGACTATGTGGAATTGTACCATGTGCATAACATACTGCAGTTTCATATTTGTACTCATTCACGTTTCGGAACAAATTCAATATTCATCTTACTTTTTGATTCTCCTTTGTATATACAGGGTGTATTATAAGTAATACCGCAAACTGACACAGTTGAAAGTACACGATAATAGAAGTAAAAAAATCTCGGTAAACATGGGTCTGCAAACGAGCAGTTTTCGAGATAATTGCGAATGTGTGGTTACAAGCCGCCACTGACTTCATTGTTTGTAAACGTCGTCCTAGTTAGTAAAATGCTAATAATGTGTGCGAATGTGTGGTTAGAAGCAGTCACTGATTGCATTTTGTAAACACCGAGGGCTCCTTGCGCGTTCCGAGGTTTGCTGTTTGTTTACAAAACAGAACATTTCCGAGAGGTGGCGTTGTAATCAAACAGGATGGATACAATCAGTAGGCTACACAGTCTAATTGTACTGTGGGAGTCACGTCAGTTGTGCTGTACTGCGTAGTGAAAATGGAACCTTACAGCAACGAAGAGTATGCGGATATGCATTTCATGTAGGTTTAAAAACAATGAAGTCAGTTTGCGGACCCATGTTTACTGAGACTTTTTTGCTTCTATTATCGCGTACTATCAACTGTGTCAGTTTGCGCTAATACTTATGGTACCCACTGTTTACATATAATTATTTTAACAGATTATCATCATAGGGCATCCACTGACGCAGACAGCTCGGTTGCAGGTGACGTATTCTAAGGATTTTCAAACCTTAACATTGATATTATCTCAATCCAGTGTGTACACACGCATAAGGATAATGCTAGAGTTGTGGGCTGCGAGAAGAGCTCCCTTGTATTTCGAAACGTGGGTAATTGAAATGGAATTAGTCGTAGGGAAACCTGATAGAACACAATGGGTACTCAAATAGCCCAGGCTCTGATGGCGAATGCTTTTGTTGCAAGATAAACAAAAGAAGGGTCCGCGGAAGAAGAAAGCAAACTCCAAGACGTGCGGAGAGGGGATGTTCTTGTAGTACCCAATAAGAAACCCTCTTTGCACCGAGGGTGGTTCCCATGGCAACGAGAGAGGGAGAACGGCTACTCTTGTCGATACAGAAAGCGGGGGTTTCGCCCCACGCAACTGACGCGACGGCACGCAACACTCAGACGCATGGATGATATCGTTACGTCGAGGGAAATTTGTGCTGTTCAAGGGAAATTTCCATTGTCCAAAGTAAATGTTTTTCACCGAAGGTAAATGTTCTGCTGTAAAGATAGATGTTTCTCGTCAAAGGTAAATTTTCTTCTCTGCAAGTAAATGATCCTCGTAGAAAATAAAAAACCTTCTATGTAAACGCTTCTCATCAAAGGTAAATTTCCTTCTACAAGTGTAAATGCTTCTCATCAGTGGCAAAATTTCCTTCTGTGAAAGAAAATACTCCTCCTAGAAGGTTAATTTCCTTCTACAACTGTAAATGCTTCTAATCAAACGTAAAATTTCCCTCTGTGAAAGGAAATACTCCTCCTAGAAGGTTAATTTCCTTCTACAACTGTAAATGCTTCCAATCAAACGTAAAATTTCCCTCTGTGAAAGGAAATACTCCTCCTAGAAGGTTAATTTCCTTCTACAACTGTAAATGCTTCTAATCAAACGTAAAATTTCCTTCTGTCAAATGAAAAACTCCTCCTAGAAGGTAAATGTCATTCTGCAAGTGCAAACGCATCTAATCAAACGTGCAATTTTCTTCTGCTAAAGGAAATACTCCTCATAGAAGGTAAATTTCCCTCTGCAAATGTAAATGCTTCTCGTCAAAGGTAAAAGTTTCTTTGAAAGAAAATGTTCGTTCCAGACAACTTTCAATCTGTGAAAGTAAATGTTACTCGCTGAAGGTAAACTCTCACCTGTAAAATCAAATTTTCAAAGGATAGACTGCGATAAATTTCCTTCCATAAATGTAAATGTGTGTCATTAATGGTAACTCACCTTGTGTGAGTGTAAATACCCCTCTTTAAAAGTAAACTACCTTGTGTGGAAGTAATTGTTCCACTTCGAAAGTATGAATTTTATCCATTGAATGTAAAATAATTCTTATAGAAGCCAATTTCTATCTGTGAAGATGCATTATTTTCCTTGCAGGTAAATTTACTATTTTGATGATTAATATTACTCACGTCGAGAAAACCAGATATCGCTGAACGAACGAACGAACATTGCGCCCCGTCTCAGGAGAAAACACTGCAAAACACATAAAATACACATATTAAGCAGACAAATATTACTTTCACGTACCAATAACGCAACTACAGAAAAGATACCGAAGTCAGACCCAGAATCTCGTGTCGGAACCCCAGCTTTGGCAAGGTAAACCTGCAGACTAGTGTTCAGTGGCTCCAACTATTCCAGACTCACGTCGTGAACTTCTAGAGTCACTATTAAACGGTTTTAGTGTTGTCCGATTAATGATACATCACTATTTATTTTTGTGATTACTGAAAGTGTTGTTCAGCACACTAATATTATCTCTAAATAACTAAATATAAATAGAAGAGAGATTTAGATTATTTCTATGTTCAACTGATTTTAGAGAGTTCTGATCTGTATAGTTTCAGGTACTTCCAGTTTATTGTCATTCGCATAAAAAATATGCAAGGGAAAATATTTGAAGCCCTAGTAGGATAGCAACACTGCCTGTGACAGAGCACGAGAAACATTATTAAAAAAGTTGCCTTCGTCATTTCGCTTAAAAAAAACTGTTTATATTGGGGAGTCGGTTCGAGTCACCTTTCTCTAAATTCACCTTCTCCCCTCCTCTCCCTCCTTTTGCGGGAACCTCATGGTGGAGAATAAATGCAGAAAATTGAGGAAATGAGATGAACGAAAAGGGGTCACGCAGTAACAAGGGCGGTTGACGAGTAATTTGCGGGGTGGATGGATGCGCACAGGAGCGGAATTAGGGTTACGCGAATAATAGGGCAGGTTGATCGGCGGAGGTATAATAAGAGGTAGAAATGGAACTTTAATTTCCGTTTCAATTTTTCGTCGACTTATTCTGCAAATGGCCTTATTGTATTGTTTATTCAATTAAGGTCAAGGAAATGTATTAATACTTATTAAATGACAAGGGATATAAGATTGTCTTGCTGTATTTTACAAACTAAGAAATTATTTAAGTAACTACAAAAAAGCCTTTCTCCAGGAAAGGATATAGTCATCGCTTCGTAATGAATTAGGTTTGATTCCCGGGGGAAGCCCACACCTTAAACTGTAGGTTACATCCCAAATACAACATTATTTCAGTACTGCATTGTAATTATACATATATATACACTATATATATAGTGTCCATATATAACTCACCGGATGAAAGTTGTCTGTAAGAAAAATGCATGCAGGTGCAGTGGAGTTTGTTAATACAGTAAAACCTCGTTAATCCGGACTAATGGGGGGATAAGTTGACCGGTTTAACGAAAGTCTGGATTAAATTAAATAACCTAAAAGAACAGTAGAAAGTGCATTAAAACTCCTTTTATAGCAACAAAACACGTCTATTATGGTGTATTTATAGGGCATAGGCGTAAATACATTATACAGTACAGTACAAAGTCTGCGGGAAACAGAATTTCATCTCATCAGTGGTTGACTGCCTTTTCTTTGGGAAGTTCTCTTGTTGACTTCTAATCACATTTAAAACTTCGAATTCTGCTTTTTTTCTTTTTACTTTTATCTCTCCGGATTAAGCAAAGTCCGGCTTATCGGGGTCCGGATTGAACAAGTTCATCCACACTATTGTTACTTGCGTCAGACACCTGAAGGTAGAGAACAAGTTTAACCCATTAACTGCGACGGCGCTAAACAATAAGAAAGAGCAATATCACTTCGTGCAAGACAGTGATGTTATCTGGTATACCACCGGTAAACCACTTTCTCACATACCAAAGTCCCGTTACTCCCCGTTTATTTTTCTCATATTGATGAATAATATTCATGGTCCAGTATAGTATAACAGGAGATACATTTGATTAGATGAGGCTATAGATAACAACATATTCCAGTGTGTCTGTGTGTACGAGTATGCCATCATTTTCATAAGAGAATTATTCGCCTGCAAGTACAATGAGAAATTCTCTTCAGCATTGCTGGAACGATTGAAGCAAATGTATTAAGAGTGGCTTCTTTAAGTTCGTCAGTTGTCTCGTAACGATTGCTAGCCACCTTCTGTTTGATGTAACCCCACAATGCATTATCAGGAATATTATGCAGGTATAAACCAGTCATGTAACATGGTGAGATTGTTAATTTGGTTCACAGCACCTTCAAAGAAATATGCACCAAACAGGGATATGGTAGACATTGCAGCCCACATCATCACATACTTGAAGGCGAATAATTCTCTGCTTATGAAAATGATGGCGTACGCACAGACACTCTGGAATAAGTTGTTGTCTATAGCCTCATCTGATCAAATGTATCTCCTGTTATACTATACTGGACCATGAATATTATTCATCAATGAGAAAAATAAATAGGGGGTAATGGCACTTTTGGCTCACCCTGTAGAAATTCCAGAAAAATGTAAAGTTGCCAGACTTCTGTTTCTGTTTTACTTGCATGCCTACATTGGTGTTTTATTTCTATTATTAATATACAATAAATATGCACAATAAATAAGAATTGTTGCGGTAAACCAGGTAATTTTTCAGAAAACGCCACTGCTGCAAGATTTAACAAATAGGCTCAACCGAGGCAGACAATAATCTCACAAAGGACATGCAGACAAATTATTGTGTACTAAGAAAATGGTGAAAGTCATATTAACCTTGCAGGAAATAAAAAGGCATTCGGATCCAACTTTAAACTGTAGGTCCATTCTCATTACGATATTATTCAACCACTAATGTACGTTTGAACAGGACTCTTAAATTACAATCAGGACTCTTAAATTACCATGTTTCAGACACTTAGTTGGTGCAGAATAGGTGCAGTATAAATTTAGATTATGCTGTGTAATGGACCACGTGACCACTAACTGCAATGTCCAATAAAACTCGGAAGCCTCTACACGCAACTTGTGTATTAAACTGGAGACAAATGCCTCGCTACTATAAGCTCAGCATTGTCACAATGCAAGAGGCACAAATAATCCTAACAAATGTTTGCTCCAGTCAAATGAACCCTTTGCAAATTCCTGAGAAACCAGAGGGCAATAGAATTCATTGCATCGATGAAGGTGCATGGTCTCCCAAAGCAGAATGAAAATAATGTTCAAACCATGCATTGTCTATTTATGTGTATATATGACTGGATAACCCAAACAAAACTTAGCGAATAGGCCACAGTGGAAGAAAATCGACGATATATAAAAAGGCAGCAAATAGCTAACAAAATTTTCTGTAAACAACTTATGTTTTGCATATAGTTTCGTTTTGGCCTCCTACATTATGCGAATTAAGTTTTTTGGGTGGGAAGGGGGGGAAATGCCCACAAACTCTGTGATGTCATTTCGGAAAGTAGTTTTTTCTTGGCTATGCAAATTTGTACGTGTTACTATTCAGTAAAGTAAACTATTGCCTGGCGGTTCTAAGTACTTAAAAACATTGGTTCTAATATAAGCCATTTAATCTTATGGTAATATTTAAACATAATTTAGAAACACTACTTAGTACATGTTTACATTCTAAGAAAACCCAAACTCATACACAATGAGAGCAATCGTACTATAGTAACACCGAAAAACTTAACCAAATTTCTATTTCCAAGTTCAAACTTAATGTCCACCTAACCTAACCTACTTACAAGTATCTTGTGAACACTTTTAACACATGTAAAATATCACAACTATGCCATGAAAACCAAAGTGGAAAACAGCCTGCTATTGTCTCGGCTCAATGAGTTGTGCAGTTGCAGAATGTTGGGTGTCCTTTATTAATCCACAAGGTTGCATACTTTTCGATAGGGAAATCTTCTATAACTGGACCATTAATGGACACGGATGAGTATCTTACATAATTAACAAATGACGTACTAGATTCTTTCAAATCCATTTTCTTTGATGGGATGAAAACATCTCTGGAAGGGATACATATAATTTACTTTTGCCGGGATATTCTTATCTTTCTTGTGGGGGGAAACCCCCTTTAAGAGTGACTGATTTGAAGTTACTTAGCTTAAAAAATAACTTAGTTACAGTATATTTTTAGCTCTGGTACTGTTACCGTAAATTGAAAACGTAACCTTAGGTTACACTTACAATTTTACAATACTGTTATACATAAGCTAAGAGATAAGCATGCATGGACTGCAAGAGATTTTGTCTGTCTACAGATAATCGTGTAAGATTTACACTAATTTTCACTAAATTATAATAAACCTAGCATGTTTAAATGAGATTATGCAGAGCGAAGAAAATTCAAAGTAAACCTTTACAGCTACGGTTAATTTAATTTGAAAACATAGCTGTGATTAACTTTGTTACTTTCGAACACTGATTCATGACCATCTGCAAAATAATCAATTGATGATTCTGGTTTTTCTTGTCTTCATCAGAATTCAAATAAATTTGAAAAACGCTGTTTGTATGAAATTAAACTGCCGCAAAGTTACATACAAGTGGAACAAAGTTTGGCACAGGTTAACCACTGGGTTAACTTTCACTCTAAGCATCAAGGTGAAATTTCTACAGGTGGGTCCGTCCGGGATATTCAACGATTACTAAATGACGTTGCTCGAGGCCTTCGGCAGTTTGCAGAATAATAAGGATATAATTTTTAGAGTATACTACAATTAGTTTCCCAAGCCGATATTAGCGTCGAGTACTGTACTGATGAGCTTTTGGATGTCACTAACAAATATGTAGGTTGTGATGTAGACTATGACAATACAAAGAAGAGAGTGAATTGGATTCAGTATGTCCGTTGTCAAAGGTAGCTGCTTGAAACATGTACTACATTCATTGATATCTGTCGTCCTGCAGAAAAGTGATAACAAGGAAAAACTTAAGCATTTCTTTCAACCCAAAAACTACTTATCTCTAAAGGTCCGTCTAAATGGTTCAGTTTTGTTTGTAAAGTAAAGGTAAAGGTTTTAGATAAGGGGATCTTCCCGTATTCATCCAAGGGTGCAAAATGGCCTGGTGTGCCGGCGAACCCTAAAATTTTAATTCAATCAATCAAGTTTTGTTTGTAAGGAAGGAACTTTATTATTGCGAGACATTCTTTTTTGTAGAAGTTCAGTTTGTAATTGCTTATGTATAATATATGCAGTAAGATATTCTTCCTTTGTTAATATACTTCTGGCTATGCTTGCTAACTTTACCTAGGTACAGTGGAATGCATAAATATTACCATGTACATTATTCACCTTGTTTTTCACAATATGAGCTTCAAGAAATGAAAAGTGAAATAAAACGCCATGAAGTAGGAAACAAACCTTTCTACAAAACGCAATACAATTTCATTTCTCAAAACACATAGAATGAAAGAGAAAAGTTCTTGAAAATAGTGATGGGCAATAAGCCTGGCAATACTTATGGATTCCACTATACAGTTTACCAATGTATGATTTTTAAAAATTCCAGTTCTTCTCGTACCGAACGATTTTTCATATAATAAAACATGCATTTTAAAACTTTAACTTCAAAGACTTCATTCTTTTGTAAATACTTTCTTGAGAGTTCTATGTTTAGTAGGGCATTGAAAAAACTATGGATATCTATCCCGGACTTACTATATACACACAAGTGTGTATCACACACACACCTACAAAAGTGTATAGTTGGCAGAAGTGTGTGTGTGTGTGCGTGTGAAGCTACAATGTGCATTCATTAATTACATTCGCCTTAGCAACCTTCAATTCGCGATAGACCCTCGTATATTTGCATCTTTCGCACCTCCTTGACAGGCTCTCCCCCTCCTTTGACAGCCGCCACAGACTCCCCCGGGGGACCGCCGCAACGAGCTCTTTCACCAACAATGCATTTCGTGCATCCAACCAGCTTACAAGATCTTCAGCCAGATCTTCTTTGTGCCGTTTGCCACCTCTTTGTATGGAGATGGAGAAATCTGAATTGCAAAGAGGAGCATAATGTGTTTACTCCCATTAAGTTTATCGACGACTATAGTGTGTTTCTTTCCCTTCCCACAGTCTGAATCTCTCTCTCTCTCTCTCTCTCTCTCTCCAACACACACTTCATCTTCTCCCCAGTCTCTGGCATGCAGGTTTGTAACTTGCATCCCGTTTCTTGCCAGAGGCTTAGCTCTAACACCTTTAAAACTACCTGAAGCGACCATACACTTTGGTTAACAACTTTTCAGGCTTAGGCTAATTTCGATTTAATGAGCTTGTACAGTAATGAGCAAAAGTGGATTGTGTAAACAAAATTTGTACTTCCTGATTTATTATAATCAATCTTTTCATCGAAAAATTAATACAAAATATGTGTAAGAGTAAGCATGGGGGTATTTAAGAGGGGGTTTCAACGGGTCCAACCCCCCCCTCCTCATTTGGTTCAGTAAAAATACCGGATTACCTGTTCTATCCGCTTGTTCTTAAAAATTTCTGGTAGGGGAAAGTGGGGCACTTTGCAACATGGGCACGTTGCAACAGTGCTTTTTCTGTTATGTAGGATGGCTCTACTGCGTTGCGCTTACTGTCGTTCCAACACACGTTGGTAGGTGTCTCTGATGAACCGTTCGTTACACCAGCTTTTCAGATGTTGTCAGAGTGGAGGAAGAAAGAAGAATTTTGAGGACGGTGAGTAATTTTTAAGAATCTCTTACAATTTTTAATACGCAATTCCTATAAATGACCACAGCATGCGACATGTGGTCAATTGAAAGCATGTTTATTGAAGGTGTGGAAAAGTGATATTGCTTTTTATGTTATGCAATTTTTGTGGAGGCAAGAATAGCTTTCGTAATCAAACATGTCGGTGAGGCAAGTTGCAACAGATGTTGCAACTTACCCCACAATGTTGCAAACTGCCCCATGACAGACCAGCGCTTGAATAAGATATTGAATGTAATTGTTCACTGTCCCGAATGTGATAAATCGAAATACGGTTTATTGTTTACTAATTTTACAATATTTTCAAGTAAAAGAAAAATGTGATCGCATATATTTAGTCCTATATTCAGTAACCAACACACATTTTCAATTTTCACTTATTTATTCTTATACAAAATTACACGCACGTCAGTACGGCAAGAAAACACTATATTTCACTAAGTAGTGCTAGATAAATTGTGAATGAATTTTTGTTTATAATCATGTGCATGTAATTTCTACTAGCAGCACGAAACATTAATATTGTTATGCTTTCTGATATGGTCTCCTTCGTCTTGCAGATTTATTTTTAAAAGATTGTTCCTTCTTATGTTCCCGCCGAAACTATTGTTGTCGAATTGCTGTATAATTGTTGCCGTATTATTATTATTTCTATTGTTTCAGGTAGCCTGCAAGATGAGGAACTACAAGAGGAAGACCCAAAAGGGGACTACACTGCCTGATGTGATGGATAGAGCAGCAAATCAACACGAAGATGACAAAAATGTCAGCTTAAGACAAGTGGCTGCAGAGTTCAACATTCATTATTCAACCCTCTCAAGATACATACAAAAGAAGAAATTACAAGAAAGTGGTCCTCGTGAGGGACAGAACATAAGTTGTGGTTATGCGAAACCGTGGAAAGTGTTTTCAGAGGAAGAAGAGAATATCTTCAAAATGTACTTGCAGCGTTCCAGAGAGATTATGTTTTGACTAACACCACAGGAAGTGCGAAAATTGGCTCATCTCTGTGCAGTTAAGTTTGATATAAGTGCTCCTTCATCGTGGTATGTAAACGGAATGGCTGGTATTGAATGGTTCAGGGGATTCCTACAGAGAAACAAAGATCTTTCGGTGCGCTTTCCTGAATCAACTTCTTTAGCACGAATGTCCAGTTTCAACAAAGAAAATGTGCGCATCTTTTTTGACAAAGTTTCCGAAGTTCTGTCCAGAAACAATTATTCATCCTCAAGAATTTGGAACATGGAAGAAACTGGTGTCACAACTGTCATGAAACCAAATAAGGCTGTAGCTCGAAAAGGAACAAAACAGATTGGCATAGTGAGCAGTGCAGAAAGAGGTGAACTTGTGACAGTTGCAGTGGCAGTTAGTGCTCAAGGGACTTTTATACCTCCAATGCTAATATTTCCACGTAAGAACTTTCGGGACCATTTCATTCGAGATGGCCCAACAGACTGCATTGGAGCAGCTACTGGTTCAGTTTGGATGATTGAGGAAACGTTTGTCCAATTCATTCGACACTTCATTTCTCAGGTGAATCCTAACAAAAACTCCCCTGTGCTTCTTTTCATCGATAATCACTCTTCCCAGCTGTGAAGCTTTAGATGAATGCAAAAATAATAATATTACCCTTTTGTCGCATCGACTACAACCGTTAGATATCAGTGTTTTTGGTCCATTTAAGAAAGTGTGTGGCCGAGCAATTGATTCTTGGCATAAGAATAATCCAGGAAAAACTCTTACAATCTACGACATACCACAGATAGTTAAAACAGCATTTTTGAATACAGTTACCCCTACCAACATAACATCAGGTTTTGTTCAAACAGGAATATTTCCCTTCAATTCTGAGGTATTCCAAGAAAGCGACTTTGCGTCGTGTTTTGTTTCAGATCGACCAAATCCAGCAGGACAGGTAGATAGTAGGCCTCCCGTATCTGATAGTGATGACATAGTCCAAACTGCCAGGTGCGATGCAGTGCCAACTAAATCATCTTCAGGTGATGTTCAAAATGAACATTTGCTTTCGCAAATTGAAATGCCGGGTCCAAGTGGCACACAAATGTCTTCAGTAGTGAGTAGACCTAAAGTTTCCTTCTCTCCTGAAAATGTTCGTCCATACCCAAAGGCTGAACCCAGGAAAACGACGAATCGTAAACGTAAACGAAGTGCCATTCTAACAGACACACCTGAAAAAAAGGCTTTGGAAGATGCAAAAAAGAGTAGTGCAAAGGAAAAGGGCAAGAAGAAAATTATGTGCAAGAAAACATTATTCCAAAGTTCTTGCAAAGAATATCACTATTTAGTGTGTGGAGAATCCTACAAAGAAGAAGAAGACTGGGTGCAGTGCAAGCAATGCAAAATGTGGTCCCATTGGCTGTGCGCGGAGAGAAATCCTTATTATGTGTGCATTGATTGCAAATAGTGTCATTCAGACAACGCATAATCCCTGTTGCAACGTACCCCAAACACTGTTGCAACTTACCCCATGCATGGGGCACATAGCAACACTCGGACCTGCTTTAAATTAACAGACTTTTCTCACTTGAGGTTCAAAATTAAAATTTCATATTTGTTTCTTAAGTAGCCAAAAGATGTACCATTTCATAGCATATTTGTAACTTGTTCCAACTGTAACAGTTTTTGAATAAAAAAAATTAAACTGAAAAGTGTTGCAAAGTCCCCCACCTTCCCCTACTTATCTGATATTCCCCGGACAGATTTCTTCATTTTTACAGAAGAAACTACTTACGGTAATAAGTTCCTGTAGCATTGTCTAACATCTGGAAGGTGTTTTGTGTGATGTTACCATTTCCGGTAAGGTTAGGTAAGGTAGGGTCACGTATAGGTTACAATAGTTAAAAATTGGTTTCGAAAAAAATATGCGTAGCCCTACACACCATTCTCGCATAGCCCCACAAACCATTGACACATAGCCCCACAAACCATTTGCGGAAACGTACGTTCTTCAGTTACAAAAACACTTTAAAAAAACAAAAAACAATTGCAACTACTTTCATAAAAAAAAACCTGAATGCACCTTCAAGAATGTTCCACGAAGCAGATGGGTAAGTACGAATGTCAAAAGTTGACAAAACGAAGAAGTTATAGGTGTCCGGGGACTATCAGAGTTTTACCAAATTTCTTCGGACTTATTTTTTATTGTCCTAAATTAAAGACTTAGAGGACGGGATAAGGATGGGAAGGAAATTACGTTATTCTAAACACCAGATGGGAATGCAGACCAAATGTCTGAAATTTTCTGATAGTTCCGGAATTTCTGCGATACGAAACTGCATTGGGACTGTCAAATCAGTTATATTTTTTCCCCCTTCAGTCTTCTTAAAGGTATTTGGTTTTTGAAAACGCAGTGCAAGAAAAACAGGGAAACACCGTAACATTCTCAAGTTGTTTCACACAAAATGGACAGAAAAGTATCAATACTAACGTGAGTAGCGTGAATTGTGGGATTGTATTCACTAATTGCAGAAAATCTACAGACTTTACAATTTTCTATAGGTCTCTTCTACTCTTACGGCGGGCTCTCTATATGCTGGTAAGGGAAGTGGGGGACGGGGAATGCGCAGCAGACCGACCAGACAACAGCGGTAGCGTCGAGAGTTACGACGTCGAGAGGAAGAACTATTACGTACACCTCGTTCTACAGGCTGCTTATCGCGCTGGATTGGTCGCTTCCCAGCTCCCCACTTCCCTTGCTAGCATATAGAGCGCCCACCGTAAGACTGGAAAAGTGCTATAATAAAAGAGAAATATTTCATCAAGCTCTTCAGTTTCTTCACTGTGTAACGTGTGGGGAGTTTGAAATATCTACACTTGTTCTAACCAAATAGTTTTCATGCAGTACAAGATTATGTTGGTCACCTGAAAAGGTGGACATGTTCAGTACCGTGAACATGATAGTAACTAAGAGAGAGTTCTGAGAACTTTAATAAAATTTATTCCAAAGCAGAGAAAGTACAAAGGAACTACGATGAAGAAATGAAGAGACCTAGAACACCCAGCCGTCAAATAGGAACAACAATGCACCAGCTGAGAGCACAAAATAATATTACAAAGTAAACCATTATCGTTCATTTTTTAAGTAGAATTAAACTCAAGTTTCTCTGAGCACAGTCAAGAAATTGAAAAATTGCAACAACTTATTACAAAAATGTGAAATGGCTATCCCTCATTCATTAGAACGGTGTGTCAAAATGTTGGATGGCCTGGTTGATAGATTGGATTTTGATAGTAGCCTGATCATACCTAGGGCTGCTACACGTCCCGGATTTTCCGGGATAATCCCGGAATGATATAATTTGTTCTGGTGTCCCGAATAGTTTCTTCGGGATGCACAAATGTCCTGGAATCGGGTGGGAAAGAAGATATGATTAAGACTATACTTTCCTGAGCTTTACTTATATTTAAATGTGTCATATTAAAATGCTCATTTTACTAAACAATCTAACTGTACATTGAACCGATCCCTCTCGATAATACAAGAGTTATCGAGTTAGAAGAAGATGCTGCAAAGATATTTGACTTCACGATAGCACCGCCGTCTGCTAGCAGCACTGAATTTCAGTTGCAAATCTCTCTCATTGCATAGTAAGCTGCTTCCCGTAAACAGTCAGTGCTTGGGTGCCAGCACTGTTCAATCCGCAGTTCTCAAATAAAGATTCGACATTCTGAGATAGCAGCTTAGTTTATTATGGCACTTAAAAGGAATTGCAAGATTAATGATATACTTCAAAGTGGATTTCTACTGCTTTTCTGTACATACACACAACTTTGTCGGGTCCAGCAATCCCCCCCGCTCTCCAACAAGCTACCGGTCAGCAGTGTCCCGGATTTCCACTCATGAAATATAGCAACCCTAATCATACCAAAAGTTGAATCCCCCCCGTTTACGTAAAGTGTACACTGTATATACGCCTATGACCGTAGTATGGCATTAGACAAAAATAAATCCACATGACCAATTTCAAAACCTTTTTTTGCTCGAAAACGGACAAAAGGTAAACAAAATACAAATAAGAAACAACGAACGCTCTTGATTTGGAAGCTACTTATTTCCATGTATCCGCATACTTAAAATATATTTCGAAAAGGGCATTTTATCGTTTTGAAAAAAAAACACTCCTAGATGGCAATACTGTCATGAAAATATATACATGATACACATCTTGGAAATCAAAATTTACTACTTATTTTCTGTAAATAAAAGTACATGTAAATACATATTTGTAGAACTTACTTTATAGAATATACTAAAATACTACTGGATCAGTCGCTGATCATCCTTAACTTAATATTAACCGATTGCAGAAAAAATTGTAAAGTTATGAATTTGTGTTGCAAGATTTTATACTATTTCCATTAATATGACTAAGTACTCACTCCATTTCAAAATTTTCTGCGTTTTTGTTTAATATAGATAAGGTAATTGGATTAAAAGCACCAGATCTTTTCATTCAAATAAAACTTTCTAGAATTCAATTTGTTATTATTAATTAATTGAATTATTTTTAAGACCAGTTGTCTGCAAAAATATCGACCCTATATGCCTTGGGGGCTTATAGAGAAGAATAGGTTTTAGTTATTAAGGTGAAAACTATATTTTATCGAAATGATTTCTACTTATTTAATCATATGGGATAAATAGGTTAAAAGTTGATTAAGATATAAATTACAATCTGAAATCATATTAGTATGTGTACTGATGACCTTGAACCTATTACGGTTGTCTTTGAGAAGGGCTACTTTTAACTGGGACTCCAAGTAGATGTTCTTGTAAAAGTACGGTGTTTGATTTATTTTACTTCGCTTTTCTGCCACTTTTGGATAATCGCGACTGTGAGGATGAGTGATGATGAAAGGTATGAAAGGACACTCACAAACACCCATGCCCAGGCCGGAATTCGAACCCAGGACCTCTGGCGTCCTAGCGCGCTCGTCTAACTGCAGGTTTGTTTTTGTACAATATTCAATAAGATTCATCTGAATATTGTACTGTTTACAAAGTTTGTCAGTATGTGCAGAACCACATTAACTTAAAATATGATTTCGTAAATTAGACGTTGACTTTTTGGACACCCTGTATGTGAATAAAAGGAAATTGCGTCAGCGTAAATATTCAGTTTTCTTTTTTTTTATTTGAGATGTCAAGAGTAAATACGTGATCTTTTCTCGAAAGGCGTGGCAAAAGCACAAAAAGAACGGGGGGGGGGGGGGGGCACTTAATGGGAGAAGAGACTGACACTATTCTGAAGGTGAGACAAACGGCACTTTCAGATTCTGAAAGAGGAAGAAGCTCTCCAACAGCGACACTTTCAGAGTCAGGTTTCAGCAAGGCTTTTCTCTCTGTCCCTCATTTCTTTATTTATTTTCCTCCGCCGATTCATTTTCCGTTGCTTTCGGGGACGAGCCGTGACAGCAAAAGAAGCGGCGAGGACGATGACAAAATCAGTCAGCCCTCGTAATTGCGGAGCCGCGGTTTCTTGAGTGCAAGCTTAGAGGGGCCAATTAGCATTCGTCACCTCGTGGAGAGAAGAATTCTATGAATAATGCGATTCAAGCTGTTGGATCTTCAGCAAGCACTTCTCGGGGGATATAGTACCCTCCCCCGCCCCTTCCCGTCGTTCCATTTTCAAGCCCACGAGAAATAAAATCTCGAGAGAACAGAAAGAAAATAAGCAACGCGAAAGAATGATAGAAATTATCTTCTTACTCCTCAGCTGTGGGAGCTGTGAGCAGGCTTGAAATTATAATTTTGAGTAAAGTCTGTAGAACATAACTACGAATCATAAATCCTTGAAAAGAACTTTCGCAAAGTCCACCTTACGCTCAGATAGGCTAACAAGAACTGCCTACAGTTTCAAATTAGGATTACAATCATTCTGTTATGTACAGTCACCGACAATAAAAATGGGACACCTAGATCCTGAAATACTCGCTTCCGTGCAAGGCGTTATGTGTGTTGTCTAATTATACGGCGGCGGTACAAGTTGCCATTGAACATTTTCTATTAAAACCCACTTATCGCCGTAGAGTTAAGCAACACACACAACACATTGCATGGAAGCGAGAATTTCAGGATCTAGGTGTCCCATTTGTATTGCAGGAATCGAACACGAGAACTCTGGATTGTAAGACGAGAGTTTAAATCACTGTCACTACAGTATCAGAAAGTGCACTGGAAAAACCTCCAAATTTCCCACACGGTAAACATACATATACCGTGCGTCCATTTCGATCTGCAGCCGAGAGATCGGGAGAAGCGTGGCGGGCGGCGCTGACGGAGATGCCGACATTTGCGGCCTGTAATGCCCGCTTATTTGTATAGACATATGCAGACATTTATATAAATATTGCAAAACGAGCACTAACCTGTGTTATAACATGCAAAAGTTCTTCTGTAATTCATCCAAGTTCTGCTCTTATATACACAAATAAATACGCTATAGAAACGATGTTAAGAGCCACAGATAATAAAGCATTTTAATCATAGTTTTGACCAGTAACGTCCTGTTTAAGTTTATACCCTTGAAAGAGTTTTGTGGCCATGGGAATCGTTTGGAGGTTTCGAATGTGCAACACTGTATCAGGATTACACTGCAGACGAAACCGATAAAAGTGAATGGTTTTCGTGAGCTTCCTTGCAATCCGAAATATCCGAGCTCGAGTTTTTTGTTCCTTCGCGACTAGATGAAGACAGTTGTAAATATAGTGGCGAGCAATGTAATCCAAGAGCGTGTTAATTTCGTACTGTGCGCAAGAGTGTTATTCTTGGTTACTTGCAGTTACTTGTTTGTGTTATTGTAGTGTGTATGTGTGACGTGTCAGTGAGACGATTGGAATGCCAGCCGCAAGATTCACGTTAGAACAAAGATTTTTTTCTGTATGACACGTACCTACGTGAAAACAAACTCGTGTCGAGACGTGTGTAGGTAATTTGTACAGAAATTCCCATGCGTTTCAACTCCACACAGAGATACGGTTAGACATCTTGTCCTTAAATTACGAGAAACTGTATCGTTAAATTTTAAAACACCTAAGCAAAAACGACGGATTCTAACCGAAGCAAAACTCGATGATATTGGTGCAGCGTTAGAACGTTCTCCAAACAAACCTCTACGCCGTGTTTCACAAGAGGTGGGCGTGTCAAAATCATCGGCACATACAGTCACTAAGCTACTAAAATTAAAACCATACTCTTATAACACAGGTTAGTGCTCGTTTTGCAATATTTATATAAATGTCTGCATATGTCCATAAAAATAAGCGGGCATTTCAGGCCGCAAATGTCGGCATCTCCGTCAGCGCCGCCCGCCACGCTTCTCCCGATCTCTCGGCTGCAGATCGAAATGGACGCACGGTATATATATATATATACACACACATACACAAGGTGTCTCATAAGTAATAGCGCAAACTGATACAGGTGAAAGTACACGATAACAGAAGCAAAAAGTCTCAGTAAACATGGGTCTGCAAACGAGCCGTTTTCGAGATAATCACGAATGTGTGATTACAAGCCGCCACTGACTTCATTGTTTGTAAACGTCGCTAATAATACAATAAGAAAGGTGACTCCCACAGTACGATTAGACTGTATACTGATTGTATCCATCCTGTTTGATTACAACGCAATCTCTCTGAAATCTTCTGTTTTGTAAACAAAGAGCAAACCTCGGACAGCGCAAGGAGTAAATCACTCGGTGTTTACAAAATGCAATCAATGGCAGCTTGTACCCACACATTCGCACACATTATTAGCATTTTACCAACTAGGACGACGTTTACAAACAATGAAGTCAGTGGCGGCTTGTAATCACCCATTCGCGATTATCTCGAACACGGCTCGTTTGCAGACCCATGTTTACTGAGACTTTTTTGCTTCTATTATCGTGTACTTTCACCTGTGTCAGTTTGAGCTATTGCTTTTGAGACACATTGTATGTGCTCAGCCGGTATAAGCTAAAGAGCAAACGCGACAGCAAGGAGTGAGCAAGATCTCGTCCATTGCCACACTGTGCTCCAGGAAATTGTCAAAAAACTGTATCAAGGATCGCTGAGCCTCCTTTTTGGCACCCTACACTATGTCTCACCTCACTGAATGACTGACTGGCGCCTTGGAGGCAAATTACACATACACAACGTCCCTTCCCTGCCCGTGCTGCCACCTAGCGACACGGTCTGGAACTCGTCTCGCAGACATGTGGCGTACCCCAGCCTGCTCTACACATCCCTTAAGTTTCATCGATCTGTCACTTCATTTCGCTTTTTCACGGCATTAATCTAGTTATTTATTGACCGTACCAAGTACATATATATATATATATATATATATATATATATATATATATATATACACATAGATATACATACATATATACATATATGCATAGATATATACATATACAGTAGTCGTAGTGCTGACAAATTTATCTAGAGTGTTCACATTTTTTTAATAGTTCAACTGTATGGTTAAGCTGCGTATATTTAAGGGAGTGTTCTGAAGTGAGAATCATTCAAACAGGCTCTGATTTACACTTACTACTAGAAAAGTAAAATCCCCACTGCCCACAGGTTTCTATATTTCCTACCGTGGATACTAGTGAATATACATTGCAGGTTTACAAGTAAGTATTATATACTGATTTTTTTTGCAATAAAAGCTTAGTAACAGGAATAATAAAACTAATGTATTTCAATGGCTTAAATTTATAATGTCCAAGTGATTTTAGTCACGATGAACATGTAACCTTTACAAATGCAATACATTGTGGAAAATAAAACTGAGAATAAACTTTTAAGCCATTAAAAGTATGTTGTTGTTAATATTGTTACAATGAAAAAAGAAGAAAAGCAAAATACTGACTGTTGCTATCACAGGAAATTTTCTGTAAAATTACAGTGAAATAACCATCATTCATTGTTGCTATCACAGAAAGTTTTCTGTATAATTACGGTGAAATGACAGTATCACTTACAGTACTTGAACCGTAAATGAAACGATGAAATTTCTGTAATATTACGGTGCAATTTCGTTGATAATTACAGTGAAACCACTGTAATTTTACGGTGACGCCACTGGCGCCCGAGTTGCCGGTGAGGTCACCGTAAAATTACGGCTTTTTTTTTTTACAGTGCAAGTTCTATTCTGTCCCACCCCAAATTAGGTCCCAAGTTACCAGTTACAACGTGGAAAATGCCTCGAGAACAGGAAATAACCTCTCATACGTGAACTTTCATTTGATCCCTCCTTTAATTTAAATAATTATTAACTTCTATTACAATAAACTTTAAGAGTTAAATAACCTAACCTCGTACATACCATAGGTTACCACATATCCCCATAGGCATTATTCCTTATGCTCTTGACATATTCTGGTGCAGTGTTATCATGGTTTGGCCGGCGATTCTTCATTGGTGATATCTTGTGTGCGTGCTCCCCCCTCCTTCCTCTACTGCAGTACCAAAACACGCCATTATTTTCCAAACAGCCGGCTAACCTCAGCGCCAGGAAATAAAAACGCCCAGCAGCTCCACTACGGTGGGTTCTGCAAAAGCGGGAATTGGAAGAGTTGACGAATTACCGACCAGGTTTTGTAATGGGACCACAGCGTAGGCTCCTGTTAATCCTGCAGGTTCAAACCACGACACGTTTGCGGGTAAATTCCATCAGTCACGCGGAGAGGGATCTCCCTGGTTCATAGTGGATGGCCCCCACCCCATCCAAAAAGTTTTTTTCCAGGGTGGGGTGGGGGAAAAAGCTGGATTCGCCCATCTTCTGGAACAATCCATCAACCGAGGCAGGCAGCCTCATCGATACGAAGGTTTCAACGGGCAATTTATGTTCGGGAAGGCGTCCCGCTCGTAATCTCACTGCATCTAGGCTATAAAATGGTATTTCGGGCTTCTCCCTTGTACCAGTCATCTTGGAAGGCGTTTTCGGATGATGTATGATATGAATCAAATACAGACCAGCCGCTGAGAGGACAGGGCTTTGCCGCAAAATGAGGGAGCACGAGGAGCAGAGCGGAACAAAATGGATGGAGTCCCCCTACACCCGCAAAGAACTCGCCTGGAGAGCCGCTAGCCCCTACACCAAATGCTTTATAAATCCATTTTGTACATAATCTAAACGACAATGCATGCGCGAGCATTCCAGTACGGCAAGGCCACAGTGCTGGCCTGCAGCATTACAAATGCAAAATACTATTCTTCTTTACTTGTAATTTTTCTATAATTATTTTATACCATCTCAAATGTATAAATTTGCAGTCTTTCCAGTCCATTCCTGTTGGAGATGGAAACACT
Organism: Lepisma saccharinum; assembly: GCF_977018435.1. NCBI lineage: Eukaryota > Metazoa > Arthropoda > Insecta > Zygentoma > Lepismatidae > Lepisma > Lepisma saccharinum. The sequence goes on from NC_139229.1 coordinate 49,614,845, forward strand.
TAGCATCATCTTGAGGCAATTTGACAAAACATATGTGTAATTCGCCAAACACCAAGGGCCAAGGGGAAGCAGGACATGCAAACGAGACTAGGTGACCTTGAACCATCCAATAACAGGCCAGCTTCAATGTGCGATACCTTAACTCTCCAATCGCCAAGAACTGACATCCAGTCGCAGTACATCAGTAAGGTCTGCTGCTGTATCTACCTTAGGGTTGCAAACTGCACAGTGTGCGCCGTCAGGGGCCCCGGGTTCGAATCCAGCTCAGGCATGGTTGGTTGTAAAATGTCCATTCATCAATTTCATCACTCATCCCTATCTTCGCAAATTAGCCAAGAGGCACAAACCACGAAGTAAAATAAAACAAATCAATCAATCAAACTGAACAGTGGTGGTTTTTGTGTGTGTGTGTGTGTGTGTGTGTGTGTGTGTGTGTGTGTGTGTGTGTGTGAGTGTGTGTGTGTGTGTGTGTCTCTCTCTCTCTCTCTCTCTCTCTCTCTCTTACAATGCCATTACCAGCGTTCAGGCAGGTCAGTGAAGCATTTTAAAATTGTAATTAAAAGCTTTGGAGAATTTGTCTGGGACTGCTTCGCCAAGAATAAAAGTCGCCACACGCCAACCTCCACCGGGGATCGAACCTGGAATCACTTTATTATAACTTTACAATCGCGAAAGACCTGTTTACAGAAGTTACGCATGCTGGTCAGTTATATTTATAATTGATTTCAAAATGCTGCTGAGACGGAGAAGGTGCCATAAGCTTACTTCAAGTTTATTTTATGCTCATATAAGCTAATCGGAATGGACCTTAAGCTGAAGTGCCATCACCAGGACTTCAGCCGAACACGAGAACAATTTTTTTACATGCCTGCAAGGCTAACTAAAAAAATAAAGAAGACAAATGCGACAGAAAAATAAATGACACTGGCAACCACACATCTGTGTCCCATAGTACTTTTGAATGCTCATGGCATCAAAACAAGACTTTACCGAACAAAACATTGCCAAGAAAAGTATTTGATGTCCTCCACACGCTACCAAAATTTGTGGCTCTTGTACGACAACAACACGCTGTGCATCTATATAACAATATCGCCTACATTACAAACCCTTTACTATCTAATTTATTCAGACCTAGAGGTATCTGTTGCCTTTATACTAGGCAGTTTAATACAGGGTGTTTCTAAAGTTCGTCTCCAACGCGTAGGAGGTGATTCTACAAGTGAAAATGAACACAGAAGATCATGTTACGAAATGCCGAAAACTGCACCCATTCGGATTTATTGAAGTGGGAAAAAGTGCGAAAATTATTTTCACAAGGAAATAGTGGCACAACGGCCAACCATATGACCGCGGCGAAGTGCGTTCCACAAAGAAATGCGGTATGATCCATTCAAAAAAGCATATGGCAGATGTGTGAAGTTGATGTGCCAGGGATTCCCCAAAGGAAGCGAATGGGTCTGTTGAAGACAAGGGTTTTATGAAGTGATTAGCATGGGGGACCCGGACGATGTTTTTGGTAGCGATGTTGTGTTGTCGATATTTGTACGTACCCACATACAGAAAGGCCGAAGCCTCTGCCGAACCGTGACCTTGACTTTGACGTTTTCCGCTAGGGGCGCTAATACAGTTAGCCTCGCGTCAGGTTAAGTTTGAAGCAGGTTTTCGCATATGTAGATCCAAACGTGCGCGCAGAATATAGTTCCGCTGAGACGGGTTCCATTCCGACACAACTACACACTTGCAACAAAACATTTATTTAATGTGTAATATGGGGGTTATTCCTGAGTAAACAAAAAATGATCGATCAGACAGTTCGATTATTGATGGCGGGGAAAGAACTTCCGGTTTGGCGAATCTTCCAATGTAAACAAATGGAATACATATCGTCACCAAGCTTATTTTCTTATAAGAGATCGGAAACAAAATGGACCACTTGAAGTTTTTGAGTGATATAGAGAAACAAAGGTACCTAGAAAAGATTGGCAATTCCCTGGATCCTTTGGATGCAGATATAAGGTACAATACTACTATTTTCCAAGGCAATGTTGATCTTCTACCAACAGTTTCGTTTTTGAAAAGACTTCTCCAGGTTAAAATTAAGCTTACATAATCATAAACATTGAAATAGTACTTCGATTACAACAGTAAAAGAAATAATAATAATTACTACGGTTAAAATTGTTATTATACACTAATAATATTCATTCATTCATTCATTGTTTTCTGCCTAATTGGCAGGTTTTTCACTGCAATCTCCAGCTTTCCCTGTTCTCTGCCTTACGCTTCGTAATAGCATACGACCCAGTTAATTTAATATCATCCATAAGCTGATATCTCTTTCTTCCACGGACTTTTCTTCCTTCAACCATTCCCTCCAAGGCATCTCTTAGCAGGCAGTTTCTTCTTAGACAGTGTCCTAACCAGTTTCTTTTCCTCTTCTTGATGGTCTCCAGTATAGATCTTTTTTCACCAACTCTTTTCAGTACGGCTTCGTTTCTTACCTTGTCTGTCCATTTTACACGCTCCATTTTTCGCCATGTCCATTTTATTCTAATTTTATTATTATTATCATGCTATTCGATCCACAAGCCGAGTGAATATCTAGCACAAGTATTATCCATTAATTATTTTACATTTCAAAGTTTCGAAATGCACAGTTATTGTATTTTGTTATTAACTTTTGCAAGTGTCGTTCAAGAAAGAACTTTAGAAGTTAGAAAAAAAATACTCACAAAGTTTATATTGTGTGACGTCATCTAAAATTATAATTTTTCGAATTCTGAAAACTGTGGAACCATTTATTCTTTGGATTAAATGGTAGAATATGAAAATATAGTTTGGTTCCTGTATTTTTCACTCATTTTTTCGTTCTAATGCATATTTTACATTAATTACTATGTTCGAATACTAACCAAGTGAACTATATTTCTGTTATTAACAATAAAAATAACAAACTTCCTGCTTTTTTGCAACTTGAAATGAAGAATGCCAGTTTCCGGGGGGGGGGGGAGTCGACTGACCTGCCGACGACCATGGAGAGAGCGTTTATCAACAACCAAAAGGCAAATGCGTTATAGTATGATTATAAATAGTTTGCAACTTTTAAATTTAGTCAACCCATTTGTGTCAGATTATTATAATTTTCATTTGATTTGATGAAGTGCCGACTGCAGAGCATACTCCCTCGTGTTTCTGTCCAATGTTTTCGCTTTATTTCCTAAATCCACTGATTTTTCCGTATCGGGTCTGTCTGAAAACGATGCATAGATACCTGAGAACAATAGTTTGTTTCCAATGCCATGTTGAAACCAAAAGCCACACAAATATTGTCGCCTTTTCCGAAGACACTGTCTTTACACCTTTGAATTCAATGTTATTCTTTTCAAAACCGGAAGTGTAGTCCCCGCCAGCGCCAAGCAAGCACAGAAATTTAAACATCCGGTGAATAGTGCCCATACAGACAAAATTATACATCCATTAGCAGGTATGGACTTGATCGGTTGCAATCACTGTGCAGACGAACTTGAATCCGCAGATTCGCCAACTGGGCAGTCGGTAGCGCTGAAGGAACACAATAGCTCAAGAGCGAGTCCAGTGAGACTCGATACGTTGCAAAGCGCGTCAAATCAGTGATGTCAGTGTTGCACATCCCACTATTTTAACCCTATTTTTGTCGTGATCCATTGCTATTCGTGCTGTACAGCGGCGAGAATTGCTGAATCGAGGTCTCCTGTTCAGTGCTCGGCTTTGCCCTACTGTTTTTTTTTTAACATAATCCGAAGGAAAAAGCTCTTCAAAGTTAAACAAGTTGTTTTTAATACATATTCCTCCTTACGGCAACAAGACCAAAATAAAACAGGGCGTGAGGTGATTTGCCGTCAATGAGCGCATGAACTGTCTCGGATGTTGAATGATGTTTAGCAGTAGAAAACGATTGTTTGTTGTTTGACGACAAAAGAATCTCCGCGGTATTAAAAGATATCGTCGTGAAAAAAAAAAACACGTTAATTATTTGGACGATGTTGACGGATGTCAACGCGGGTCGTACATTGATTCAACCGTGGGAGCGTGCAAGGCCACCGCCAGGGCTGAAGCAATCGACGACAGGCGATGCTTATTGGTTTAGGCACTGGCGGCAATGAAGGCTTAGTTGAAGACGCATGTATACTGTATAATTTTCATTTGATTTGATGAAGTGCCGACTGCAGAGCATACTCCCTCGTGTTTCTGTCCAATCTTTTCGCTTAATTTCCTAAATCCACTGATTTTTCCGTATCGGGTCTGTCTGAAAACGATGCATAGATACCTGAGAACAATAGTTTGTTTCCAATGTCATGTTGAAATCAAAAGCCACACAAATATTGTCGTCTTTTCCGAAGACACTGTCTTTACACCTTTGAATTCAATGTTATTCTCTTCCAAACCGGAAGTGTAGTCCCCGCCAGCGCCAAGCAAGTACAGAAATGTAAACATCCGGTGAATAGTGCCCATACAGACAAAATTATACATCCATTAGCAGGTATGGACTTGATCGGTTGCAATCACTGTGCAGACGAACTTGAATCCGCAGATTCGCCAACTGGGCAGTCGGGAGCGCTGAAGGAACACAATAGCTCAAGAGCGAGTCCAGTGAGACTCGATACGTTGCAAAGCGCGTGGAATCAGTGATATCAGTGTTGCACATCCAACTATTTTAACCCTATTTTTGTCGTGATCCATTGCTATTCGTGCTGTACAGCGGCGAGAATGGCTGAATCGAGGTCTCCTGTTCAGTGCTCGGCTTTGCCCTACTGTTTTTTTTTTTTAACATAATCCGAAGGAAAAAGCTCTTCAAAGTTAAACAAGTTGTTTTTAATACATATTCCTCCTTACGGCAACAAGACCAAAATAAAACAGGGCGTGAGGTGATTTGCCGTCAATGAGCGCATGAACTGTCTCGGATGTTGAATGATGTTTAGCAGTAGAAAACGATTGTTTGTTGTTTGACGACAAAAGAATCTCCGCGGTATTAAAAGATATCGTCGTGAAAAAAAAAAAAACATGTTAATTATTTGGACGAGGCATCCGTCAACGCGGGTCGTACATTGATTCAACCGTGGGAGCGTGCAAGGCCACCGACAGGGTTGAAGCAATCGACGACAGGGGGAGGGCGATACTTATTGCTTTAAGCACTGGCGGCAATGAAGGCTTTGTTGAAGACGCATGTTTACTGTACCGTGCAAAGAAAGGGAAGGGTGATTATCACCAAGAAATGGACAGACCAACATTTGGCTCCTGGTTTAGTGAAGTGATTCATAAATTGAAACCAAACAGAGAAATAGTAGCAGACAATTCACTACAGTGTATTTATCACCAATAACAAATCATGCTTTGTTGGTAGTATATACTTGAAGGGCGTGTATCTTCTAGTAACGTATGTATTGCGAACGAAGCAACCAAGATTTTCATAAATTTATTTATTTCTAAACGAGAAATAACAACTCATTAAATTCAAGAGGGGCCTATCGTTGACTTTTACCTTTGTTTTTTTTATTACACATTTATTACATAATCTATACGCAGAAAGTTCTTTAAAAATTGTGCCCCCTCCCAGAACTATGAAATATTATAAGGTGAACCTATAACAACCTACGAAAATAACATAACATTGACAATTTTTTTGATTGTGCAAGAATTTCAATTTCGTCCTTGCATAAATGAATAGGTTGTTTGTGGGGAGATACAGCCTCCAGAAGTCTGCAATCTGCAACATTGAGTAATATTATAACCACTGATGCAAGGCTACCAGACGTCCCGATTTAGTCGGGACAGTCCATTCTTTTTAATCACCGTCCCGCCTATTTCTCGAACTGGAGTCGTGTTGCGACAATGTTTTTTTTATTATTACTCACATTTAGACATGTTCTTTATTTTAATAATCATTACTAATACGTATATTTTGGCTAAACATAGAATTATCATTGTGCTGGTTATAAGAAAATAACCTAACGCAATCAATCCAACAGCATTTTGGATCTTGTTTTTGTTCCACATTTTCTGGGCACCCCAACCCAGGGTTATTAAAGGTCCACGAATTTTAAATAAATTAAATTCCGGTCCAGGAGAGAAAACCAGCAAGCGTAAATGGCTTCTGGACCGTAAAGAACCTTTTTATCTGTAAAGTATTTCAATTCAGTCCAGGAACCTTCTTTTCTGAATGAATTTAAATACGATCCAGGAACCTTTTTTTCAGGAACAATTAAAATACGGTCCAGGATCCATTTTTCAATGAAAAAATCCGAAACTTGGACCGAATTTATATTGTGTGAGAAAAAAGGTTCCGGTCCTGTTACGAAACCCAATAGAATTCACTCAAAAAAATCCATCCTGGAGAACGGGGCAGATTTTTTATTCCCGAAGCGAGACGAGAATATATGATGATTCTTTTTTACTTTCTTAAGATATTGAGGAAATCTATCTTTTTGGTAAAATCACTCGAGTAAAAAAAAAACAAAAAAAACACGGCACTTAGACATTTCAGTGCTTGCATTGGGCTAAAAGCAACAGCTGAGGTCTCTTCCACAGTTTTCTATGTCTGTCTCTCTCTCTCTCTCTCTCTCTCTCTCTCTCTCTTTTTATTATAAAAGACTTGAATTTATCTTCCTTTTTCCTCTCGCCTCGTTCCATATTTCAGAGCCTGAAGCATTCCCGTCAGGGTTTGTCTTTTGTTTACAACGCTGAATGCGTAAGAGGCGGGGAACGATGTTTTCGTGCCTCCCCTGGGATGCGAACCAAACATCACCAGGACCAGGTTCGAATATAAATTCAGAGGAAAGGCTTCCGTGGGTGAAAACGGAAAAGACAAGGAAGATTGTGAAAGAGGAAAGATACAGAAAGGTCTTCCGACAGAGAAGGTTGTTAAAGGATAAAGTGCAGGGTCCATGAACACATTTTTATGAGTTTCGTGAGGCTACGATATACCTTACAGTTAAGAGATATTTCTTTGGTGTACTCGAAAAGGTTTGGTGGAACTGTTTTGGTAATGCTCAGCTGAAGAAAAGCACTCGTCTTTGGTGCTCATGCAGAACTGGTATCCTTGGACACCATCATTGACACACGTTGTCCAACGACATCAAGTATACATCCTGTCTTGGGAATACGTGGAGCAAGACAGTGCATAACGGTAGAGAATGGGAGGAAGCGAGGGGGAGGAGCAAAGCGGTGCACGATGCTGCAAACCGCTGGTAGCTGCAGCCGCGTTTCGCTTACATGCACAGGCGTTCATTGACCGAACCTTCAAGAGCCAACTTGCGCAGAGGGCTTGTTTTCGTTTGATTGCTCCAGAGATTCCCGGGACAGTGTGTTGAGAACTTAACATTCTATTAGGTGTGGTGTTAGATTAACCGTTGTGGTTAATCAGTAGTACCAACTCAGTCGGACGTTTCTAATGTGCAATAACCAAGTACAGAGAAATCTCGATTCTTCGTTACACCTGAAAACATAAAAAGAGGATAGATAGGGGAAAACAATGCATACGAGGACACGCATATAATTACCATTTATTATTATATTAAGTTTAGAACTAAGCCATAAACCAGAAACAAGTAACACATGTATTAGATTTGTGTTATTTAGCGTCACTTTCCAGCCAATTTGGGGTAACCGCGGCGATGAATATGAGTGATGATGATTAAATTAATGAAGGGACGCTCACAAGGAACGCGCAAGCGCAGGCTGAGATTCGAATCTGAGGCCCCTGGTGTGTAAGGGCTCTGTGCTAATCACTTCCCCACAGATGCCGGCCAGATATATTCGAGCATTGGTAGTTCTTTTTGTTGAAAATAAACCTTCTGCTTTCATAGAATGCCACGGGAAAAAATACAAAACTCTTGCCAGTATTGTACGTATATTCTGTATGGGCCTGCACTAGACCCAGTCATAGGCATCTTGAAATAAACCTGGTAGAATATTTTATGTTGTTTTCCCCAGTCTTTAATAGATACACTTCCTTGGGAGGGGGAATAAAGGTAACTGCACCGGCTCCATAACCTCTGTATGTGTTAGTATGTAATGCACAAGGAAAGATTATGCTTTTGCATTCCTTTTACATTTACTTCTCCGTAATTTCTGTATACACTTGTATATTAATAGTCTTGCTTTCTTAGCACGCCCAATCTTTTATACTAATTTCTTAAAAAGTGGCATAGCACAGATAAAGATATATGAAAGTCACATCTTCGTGGTCAGTTTTCAATGCCAAGGCGCTGAGGCAGAACTGAGGCTTCGCAGGTGGAAGGTTTCCTCGGAATCCATCGCTTCAGGGCAAGTCAGGCTTGACAGGTGTTGAAATTTAGCAGTGCCATCTCTTGTTCTGTTTGTTAGAATAAGTGGAAGCAAGATTGCGAGTAGTGCCACTCAGCGCCTCATAGCGGATTATTACAAAACTTCTTGCGAATGGGGATTCTCAGCTGGAGGTCAGTGCGCAGGTTTTCCTGCCTTAGATGAAAATCTGCTTATATATCTTTATCAGCGGGCATAGCTAAGGTCGACGTATTGAAAAGGGCACACTAATACAAGATACAAACTTACCTAACAGTAGGTGCTACTCGTACAAACTTATCTCTATCATTTCACTTCACTTGCACACATCAAAGTGCGATGCTATGTAACACAGGTTAAGATATTTGAAAACTGAATCCATAGAAATACCATCATTGTAACTATGGCGGCAACTTGGAACAACAATGCTTGAGGTGCTAAACAATAAACAAGTTAAAGCTAATTGGCTTTTTTAGTTCTGCTTGAGACAGAAAAATCTTAATGTGCTATTCAAATGTTAGCACTACAGGTGAAGTTGGAAATTCTCAGGTCATTCTGAACGCTAAACTATAATTGTGTAATTAATTTTGTGTAATTAATCAGATATTTCAAAAGTTACAGAAAAAAAATATTGGCTTCACATTGGTTAACTCTCGTAGACAGATGATGCGTCATACTTGTCGATGCTGCGTTGCCTTAAGTTCTAGGTGTAACTCATAGCTCACCTAACTTTATGTTATAATATCTATTCTATTAGTTACTGGGTAATCAAAAGGTAGAATTTAATTTCGATTGATGTCTTGATAATCTAAACTACAGATAGATGAAGAAATTAAGGCAATTTCTCTTGTTGGTGCTAGTGCTTCAAGGTCTTCATTTTCAGTATTTATTTTTGATTTTGATCTGTATTAGTTAGTAGGCGTCTGACTCCAATGCGTAAGACCTGGGTTCGATTCCTAGGGTAAGCGATCTCAGATCAGAATTTTTCAGACCATTTTCTCCACAAGGCGGCTCTAGAGTTCACCCAGTCTCTAATAAAATGGACAGCTGGGGGTGTAACGGCTGCGGAGCATGGTTCTGTTCACATCACCTCCCAATTGGCCGAGATCGTGAATGTGTGGATCACATACATCCACCGCCCCTTTTCCATGGCTTGTTGTAATGTTAAGAGAAAGGCTTAACTTTTATTTATGATTGAATGAAATATAAATGTTGGGTGCGTCGGCACTTGAGCAATTTACATTCGTCACATTATCCAAAATCTGGTTCCTTACCATAATAAAAAATAACACGTGTCTGTTACTCCTTACCTAGGTTAAAAGCTGAGGATCATAAGGGACACTCAACACAAATAAAGACAAAACAGGACAACACAAAAACCCTACAGAGGGTTGACTGTAGGTCCAGAGCCTCGTGGGTCATCACAAATTCAGTTTACCGGGATGTTCTATGCGGAAGTGAGGTTTACATTTGGGTGCCTTAAGCAAAGGTCACCCTCTACAGCCCACCTGTATTGATTGATTTGCTTTCTATTACTTCGCTTTTTGTGCCACTTTTGGTTAATTTGCAAAGATGTGGATGAATGATGACATGATGAAATTGATGAATGGACACTCGCAAACATCCATTCCCAGGCCGGGATTCGAACCCGGGACTCCTGGCGTCGTAGCCCGATGTGGTAAGCACTACGCCACTTAGCCCACTTAGCCTACATTTTGTCAAATATGGCTTAAAGTAGCTTTCAGACCGAACCGAAAAGGTACACATGTTGCTCGATAACGAGCCAACCAACAGCAACATTTCACACGTAGCGGCATGACTATTGCTGTGTGGTTGTAACATCTGGAAGATGGAAAATATATATGCAAAAGTTTGGATATTTGTAGGCTAAATGCTCTTGCCTAGGTTGCATTTTGCCCAGTAGCCAGGGAAGCCAAAGTTGCTTTCCCTCAACGGCTTTCCAGTTTGAAAGGAAGCAATAGGACCTTGCTCCGGTGGTTAGGGGGCGGGCCGTATATCGGAGGTATAAATACCGGGTTCCGACTTGTTACGGCAGCTCCCTCAGCAGAAGAGCACTTGGACGAAATGCATGAAGACAAATTCAATCACTCTCAAGTTAAAAATCCAAATCAGGAGTCAGGGGCTTGACCCAATACTCCAAACATTGCAACGTCACGACAATTTCGGACTACAGCTCTCATTACTCAGATACTCATACAGTTGCCGACTCTCTCAGATACTCCCATACAAGGCCCCATGGATTGAGGCAATTTCTCTTTACTGAGCCAGACGGATGCGCAGAGATGGACAGAGAGTGAGCGCCGTATGTATAGGACTCTGCGTGATAAACTGCGGCGGGTTAGCGCTATGCTAAATAGTGCGCTCGTAGCTCAGATAAAATATACATTACTGAATGAGAGTACTGCGTAGGGACACTTGCGTGAGAAACTGCGAGAGCGGGTTAGCGCTATTCTAAATAGTGCGCTCGTAGCTCAAATAAAATGTACATTACTGAATGAGAGTACTGCGTAGGGACTCTTGCGTGAGAAACTGCGAGAGCGGGTTAGCGCTATGCTAAATAGTGCGCTCGTAGCTCAAATAAAATATACATTACTGAATGAGAGTACTGCGTAGGGACTCTTGCGTGATAAACTGCGAGAGCGGGTTAGCGCTATGCTAAATAGTGCGCTCGTAGCTCAGATAAAATATACATTACTGAATGAGAGTACTGCGTAGGGACTCTTGCGTGATAAACTGCGAGAGCGGGTTAGCGCTATGCTAAATAGTGCGCTCGTAGCTCAGATAAAATGTACTTTACTGAATCAGAGTACTGCGTAGGGACTCTTGCGTGATGAACAGCGAAAGCGGGTTAGCGCTATGCTAAATAGTGTGCTCGTAGCTCTGATAAAATGTACATTACTGAATGAGAGTACTGCGTAGGGACTCTTGCGTGATGAACTGCGAAAGCGGGTTAGCGCTATGCTAAATAGTGCGCTCGTAGCTCAGATAAAATATGCATTACTGAATGAGAGTACTGCGTAGGGACTCTTGCGTGATAAACTGCGAGAGCGGGTTAGCGCTATGCTAAATAGTGTGCTCGTAGCTCAGATAAAATGTACATTACTGAATGAGAGTACTGCGTAGGGAATCTTGCGTGATAAACTGCGAGAGCGGGTTAGCGCTATGCTAAATAGTGCGCTCGTAGCTCAGATAAAATGTACTTTACTGAATGAGAGTACTGCGTAGGGACTCGTGCGTGATGAACTGCGAAAGCGGGTTAGCGCTATGCTAAATATTGCGCTCGTAGCTCAGATAAAATGTACTTTACTGAATGAGAGTACTGCGTAGGGACACTTGCGTGAGAAACTGCGAGAGCGGGTTAGCGCTATTCTAAATAGTGCGCTCGTAGCTCAAATAAAATGTACATTACTGAATGAGAGTACTGCGTAGGGACTCTTGCGTGATAAACTGCGAGAGCGGGTTAGCGCTATGCTAAATAGTGTGCTCGTAGCTCAGATAAAATGTACATTACTGAATGAGAGTACTGCGTAGGGACACTTGCGTGAGAAACTGCGAGAGCGGGTTAGCGCTATTCTAAATAGTGCGCTCGTAGCTCAAATAAAATGTACATTACTGAATGAGAGTACTGCGTAGGGACTCTTGCGTGATAAACTGCGAGAGCGGGTTAGCGCTATGCTAAATAGTGCGCTCGTAGCTCAGATAAAATGTACTTTACTGAATCAGAGTACTGCGTAGGGACTCTTGCGTGATGAACAGCGAAAGCGGGTTAGCGCTATGCTAAATAGTGTGCTCGTAGCTCAGATAAAATGTACATTACTGAATGAGAGTACTGCGTAGGGACTCTTGCGTGATGAACTGCGAAAGCGGGTTAGCGCTATGCTAAATAGTGCGCTCGTAGCTCAGATAAAATATGCATTACTGAATGAGAGTACTGCGTAGGGACTCTTGCGTGATAAACTGCGAGAGCGGGTTAGCGCTATGCTAAATAGTGTGCTCGTAGCTCAGATAAAATGTACATTACTGAATGAGAGTACTGCGTAGGGAATCTTGCGTGATAAACTGCGAGAGCGGGTTAGCGCTATGCTAAATAGTGCGCTCGTAGCTCAGATAAAATGTACTTTACTGAATGAGAGTACTGCGTAGGGACTCGTGCGTGATGAACTGCGAAAGCGGGTTAGCGCTATGCTAAATATTGCGCTCGTAGCTCAGATAAAATGTACATTACTGAATGAGAGTACTGCGTAGGAACTCTTGCTTGATAAACTGCGAGAGCGGGTTAGCGCTATGCTAAATAGTGCGCTCGTAGCTCAGATAAAATATACATTACTGAATGAGAGTACTGCGTAGGGACTCTTGCGTGATAAACTGCGAGAGCGGGTTAGCGCTATGCTAAATAGTGCGCTCGTAGCTCAGATAAAATGTACATTACTGAATGAGAGTACTGCGTAGGGACTCTTGCGTGATAAACTGCGAAAGCGGGTTAGCGCTATGCTAAATAGTGCGCTCGTAGCTCAGATAAAATACGCATTACTGAAGAGAGTACTGCGTAGGGACTCTTGCGTGATAAACTGCGAGAGCGGGTTAGCGCTATGCTAAATAGTGCGCTCGTAGCTCAGATAAAATATACATTACTGAATGAGAGTACTGCGTAGGGACTCTTGCGTGATAAACTGCGAGAGCGGGTTAGCGCTATGCTAAATAGTGCGCTCGTAGCTCAGATAAAATGTACATTACTGAATGAGAGTACTGCGTAGGGACTCTTGCGTGATAAACTGCGAGAGCGGGTTAGCGCTATGCTAAATAGTGCGCTCGTAGCTCAGATAAAATATGCATTACTGAATGAGAGTACTGCGTAGGGACACTTGCGTGAGAAACTGCGAGAGCGGGTTAGCGCTATGCTAAATAGTGCGCTCGTAGCTCAGATAAAATGTACTTTACTGAATGAGAGTACTGCGGAGGGACTCTTGCGTGATAAACTGCGAGAGCGGGTTAGCGCTATGCTAAATAATGCGCTCGTAGAGTGAAGTCCTGGAAGTCCTGTTAAGTGTATTTATCTGTTTTAGGGCAAAAGGTAACCGGGAGCAGTGGTTAATGGATTGTAACGTAAATATGTATATACGGACAAGGGCAGCGGTATAAATAAAGGTAAACATAACAGAGATCTTCCGTGAGACGTTTTATCTTTGTAACACTATATATCCCTCGTTGTCTGTGCGTTGGCGGAGAACTGGACTATCGCATTGATATCTGTCGTGTTACAAAAGGGTCACACATAGAACACTTGTAACTTATGAATGTGAACTTCAGGACGTACTCTTCAAACCATGCATTTCAGCCCTATTATTAAAACTCTTCTTTCTGTAAAACTTTGAAAGTGTATTTTTCTTTTAGGCTAACCCTGTGTATTCAGTTCCAATTAGGCTATCCTAGTTTAATATAAGCTGGACTTAAAAACAAGCTTCATGTGTATCGATATTGACAGCTGACAACATCAAAGGGTCATGACCGATACAAAAGGGTACTTTTTTCAGCTTTGCGAACGGATATCCTTTAAAAACCCAATCAATCAGCGTATGCATTTCCTATCAAACGTGCTATGGTTCACATTAACACATTATCGTATGTAACGTCCACTCATGATGGACAAATTGACCACTTGGGGCCTTGTCATGATGGATGTAAGAGAAAAAATCGTTTAATCTTCACCAAACCCATCAGGCTGGAACAAAAAAAAGGAAACATTATCTTCCTCTGATGTTTCCGCAGTTAATATCGAGCGCCCTTATAATTTCCCTGCTTGGATGAAGGGAAGGGGGGGATTTTTACTTAAAAATCTTCCTGGGATTTAATCAATATTGTCATAAGGCTTTCTCCTCTGAGAAAAGTCGCCTGGGTTCCCACTTCAACTTCAATTTTTTCCTCACCTTTTATTTCCTTGTGCTCCCTCTACACTGTACGATCACGGGCAATAAAAATGGTACACCTAGATCCTGAATTACTCGCTTCCTTGCAAGGCGTTATGTGTGTTGCCTAACTCTAAGGCGATAAGTGGTTAATAGCAAATATTCAATGGCAACTACTACAACACATTGAAAGGAAGAATGTTTTTCAGAGGAGTCCCATTTTTATTGCCGGTGAGTGTACAAACACTGTTCACCTTAAAACTGGAATGCAACCCATCTTCCAAGAACGGCATGTGACGTATATTTTAAATAAATCTTACGTTTTAGTGAACTATTATGCTGATTGATTGAGTTGTTGTGTTAAGCGCACAGTATGCACAGATAGGCTAATCGGGACTGTACCTACAGTTTAAAGTTGGATCTGGAACATTGTGCAATGTGGCTCAACCGAGTATCGAACCCGAGACCGCTTGATTACAAGGCGACGACGTTACAAATACGCCATTGCAGAGGTCCTGAACTATTATGCTATTTATCCCACTTGGTCAACAGATCAAGGTGAGGTGATCATCAAAAATGGTGAATTAAAGTTGGTGGAGTCATTATCACGCTTCGACTGCCTCTTTCTCAGTCATCCCCGATAACGATTTATGGGTCTGGGTGATCCCCGGAGCAGTTTGTTCCAGAGTAACGACGGAAAAATTCCTACCTTTTGGGGAAGATCAGAGATCATTTTAAAGAAAACAAAATTTCACTTTTAATGCATCAATTGACACAGCTAAGAGTGTAATTTTGTTATGTTTGATAATTATAATTATCTTGTCTGATCTTCCCAATTGATGCGTTTTTAGTGCATCACAGGGAACAGAATCTGATAAAAGTATGCATTTATGCATTTCCTTGTATATTTTGACACATCAAAAAGTGCACCATTTGCAGTTTATGCAACTTAATCTGTTATTGGAGTGAATGTGTCAATTAAACATTTCGGGTTTTGTGTGTGTAGATGACAAAAATAAGCAAAAATTATAAATACTTAAATTTTAAATAGAGAAAGGATTGAATTTGGAAATACAGTAAAATCTCGTTAATCCGGACTAATGGAGGGGATAAGTTGTCCGGATTAACTTTAAGAACCTAAAAGAACAGTAGAAAGTGCATTATAACTCCGTTTATAAAAACAACAACACTTTTATTATGGTGTATTTAAAGGGCATAGACCTAAATACACTATACAGTACAGTACCACATTTAAAACCTTGCATTCTTCCTTTTTATTTTTTTTTTATTTTTTTTGCCTGTCCGGATTAAGTGAAGTCCGGCTTATCGGGGTCCGGATTAACGAGGTTTTAGTGTATTGTAATTTCGAAGCATCAATGAAAGCAAATTATCCAAATACCGGTTCTGGATTTCGATAGTCTGGAAACTGAAAACGAACTTCACAGTTTTTTCAGTCACCCGATTAACATTGAAGGTCCCTCTGACCTCCCAAGCACCCCAACAAGGGTCAACGTTCGGCTCCCGGTATCCCATTAGCAGGGCAACGGAAAGGGCGATTGCACGGAGCGTTTGATCCGCCCACGAGCGCCATTATTGAAATCGTGACTCGCCAAGTTTCATCAATCAAGGAGCTTGGCTACTTTTCTTACCTTTGAGCACCTGGGTTTGGTCCCGCCATTGTTATCAATGACCCACGATCTTCAATCGGGACGAAAGGCTCGAATGGGCCACGTTCGGCCACGGCAAATAACGTCTTCATTCCGTCATCAATCGGTAACCTCACGAGTTATCGTTTTTCAGATCCAATCACGACCAGGATGTGTCGTCTCAGTGTTGCTAGTACCAACGCTAACAAATGCGAACGAATTGAATCTTGATTCTGTCACGTTTTCTATGAAGACGAATCAATTTCCAAAACTCGATTAATCGATGAATCTGAATCATTCGATTATTTCTTTAATCGACTAAAAATCGATTTAAATGTCGATTAATGTGTATCAATTATTCGATCATGTAATTAATCAACTAAACATAACCGTTCAAGAGTACACTCTAGACTGTAAATTGCAGAGTGGTTGGCAAAGTGCACTATGAGGCCAGAGGACACGGTTTCCTGGGCATGGGTGTATTTTTTGTGGGTGTCCCCCATTATATCAAATATCCTCATCGTCGCGATTAGTCAAAAGTACTTGGAAAGCGACGTTAAGTAACAAAAATTAAAATCAAAATCGACTGAAAATTCAGACCCCTACAGCTACGCCCACCAACGGGCTGGCTCCATGTGCTTCTGCGAGTGGAAGTGGCGTTGAAAGAAGCTAGGGCCATGTCAGAACCGCAAGCCCACCTTTACGTTCTTTCCTTTATCGTTCAATGCTTCTCAAATCGAAATAACATAGTTGCCACTTTTCCCGCCAGATGTCAGTTCGAACGTCACCTAACCTTCAATCAATGGGTGCCTGCACGATAATTAAAATTTGTGCTTTTGTAAAAGAAACAAATAAAACGTTTTTTATGTTTTAATCGAACAAATAAAACATGTTTTTAACAACAAATAAAACATTTAATGTACTGTATAATGTCAATAAGACTTATTTTCTGAGAAAAATGTTTGATAAGGAGTCTGTTGGTCGCCCAAGTAAGAACTGTTTCTTAAAAATATGTGTACTTCTAAATCTCGCATGAAGGCTGTTAGAAAAGGCTTACCTATTTCACGGTTGCAAAGTCCTATTCTATTTAAGGTAGCTTTTTCTAAATACAGTACAACCTCGTTAATCCGGACCCCGATAAGCCGGACTTCACTTAATCCGGACAGGCAAAAGCCCCCCCCCCCCAAAAAAAAAAAAGCAGAACGCAAAGTTTTAAATGATGTGGCTAGAAGTCAACAATAGAACTTTCCAAAGTTTTCTTTCGAAATACGTATATTTTATTGTGAATGCATTAACCACAATGTACGTTACGTTCGGAACAAATCTGTTTCATCCATGTAGTGTTCAATTATAAAAGTGTTTTAAACACTTTTCAAAAAACATGGGCACGTGTTTTAAACGTTTATACTCCGTCCTAGGTGTATGTGGAGCAACACCACGCATAATGCTAGAGAATGGAAGAAAGCGAGTGGTAGTGCGCGCTGGCAGCCGTTTCTTTCTCTCCAGCACTCATTCGTCGAGCCCTCCCGAGACACTACTTGCGTAGAGACTTGATTTCGTTCTTGCTCCAGAGATTCCTGGGAAAAAGTGTAGGATCGCGTCTAGGAGATGACGTCAATTCAATTGCACCCAATCACGATGGTCGCGATTAATAAAGAGAGATTACAGTAAACCTTCGTTAACACAAACTCGCATAAGACGAACACTCGGTTAACATGAACAAAATATTGGTCCGGGCAGGGATGTATTATATCTTATAGAAAGTTATATCGGTTAACGCGAATTTCGGTTACCACGAATTACGAACTGTTTTTTAGTCCGTTACGTCATTAGATCTCATTTAACACGAACTTTCAAAGTTTTTCATATTTTTTTTTCTGTTGTTCCTCTGCTAAGTATGTAAGAAATCGCTCAACAATCTCCATCATCTTGTCAACAATCAACTTATACAGTATTGTAACCAACAGATTCAGATCAACAATGTGTTCAAATGTGTTTTTCTATTCCTTAAAACATAGCCAGTACGAGTAACATCAAGATTAAAACTTTGAGTTCAATTGCTCGACAATCGCGACAAAAATGAGCTTATACGTATTTAACCAACAAATTCAGTTGTGTGTTCAGATGTGTTTTTCTATTCTTTAAAAGGTAGCCAGTACGAGTAACATCAAGTTGCAAGCAGTAAGATGGGAGTCATGGCCAAGAGGAAGCAGACAGGTATAGATCTCCAAACAAAACTGAGAATCCTAGAGGAAGTAGACCGTGGTGCATTGAACAAAACGACAAATGCTGAACAGTATGGAATTGCCAAATCTACATTATCTACAATACTTAAATACATAATACGTATTGTAAATGGTTAATGTGTAGAAAGAACTGTATTGCAACAATAAAATTTGAGTCCCCCCTTAGCACGAACTCTTGATTTTTCGGTCCCTTGGGATTCGTGTTAACGAGAGTTTACTGTATTTACAAACGAAGAAGAAGCTATGGCAAAAACCGTGAGATCATAACTGGCTCACTCTGTATAACATGGAAACTCTCTGCCGAGAAGCAGATATCGCTTTCTGTGCAGGTTCCAATTTTCGTAGTGAACAATTAGTTAATTGTTGCGACCACTATCCAGTGCGACAGAGAGCCGGTTAGTTCATCTGCCCTAGAGCAACGTTGCGTGCGGGAGTGTCCGGTCTCCATGGCAACCAGGTTGTACAAACACCTTCGAAAGACCGGTGGTCACGAGCCGGGTAATGGCGGTTACTGCACGCGATGCAACGAAGAAATTGCAGGGGAACGCGGAGGCCCCAAGAGACGCAATTATTTATGAGGATCGCGCTGCCGTTGCTTACGGCCCATGCCAGGGCATAAAAATGTTGACAAAGCGCCGCACGGGAAAACGGCAAGGGAAGCGAAGCTGCTTTGGTTCACGTTTACACAGCGATTTTTGAAAAGCAACATTAGAGACTTTCTGTATTGAGCTAATAGTTTGTGCAGGGTCTCACAATATGGGAGGTAGTAAGCAGCACGTCCTGGTTACCGTATCGATCTATCATCATAAAAGTACATTCAACGTTAAAAGTGATTGCGTTGAGCAGAGCCCACAACCTCATACATATGCAACCCACATTACGGCACAGATATACCGGTTGCACGCCAGCTAGGATGTGACTTTCCTTTAGAGTAAACGACGAGGTGAAAAGCAGTTGAGGCAGCCATCCTACGTGGTGGAGTAGTTAAGAGTTGAGTGCTACGTAACCTGTGTGTCATCGGTTGATTTAATTCATTGAATTAAAATTTTTGGGTACGTCGGCACTTTAGGCCATTTTGCACTCTTCGGTGTAAACGTGGAAATATCCCCTTTTCTAAAATTCTTAATTAAGAAGTTAAAACATGGGATGTAAATAACCCTTTGTAAAAAATAAAAGTGTAAGGTTAAAAAGTTAGAATAAACCAAAAGCTTCCTCACAGACAGTGGAAGAGACCAGCTCTTCTCAAAAAGCTAAAAACATTTTGATAAAACACTGTTGTCATTGCCCAACAGGGATCACAAGCAGCTTGGAAGATTAAAAGTCTGTCTGAGAGAAACAAAATTGGCACATGCGTTAAAACGACATTGCATGTACAAGCTGCTACTTTTATTTATACAAAGTACCCACAACCTGTCTATTATGGTGATCGTCATGGGTTGATGGCGAGAATAATGCATTAGAAAATTCCTTGACTTAATCAGCAAATCTCAAATTAACGTCCAGCTAAAGATCTCCTTCATGTATGAAGTTGTAAAGTAAAGAAAGATTGCTTTAAAATATATTTACTTTTGATTGATTGTTTGATTTGGTGTCTTAAGTCCACTTTATGCACAGTAAGGCTAATCGGGACTTGACCTACAGTTTAAAGTGGGTTCCGAACCACTGTGTGCCTTCACCGGTATCGAACCCAGGACCCCTTGATTACAAGGCGACGACGCTACCACTACGCCATCTGGGAGGCCTCTTTACTTTTGAGAAGGCTAGTATATTAGTCTGCTACCGTAGATTCTCTCGACAAACGAGTTAAGATTTATTGTGTAATTTACGGAGCGGCATCGTCAAGAATATCGTTTCCCAACTCATGGGGCGCGACCCACTGCTAGGTCACGAGAGGGCGTTTGCTGGGTCGTGAAGGCGGGCTTGAAAATGTATTTACTGTGTATTAAAGACGTATTATATTTAAATTGCTAAGATTCAGATTTTTAAATTGATACTTAAGTTTTGGATATCCTGCACTTTCGGATGAGGCATTACATTTACTCATGCCCTTCTCCACCTCATATTTGTGTGAAAAGGAATTTTCACCCTTGATTCAAGTGAAATGCAAAGGAATAGACTTGACGCACACTCAGATTTACGACTTAAGTTAACCAATAACCACCATTGAACCCAACATACCCCAGCTTATGCGGAAAAGGCAGCCCCAACCGTCACATTAGTTCGGTGAGTATAACAAAAATTGTTTTCAATTTCAGCATGTGTGTTTATTTAGATGTTAGACTAGAGTAAATTAGTCTTTTAAATTACATATTGGAATTTGTGCACTTTCTTATTGCCGCAATAATACTTTCTAGAAGGAATTATGTGTAATTTGTTTAAGCAAGTGTTCTTAAAGTATTCGATGTTAGCAAATATATAATTATAAACTGGGTGCACACCTGATATGATCCATATTTTATATGACGTCACAACTTTAAAATATGTCACTAATATATTTATTTTGAGCAAAGAAAGCGTAATTTCCGTGTTATTATATGTAATATTGCACCTTGTTTGTAATGTATATTTTTGTTTAATGCTTATTGTATTTTATCCTCTATTATGAGTAGATTAATGTATCTTCATGTTTGCGAGAGTGCACTATGTGAATTTGTATTTCTAAACATGTATAGACGTCAGTTTTGATGATAGTATTCTTTTGTAGATAGTGAGTGATTCATCTGTACTTGAATCTGTGTTCTCGAAAATAGTATAAAAGCGAGGATATCGCGTAAGAAATATAACACTTTCGCCACGGATCGTCGAAGATTTTAAACTTAAAAAGAACTCATCGATGTTGTGCATACATCTTGGTATGGTAGTTCGGGGCGCAAGCTTAGCCTATGTGATCATAGGTATGCCGATGGTCATGCATTGATGCTATGCACAATACTGCAACCATTATTCGATAAGAAATAAAGCTAGCCTAATGATTAATTTGGAATAAAAGGCTAAAGATCAAATATTGGCTCAGTTATTATCGCATATCTCTTGGTGCGGTAGTTCGGGGCACAAGCTAGGTCTATGTGATCATAGGTATGCCGATAGCCACGCATTGAGTTTATGCATTTTTAGTTGAGTCAATTCATCGACAAAGCGAAATCCTCGCCTTCGTCTCAAGTATATTCGCATTATAATTGCCATATATAAATAATAAAACCTTTAAGTTTATCTACTGCAGCAATGTGGTTTTATTTCTCTGTGCTGTGAATATTGTATTTGCCTAACACTATCCCTGTACACAGTGTCTCATCGTTCACCGCTGAGTATTATTAAGTTATTATTAATAAATATAATAATACGTTTAATAGTATAATAATACAGGCTTGAACGTATCACATCCCTACAAGTAATTCTGCCGGCTCCTATGCTTATGGGACCCATGAAGTGCAATATCCTTGAAGGTGAGTCCCGGATTGAAAAACGTTTGAGAACCTCAGGTCTAGAACAATCTGGCAACCTTGCACACGTTTCGAAAAAATCCCTACGTTATTCTAAATATTGGAAACCTACATTTGAAGTACCTTTTGGACTATAGACGTGAATCTTCATGTGGTGCCATTGGCGGCGATTAGTTCGGGCGAGGGGGACAGTTGCCCCCCCCCCACACACACACACACTTTTTGCCACTTTTGCCCCCGCACTATGCTAAACCTTATCTACCAAGCGAAAGTAAACTGTCCTTGCCTCGCCCAGTTTTCGCATCTTGCAGCTTACCAGTTTTTTCACCTCCCCCCCCCCCTCTAGTCTTGGGACCCAATCGCCGCCACTCTGTGGTGCTGTTGAGTAGTGAGCTATTTGTCAATTAATATAGCCTTACAGTGCCACGGAACTATCGCAGATATTGAGATACAGATAGATAAATTCACGAGGAGATTCACTTGAATTCTCTAGCAGGAATTCTGAATTTTCGAGAATTTTAAATATCGTAGCGGGTTTTTGAAACGAGGAAAAGTTTGGAAAAACTCTTTACCGAGACAGGTAATTGTCCTGACAACCTTAAGTGCGCTTACACCTACTAAGGTATGTCCTCGTGTGGTATTGAACCAGGAATCCCTAACTTACAATGAAGTAGACTTGAAACGAACTTTAACATTGGCTTTGTCGTTGTCACATTTGTTTACGTAACAGTTTCCAACGCAACGCCCAATACAATAAAGCAGGTTATGTTTAGAAACCGGACTTTAAAGGGAAGTCCTTTTTTTTTTTTTTTTTTTCAACACGATCATGGAATAAATAACAACAGTATTGATAATTATCTTCCACCAACAATATTATGTTTTTTTTAAAAAAAAAAACATTTCCTTGGTTCATTTGTTGACAAGATATCAAAAACTTTGTACGACTGTATTTTCCAGAAAAAAAAAACATTCAACAATTGTCTATTTGGTGCAATGTAGAGGAAAGGAAGAACAAGCGCCTTCTACCTTCCCTCCATGAGTGTTGGATGTATGTTGCAGCGATTGTTGAATGCGATCTGGGCTTACGCAGCAACAAACGCATTGTAAGCGGCACGTTGTTGGGTTGAAAGTGTACTTATGTGATAGATTTACACTTTTATTGTGAAGTTTTATAGAATAGTGTTAACTTTACTGTGTGACAGTAAATGCAGTAAGCTGTTTCAAGGAAGATTTGCACTTCACTAAAAATATTATTTTAAATGAAACACATACCATTCACATATATAAAGTAAAAAATGCAATAAATTGAATATATCCCTTTTTATATATGAATGTTCTCTTTTTTTGGCAATAATTTTCCCTTTTTTGTCCTTTTTAGAGTATTATTTTTCCTTTAAAATCCGTTGTCTAGTTATGATACATGCATATGATACGAAGCACTAAGGTGTGTGTGTGTGTACAAGGATGACAGGAAACAAGCATAACGAGTGGCTACAGTAGCAGCGTCGCCGTTCACAAATCAACAGTTTGTCTAGCAGCAAGTGCCAAAAAACAACAACAACCGTCCTGACAACAAAAGTCGCCCTCGCGAGCAAGATCCGGCTCTCCGAAAAACCCTTGGGGCTGCAGCTTGAAAGCAAAAGAAGTGAATATTTTTAAACATGCAATAACACACACGTGAACTTAACGAGGAGCCATCAGCATAGCAAATCACGAAACCGCTTGGACAAAAGCAAGAAGAAGAAGGCATTTCGCAGCTGATAACTCCGGCCGTCCAATCAGAAGCCGGTGATAGTAGGAGATGCCTACCAGGGGTCTTTGGGATATTAGCCCCAACCACATGATTCCTCAATATGCAAGCTCGAGGGAGTGGTTGGCCTTGGAAGGGAAGGCTTCCGAACGGCCACGGAAAGGAAAGCGCCGCTCCACTTGGAAACGAATCTTGTGTTTTGGTACCGCGCCCATCGCCATTGTCTGTTGAGGTAACTTCTGCATCAGGTGTTGAACATAATCGAAACAAACAACGTGGAAATAAAGTTCAAGTACAGTAGATAATTCCAGGATGGACGGGACTACCTAGAAAAACAAAAACTAGGAAAACTCTGAAGAGGCTATAGAAAAAATAATGACTTTTTTTAAAAAACAAAACACTACAGCATGTGGTGAAAAATGGGTTATACAGTATTATTATGAATATTGTACTTACATTGCTCAGTACAGTACAAATAATAATGTTAAGAAAAATACGGGCTGGGTAACACTAGGCTTCCCAAATGGCGCAGTGGTAGCATCGCAGCCTTGTAATCAAGGGGTCCCGGGTTCAATTCAAAGTAGACTTAAAAGAACAACTCAATCAATCAATTCACTAGGAGTCGCTCCGTGCGTGGACGATATTTTTTAACGAAAAGATAATGCGATGTGAATTAATAAATAGCACATAATTAATAATAAATAGATTGATCTATAGATTTGGTTTCGTTGATTGATTGGATTTATTTTACTTGGCCTTTCTACAACTTTTGGCTAATCGCGACGATGAGGATGATATGATGAATTGACACAAGAACACCCATACCCAGGATTCGAGCCGGGACATCTGGCATCGTAGTGCCCTGTGTTAGCCACACCACCACGGAAGTCGGCTAATAAAAAATAGAGAAGAAATAATAATGAAAAACAGAAAGAAAAGTTATACTCTGTCCCGGGAATCTCTGGAGCGAGCGGACGAAGGCAAGTCTATGTGCAAGTAGTGACTCGAGAGGGCTCAGCCAATGAACAAGTGCCAGGGAACGGGATTGCGTGGAGGGGAGTTAAAACTACTGCAGTTGCCAGCCTTTACAGCAGTGTATACTGCTTCTCTCCGCTCAATCGTTGTCTCCCCTTGCTCCATAGATTCCCGGGATAGAGTATAGTAGAAGGTATCTTGACTAATGCCACAATCACCTTCAATATTCCTCCGTGCACATCCGTGGTCAAAGGTCTGCAACCGAAGCTTAAACTAGCCATTCTAGCTGGCACTTGGGGTCCGCGGCCATGAAATTATCCAATTTGTAACTGAATTTGCAGCGAGTTCTCGATCTTCCGATGGGCAAACGTGAATGCAATGCCAATGGCTGGGATCGCGAGATGACCTATAATTTTATCAGCTCCTGCGAGCTTGCTCAAGGGTGCCGATCAGATGAACTATATTGCGTTTCGACGCCTTCTTTAGGAGTTCGCAGAGAGAGGGGGGGGAGGGTCTAGCGGAAAATTAGTTACCTCCGTTACGAAGGGCCGACTAGTAAGCACCAGGACTTACCAATATAGTTTTTACCCAGGGTTTGCAGTAATGTTTGTATGTTGGGATGGGCAAGGCAATTTTATGTTAAAAAATTAGTTTGGACGCTCAATTATTCTCTGTCACCTGACCTTCCCATTATCCCCGAGTTTTCGCGTTTACTACATATAGGTAGGGACGTAAAGTTCGATACCACCGAAAACTTGATGAAAGCACAATAAAGTGTCTAAAATATATTTGGGTAAGTTAAGGAGGCAAGTTTTCGGCGTTTCGGAATCGCGAAATAACTGGAAATGTGCCATTTTTTCAGAATAACACCGAAGTTTGCACTTTAACGCGAAAATCGCCACGAAATATGCAATATTATATAAACTAGGGATAACGCTTCTTTTGTTCAAAAAGAACTACCTGAAGTGCTATTTGATCTGTCGCTTCTCAGTCTTGCTGGTGAAAGTTCGATTCTATAGAAATTGTCACGCTACATATGTTGCAGCTTGGCGCAGACATGACTGACAGTGTTTAACCTCTTCCTGAAATAGAATTTGCTCGGGAGAGGGGGGAAATCTCCCCAGAAGGGAAATTTATTAGGAACGGGAAAATTTTCAGGGAGAAGTACACAAAACAATATTTTGAGGTCGCAGAGGAATTTTCTTGGCTTTGTTCGGGATAGTGATATGTATGACTATATTTTCAAAGATTTGGGTGATATCATTCAATAAACATTTCATATTTACTGGCTGATGAGATGAAATAGTTTTCCTAATGGAAGAAATTTGGTCTCTCACAAACGTAAGCCATAATTATTATTATTTATTTTTTGTCATTTAAACTAAGATTTGTCTCAATTTTCCAGAAGCAATGTGAAAATCTTAAGCATAGGAAGAACAGTAAAAATGCTCTAAACCGTGAAAAATAACACCAAATTGCAGTAAAAAATAACATCCAAATTCAGGGGAAAATAAAACGAATACTTCACGTCCCTACATATAGGGGGTCGTCGTAAATCACAGACAAACTTTCGCAGTGTGTGTGAAGGATATCAAGGCGAACAAATTTTATACATTTCTGTTTGCTCGTTCAACCCCTTTCACCCTGTATGTACACACACATTCGTAACATGCTATAAAGCGATATTGTGCTATGATGCCCTTCAATGTATATGGGGGAAATGGCCTTATCTAAAAAAAAACTTAAAATTAAAAAAAGGGGTGTAAATAGCCCTTTGACATTGTCGGAGGAAACTAAAATCAGCACATTCGAGTAGCTGTCTCTGGAATCTGTGGAGCAAGACCGCGCATAACGGTAAAGAAGGGGAGAAAGCGAGTGGGCGAAGCAAAGCAGTGCGCGCTGCTGCAAACGGCTGGTAGCTGCAGCCGCGTTTTCCCCCTCTATGCACTCTCTCTCACGCGTTCAGTCACTGTAGGCCTTAACTTGCACACATTTAAGGACATCTCAGTTGTACGATTGTGTTGGTGTTTTAAGAACACTTTATCCACAGTAAGGCTAATCGGGACTTGACCTACAGTTTAAAGTAGGATCCGAACCACTGTGTGCCTCCATCGGGTATCAAACGCGGGACCCCTTCATTACAAGGAGACGACGCTCAGTTGTATGAATGAAAATGTCTTAGAATCTGTTCCGCATCTAACGAAGCTCCCTCTGAAGTTATGAACGACTCAAATGTGCGTCTGACGAGATTAACAGCTGCGCACAAGAAAGCAATGCAAAATGTAACGAGAAGTTCAACGTTCACTTAATGCGTCTATGTGAAGGATAAGCAGGTTGCGAAAGGCAGCTGTATGAGTTATCAGGCGGCCAATAAAAAGCACTAACGAGGTGTCGAGGCAGCGGGGCAATAAAGCGATAGATTTCAGCCGTAAACACGGCCTTTTACGTGTTGAAGTTCTTGCAGGTATTTACGCCGCCTTTTAACAGCAGAAGAGGTCTGCCAGGTTCGCTTCCTCTAGGAGAAGAATGTGTTTCTGCATCAAGGCTTTTAGAGATTGTTGGCCAGCTGGAGGAACGCTATGACTACAAGAATGTATACCCTGTCCCAGCTAACTGTGGAGCAAGGCCATGCATAGCGTCAGAGAAGCGAGAGAAATCTATTGGCCGCTTTTCCCCCTCTACGCAATTCCGTTCCTCTCACGTGTTCATTGGTGGATCTGTCTCGCGTCACTTCTTGCGCAGAGACTTGTTTTCGTTTGCCTGGTCCACAGTTAGCTGGGACGGAGTATAGTGGAACCCAGGCAAAAGAACCTGCACGGGCTCGTCCAATGAAGGCGTGAAAGGAAGTAACTGTATGAAAGGGGAAAACGCAGCTACCGGACGTTTGCGTCATCGCACTGATTTGCTCCGCCCTCTGGATTTCTCCCCTTCGCTACCGTTATGCGCAACCTTGCTCCACAGATTCCCGATACAAAGTGTACTGTTGGAGCACGGAAGACGTGTCACATTGTTGTAACACATTAAAATAATAACAAAAACAGACTGATTATTTCACAGTTAAGTATGTAACACTGACAAAATCCATTGTACAACTGCTTATTTCTTGTTACATTTATCCTATTGTTATAATTGTATCTTTGATGAAACTAGAAATAAATGTCTTATGAAGAGAGAAGTAAAACACGAACTGTGTTTTTACGTTTGTAACACTCACTACAAGAGAGATAATTATTTAGACATAATACAGGGTGTCCACCAAAATAACAAATTCAAAATTCTTGACGTTTTCTTAACTTTTCTTTTCTTTTGGTTGACCTTCTTCCTTTTCCTAAACATTTATGTAATCGCCGCTTACTTAGGTATAGTTGGAAATTAACAAAATATATATTTTTATTCAATAAAAAAACCCGTACCACAAGGCCGGCTAAGATGAAAACTGAAGGTGTACTTTAACAAGGGATTTAGACTTGCTTTAAAAATTAATGCATGTAACAATTAATGTTTCAGACTTCATCCTGGATGGGAAACTGCCACATTACTTTATTTGATATTTTTACAAAACTTTATGCATGCAAGAAACAAATTGAACAAATGTGATCACAACTCAATACAATTTTAGATTTCCAAATATTCAATTTTATCGAATCCCAGTAAAGGTATATAACAATGTAAATTCATTATACTGTAAAAAAAATTGCAAAAATTCTTGACAAGCATAATTTCTTTAATTTTTCTTGACTTTCTTGCTCTACTTGTTGATTTCTTGACTTTTTCTTGACGGGTAGACCCACTCTAATATGGGCTCATAATAGGGTTATTGTTTGTCTTTTGTGTGCGCGTTTATGAAACAGAAATGAAAGAATATAGAGTGTTATTTGACCTTGGTTTGCACCTTCAAACTTTATGCAAATTGTTGACCGAATCACATATTCCTGACCACGTAAGCAAGAAGCACCGACACAAAATTGTGCCACCGAGGCTTGAAATAGTCAGTTATCGTTCACGGTCGATCCCTTGCCTTACCGCCTTTCAACACCATCTTCATCCACAACCGCAGGCAGGGTTGGAAAGGTCAACACCCACCATTTTACAAATTGTCTCTCATTTCCGTTCGTTAAAGAAATCCTCCGTGCCGGCCTAGCACGTACGCACCAAATGGATCGAAAAGCTCACGGCAGCGGAAAAATACCAACGGATTTTCGCACCAGTTTCGTCCATTATGGTCATTTGTGGGTTTTCTCCCCCTCCTCCTGCTCCGACCATGAGGCAAAATTCGGCTCAGAATTCTTCCCGGGCATTCCCCGCCTCAGATCTTCCCCCCCAAGGCGCCTCCGAAGGATCCATCGTTTCGCTCACAAGCCAGAAGATGCTTCTTCTTCTGCTGCCTTCGACGGGAGGATACAGAAGAAGACAGAACGCAGGGGAGGGAGGACAAGAATTGATTCCCAATCGATGAGGCAAAGACGCTGTGAAAATGATGGGGAGAAGACTTCCAGGCTGAGACCGTGAGCTGAAAAGTTTGCACTGTTGGTAGGTTAGTTTCGCTGAAATTCCCCGTCAACTTCCCTTCCTTTCTCAGAAGAAAAAGTTAACTCCATTTATAGAAATGGACAAAGTATGGAATTACGGAGACAATAGTCGACACACAAAAGTGAAACTATGTTGAAGCCCATGGAACAATACTGAGGGAAGAGAGGCAAACTGAGACGATACTCAACAAGAGTTCTCTCTTCATTTTAAATTGCCAAACACAAATTAGCATCAAGACAAATCATCAGCCCACAATTCCTAACACAATTTTTAGCACCTACCTTATTCGCCAGACCTTGCTCCAATCGATATTTTTTTTCAGAGATGAATTCGAATTTCAGAGTAATTAATGTATTTTCAGAAGAAGATATAAAAGCAAGCACAACGTTTGAAGCCATGTTATGACTACATGACATTGGCGAACCGACCCAACACTCTTTCCCAAAAATCTCTGGATCAAGCGAACAAAAACTTTTTCTCTGCGCTAGTAGTGACTCGAAAGGGCTCGACCTATGAACGCGTGAGAGCGGAAGTGGGTGCATGGAGGGGAAAACGCGGCTGCAGCTACCAGCAGTTTGCATCACCTACTGATTTGCTCCGCCAACTCACTCTTCCCTCTTCTCTGCCGTTGTGCGCGCCTTGCTCGACATGTGTAGGTGAGCGCAACCAAGGTGGTTCGGATGAATTC
The DNA here is from genome assembly GCF_977018435.1 of Lepisma saccharinum. Classification (NCBI taxonomy): domain Eukaryota; kingdom Metazoa; phylum Arthropoda; class Insecta; order Zygentoma; family Lepismatidae; genus Lepisma; species Lepisma saccharinum. The sequence continues at coordinate 49,644,345 of NC_139229.1, forward strand.
GGCTGAAGGGGATACAGCCCCCCCCCCACCCCCGAAATTTTTAGGAAATAAAACATTCGAATGAAGGTAAGTAATAAAGTCGGAAATAAAAACTTAAAATTACCGCCGATAACCAATTTTGTTTGAATAACTTTTAAAACGAAGGTTTAAAATGGTAACTGGAGCTCATATCTTATGAAAATAAAAGGCCAACAACGGGGTATCACCAAATTCCATTTACGCCGATCCATTCTATGATCCAAGCACATATTTAATCTCATTGAACTAGCGTCTCGCATTCAGCTGTAGATATGGTACAATTTTAATTGAATTCGCATAATCTTTGAGTGAGGTAGAAATTTGTTTTGGATTTTCTTTGCAGATGTGAAAATATTTAACTAGTGACGCACATACGCTTTCACTTACATTAAAGTTCACTTGACATGTCTCCATAAAACACGCGTTCAACTACAAGCCGTGTGTGTGTGTGTGTGTGTGTGTGTGTGTGTGAGTGTGAGTGTGTGTGTGTGTGTGTGTGTGTGTGTGTGTGTGCATTTATTAGGACTACATGTGAAAAGAAGGCTAAGTTTTCAAACATGTGAAAAGAAGGCTAAGTTTTCAAACAGACTATTCACATTGTGCACCGACAAAATTACATTCGGACGTATGGTTTTACTCTAATTCTGAAATACAGTCCTCCTACGCGATGAATCAATCGTTTTCAATGTTTATAACCCTCTGGCCACAAATGTACTAAATGTGCTGGTAACGTATGGTGAAAAAAAAAGGCACAAAAAGAAAACGCTGTGGTCAAGGGCAAAAACGCACAGATGTATTTCGGGTGCTGGTTGGTATACAAGGGTGGTATCTGAACATCAATGAACAAACACATTCACACCGAGTCTGCTGGCCTTGCGACAATTTTGGGGCACTTTCTGCATAGATGGAGCAAATGTTGATGGATCAACATCGCGCAAGCATCTGCGGATCCGTTGGATGAGGGTTGCAACGGTTCGTGGTTGATAATTATTGGCATACACCATCCGCTTTAAATTTGCCCAGAAATCTTCAATGGGCCGCAGTTGGGGAACATTAGGGGGATTCTGTTCTTTGGATATGTAAGGGATACCTAAGTGCTCCATGGCCGCAACACTTTGTGCAGCGTAATGGCAGCTGGCTAAATCTGGCCAAAAAACAACATTGTCCCCACGATAGTATTCATTGATAAACTGCTTCACTTTAGGCAAACAGAGCTTTACATACCGGTCGGCGTTGAGTGCAAGGCCAGCCTTGAAAAACTGAGGTTTCGACAGTCCTTTCTCACTCATGGCAAGCCATAGCAACACCTTCTGTGGGAATTTGGTTTTGGCAGCAAAACGCACTGGATTGGGCACGGCAGCAGTTCCAGGATCATAGTAGGTTTTCGGCTGCCACTCGTTGCCATCTAGGGTAAAATAAGTCTCATCGTCCATGATACAAATCACGTCATTTGTTGCAGTGAACGTTTTTGTCACAAGGGTTCGTAAACGCTGTTTCTAGACAACAACTTGTTGCTCTGTCACTTTTGGCATAGTTTTTCGTTTATATCTCCGTATCCCCATCTTCTGTAATGCTTTCTTCACTGTGTTTTTATCACACTGAAACCTCCTACCAAGCTCACGGTAGGATTTTGCCACCTTACCTGCAGTAACACGTCGCAGTTGTTGCAACACTCTGGGTTCATTTAACTTCGACTTCCGTCCACTGCCCGGCTTTCTTTCCACATTGATTCCCTTCTCCAATTGTGACACAATATTATAAACCGTACGACGGGAAAATCCTACACGTTGAAAATGTTTCACAAGCTCGGACTTTCGAACATCACGATTCTCTGTCCAATATTGCACGATCATTTTCCGACGGTCGTCTTCTTTCAGCTCCATACTGACTTGTTTTTACACCAACCTTCTCTTGCTCTTCACACTGCATAACTGGTAGACGTACAATCCAACATAGCTCAAATGGTGTGTCAGTGTTCAATATTGCCAGTTCCGCAGGGTTGCAAACTTTGTGCAATTTTTTTTCACCATACGTTAACATTGCAACTGATGTCATGCCTGGATTTGATTGGCTGTTATGCTCAGAGCCGTCAGGAGGAAACGAGCACGTTTGGTCTTGAGGCATCGGTCACGGGGGAAAGAGTAGTGTAGCTCTGACTAACAACGTGTATGGTGAGTGTGGCGATATGATGGGGAATTTACGTAGATTGTGGTTCCTTTAAATTCTATACTTTATTTGTCCTATATTAGGTTTTTGTTATTCTAACTTCTAATTAAATTAATATTAGTTTTGGTATTGAGGAATCTATTCTTAGAATTCTCGGTCGTATGGCCGCATTCACTATACACGCATTGACCCCTAATTATTTATCAATTTAACTTGCATATCATACAGTTGTCTGACTAAGGTTATATAAAGAAAGGGAATATATTTACTTGTTGATTGTTACCATTCTATATAAGTACTCTTGCACTGTTCAAATAAAAAGGAAAAGATCTAAGTTTCTGGTTTTGAATTCGTAAATAATTTCCTAGAATAATTGACTCTGATAACAGCTTGCTTTCACTGTCCCTCTGTATGGTAGATCCTGCTTTATGCAGTTGAGGTTGAGCGTGTCGAATCTGAGTAAATGGGCCTTTTTTACAGCTTAGTTACATGTTTCAAGAGTAGCCATGCCAATTTCTTGCTTTGGTCCAAGAACTGAAGCATGTTGGTTTTGCATATACAATGCTAGTACTCTCAGTACATTGATAACACCATTAAGCCTTGTTTCCATGATAACCAAAAAGTCTATATGCTGACCAAGGCAGAATTTATTTTATTTTAAAACCTAAACTAAACTTTACGTTTCAACCTTCTAGTAAGGTCTTCTTCAGACTCTGTACCAAATACAAATGAATTAAGGTACAAAACAGATTATATATATATATATTACACACACACACAAACGTGGAGGACGAATTTTGAACCTCTCAGATGAAAAATGTTTCTGCGCCACGGTAACTGAGCTAAATATTTCACATTTTCCTAATGATATAGTAATTTATTATTGTTATTATTGAGCTCCACATTTTTCCAAAATTTTCTCAACCTCTCTATATACAGGATGGTGATCAAACAAAAATGTCAAAAGATGGAGCCACAAGACTATATTTATTGCAATTAAGCTTTCATTCCTACATTTGTTACTATGTTTAAAAGTGTTTTTAACATTTTTCGCTCTTATTACTATTTATGATATATTTCTAAATTGCCCATAAATCTCGCATATTTATAGCGCAAGTTTCAATTTTTTTCCACTACCTACTTGTAGAGAGTTTCTTATTATTCTCAAATTCAGTACAGTTTTTCTAAGGAATTAACTATTAACATTCCTAATTGTTGGAAACACACTGTTCCAGGAACATAAGAGAAGGTGATACACCTGGATATGTCCAAGAGATTCCAAAAGATACCAGATAGATTACATACTGGTACAAGAAAGATTTCGAAATTGTTTGAAAAATGCGAAGACATTGCCAGGAGCTGACATTAATTCAGACCACATCTTGCTAATAGGAGAAATCAATCTTACATTGAAGAAGATAACACAAAACCAGGTGAGCAAGAAACCTCGCTTAGAGAAGCTAAGGGAAGAAGAAGAAAGACAAAAATTTGCAGAACATTTCCAAGGAAACTATACTAAGTTTAAAGCTAGTTGTAACAACAAGGATGAGATGTGGGATGGAATAAAAAGCTGCTTACAGAAGGCAGTGAATGAAACAATAGGCTACAGGGAAAGGAAAAGTGCAAAGAAACCATGCATTACTGAAAGTATGCTGGGAAAATGGAGGAACGGAGAAAATTGAAGAATGTAAATACAGAAGAGGGAAGACATAATTGCAGGATACTGAATAACCAGCTAAGAAGAGAAACTGACAGGGCAAAAGAACAATAGATGAAACAAAAATGTGAAGAAATTGAAGAACTGGAAAAAAGAGGAAGGTATGACTTGATGTATCTAAAAGAAGAAATGGAAAACAATGTGGATGATAGAAGACGAGGAAGGATGTGAAATCACAGACAGAAAAGGAATATCGAATGTGTGGGGAAAGTACGTTGAAGAGCTCTACCAGAAAGAGAATCGCCCAGACAGTCTGAATGTAGAAAATGAAGACGACGTGCCTGATGATGAGAAAGGATACTATATCCTGAATGAAGAATTTGAGCAAGCACTCAAAGAAATGAGGAATGGGAAAGCAACGGGCACTGATGAAATTCCTATTGAACTTATCAAATGTCTGGGAGATGAAAAAAGAGAAATACTACACTTATGCAATGAAATCTATGAGAAAGGGGATTGGCCACAAGATTTCACGGAGACTGTTTTGGTAACTCTGCAGAAGAAAAGCAATGCCAGAAAATGTTCTGAGTACAGGACAATCAGCTTGATATCTCACTCGGCAAAAATTCTTCTAAAAATTCTGAACAGACGCCTATAGTCGAAGGTCAGTGGCGAGTTAGAGAAAGAACAGTTTGGTTTCAGGAAAGGGAGAGGTACAAGGGATGCAATTGGTTTACTGAGGACCATTGGGGAAAGATATTTAGAGAAAGGAAAGGAGGTGTTTGTAGTATTTGTAGACCTGGAGAAAGCCTTTGATAGAGTGAATTGGGTTAAACTCTCAGAAATTCTGAAGAAAATTCGGGTAGATTGGAAAGAGAGGAGACTTCTAAGCAACTTATATATGAATCAACGAGTTAAAGTGAGAACAGGAGACGAAATGACAGAAGGCTGTGAAATTGGAAGAGGAGTACGACAAGGATGCTGCCTATCGCCTACTTTGTTTAATATCTATTTAGAAGATATAGTGAAAAATTGTTTCCAGCGAACAGGACGTGTCAAATTGGGAGGAAGAAGAATAAACTGCATAAGATTTGCTGATGACATGGCATTATTCGCTGAGGATGAAATAAACATAAATAGTATGTTAGAAGAGTTAAACAGCAGCTGTGAGCAGTATGGGATGAAGATTAATGTAAAGAAGACAAAGGCAATGGTTATAGGACGGAAACCAAGGAATATTAATGTCAGAGCAAACAGTGAAAGAATCCAGCAAGTGGATAGCTTCAAATACCTCGGATGCACTATAAGCAGTGACATGAGCTGCAAACAAGAAGTGAAAATGAGAATCGCAATAGCAAAAGAAGCTTTCAATAGAAGAAAAAATGTTTTTTGTGGACCCATGGACATAGGTCTAAGGAAGAGATTAGTGAAATGTTTTGTGTGGAGTGTAGCACTATATGGTGCAGAAACCTGGACGTTGAGAAGAAATGAAGAGAAACGACTCGAAACTTTTGAAATGTGGACATGGCGAAAAATGGAGCGTGTAAAATGGACGGACAAGGTAAGAAACGAAGCCGTACTGAAAAGAGTTGGTGAAAAAAGATCTATACTAGAGACCATCAAGAAGAGGAAAAGAAACTGGTTAGGACACTGTCTAAGAAGGAACTGCCTGCTAAGGGATGCCTTGGAGGGAATGGTTGAAGGGGGAAAAGTCCGTGGAAGAAAAAGATATCAGCTTATGGATGATATTAAATTAACTGGGTCGTATGCTATTACGAAGCGTAAGGCGGAGAATAGGGAAAGCTGGAGATTGCAGTGAAAAACCTGCCAATTAGGCAGAAAACAATGAATGAATGAATTGGTAATTTAATGTCTTAGCGAAACAAATAATATTTTGTAACTTACGTGCACTATATGGACCGTGTATATGCAAAGTTTTGCATTACATACCTGCAAGATAAAAAAAGAGAAATTATAGTTCAGTTTTGGCGTGAATATACAGAGTGTTCCGTTCAAATCTCCCTAATTTCAATTAATTACTGTGAACGAAGTACGATGAATTGTGAAATAACTGCAACACCAAATGAAAGGCCAGATCTTCAAGTTATGTTTTCATGACTTGAAGTTGTCCGTTTGCTCACTACGCAGCACCAGGGTCGCATAAATAGAAATGGCGACTGTTGAACAACGCGCGCAGGCAGTGGTATGGTATGCTGAGACAAAATCTGTGATTGCAACGCAACGAAATTTCAGACGAGTGTACGGAGGAGTTGCACCTGATGCTAAATCAATTAGGCTGCGGTTTAGTAAGTTTCTAACAACCGGCAGTTTGCTAAATCAATCTGGTGGAGCTCTCTGTCGTGTGTCGGCGGAAAAGGTGGAAGAAATTCGAGCAGGTTTTCCATACCGAATTCTTTGCGACGCGGCTTATCATCTGACTTCAATTGTTGCACAATCTGCACTTAATACGGATACAACCGAAGCCGCTTGTGCAGAACTCGATGCATTGTTGTTGGAGGCACATTGAATTGCCTAGATGCCTGGAGGATGCATTTACCTGGGTTTCTCTCAAACCCAGCTCGAATTTCTTCCACCTTTTCCTCTGACACACGACGGAGAGCTCCACCAGATTGATTTAGCAAACTGCCGGTTGTTAGAAACTTACTAAACCGCAGCCTAATTGATTTAGCATCAGGTGCAACTCCTCCGTACACTCGTCTGAAATTTCGTTGCGTTGCAATCACAGATTTTGTCTCAGCATACCATACCACTGCCTGCGCGCGTTGTTCAACAGTCGCCATATTATTTTTAAAAAAATAACTGAGTTTTTCAGTTAATATGTATGTGTGTTGCTACTTACAATGCGTTATTAAATTGAGTATTTCTAATTGGGTAATGTATGGTGAAAAGTATGTTTGACAAGGCAATCAACAGAAATTTTCATTTGATATATCATTTTAATTCACCTTCAATTAATTGAAAGAGAAAACTATGGCGGTAGCTTGATTTTGTTTTGTTTTAAGTCGATGCATAGAAAGGTTAGGCTAATCATAACTAGATCCATAGGCGTAACTTAGGACCTAACTTTGAGGTGGGAAGGGGGGGGGTAGATAGAATTCAACATCGAGCTTAACTTTGGAGGAGGGGAAAGAATCAAAAAGTATTCAAGCTCATAAAAATATCATCCGGGGCTATTTTGATAAAAAGCTGTTACAGGTGCAAAATCGTTACCTTGCTCTTCAGGTTGCACGAGCTTAACAAAACTACCATTAACTTGTAAATTTTCATAAACCTGAAAATTTGGGCGGGGTCAAGTGGCCCCCCTGCCCCCGCCACGTTCCGCCTATGATTAGACCTACAGTATAGAGTGGGACCCGAACCACTATGTAAACGGCTATCGAACTCCTGACCTCTTGATTACAAGGCGACGATGTTACCACTACGCCATCGGGGAGGAAGAAATTCAAATAAGGAAGGTATAAAGAACAAATGAACTGCAAGCCATGTGTACATACTTTGATATGTAGGGGAAGACCGAGGCAAGTTGAGACAAATTTTATTTGCCATTTTCTCCTCGCTCTTGTTCTTGTTTCAACCGTTTCATACAAGATCAAATTTAAGTACCATCCTTAAACTTTTCTTTCTGAAAAAAAATGCCATTCCTTTAACAGTTTTTGTAAAATACATTTTTTAGAGTTCATACACACAGCCACAACTTGTATCACAGCGTGTCTACACTCTGTCTCAAGAATCTGTGGAACAAGGCCGCGCATAACGGTAGAAAAGGGGAAAGAGCGAGAGGGCTGAGCAAAGTAGTGCGCGCTCGGCTCGTATCCGCTGCCGCTTTTTCCCTCCATGCACTCAGTTCCCCCTCTCACGTTTTCATTGGTCGAGCCCTCTCAAGTTACCTTAATTGCGCAGAGATTCGTTTTCGTTTGCTCGCTCCAGAGTATCGTGGGACAGAGTATATTTGTTATTACATTCCTTGAAATGGAATTGCAAATTCTGGCCTCCCCGATGGCGCAATTGTAGCGTCGTCGCCTTGTAATAAAGGAATCTCGGGTTCGATACCAGGTGGAGGCACATAGTGGTTCGAATCCCATTTTAAACTGTAGGTTCAGTCCCGATTAGCCTTACTGTGCATAAAGTGGGCTTAAAAAACTCCAAATCAACTGAAAATTCAACTGTTGGTAAAGTAGGGTGGAAGGTAAAAAATTACAATGTAAAGCACTAACAGAAATTATAACTATATGTATATTCTACTCTTACGGCGGCCGGCCCCAGTTCTGGCAAGGGAAGTGGGGAGCGGGGATTATGCCGCAGACCAACCAGACAACAGCAGTGGCGCCGAGAGTTACGACGCGACGGAAAAAAGTATTACGTGAACCTCGTTCTACTGGCTGCTGTGTTCCTTATCGTGCTGGATTGGTCGCTTCCTCGCTCCCCATTTCCCTTGCCAGCATTAGGATCGGCCGCTGTAACAGTAGAAAATACCTTTAAGATATAAACTCATGTCCATAGGCTATATAGGAATGTGCTTCATTTATTCTTGTTTTCATTATTTGGTTTCGATATGTGAGTTAAATTATATTTGTTATCAAGAGATAGCGTTTGTGGTCATAAGCATCAGCTGTTTGCGTAGGCGCCAAGCAGAGAGAACCGTTAGTGTGGAAGAAGCAACATGGCGTGAATCGCGGTGCTAATTGTGCAGCTGGACAATACAAAGTACCATCGCCGACTAACGTGCTCTTTAGAATTTGTTTTCAGTTAGTTTTGAGCGTAGTTCACATCAATTAGAATATAAGCATCCTAAAGAACCAGTGTGTGCTTTTTATCATTGTGTTTTCATGTGTGAATCAACGCAATCCCCAACAATAGGAGTAGTTTCGGCAGTCTACTTGGAGGAGGGGGGGGGGGGAGCTAACATTATTCATGCTTTTATCCATTACGAAAAATATCACGGGAATTCTCCTCGGGAAATCTGCGGTCCCACACAATCACATCCAAAAGAAAGGGAATTGTGTTGATTTCGTCTAATTTTTGTTAGCGTAGCTTTTCTGCCACTTTCGTCTAATCGCGACAATGAGAATGATACGATGAAATCGAAAATTCCCTACAAATCGCACCCTGGACCTTCGTTCTGCTATATACTGCATCAAAACATAATTTGAACACTCTCCTTAGGTGTTAGTGTCACACACAAGAGAAATACATGACATCGTTAATTCTCAGTAAAGTTTCATTATGAATATCCTAATTTTTTGGGCACTTTCTTTTTCATTAATTATTTTGTGCGTTTAGAAGGGGGTTAATGTTTAGTTCTGGGGGCTTAGCTTGCCCTAGCCCCTACCTAACTACGCCCATGCTCAAATCAATTAATTTTAGTTCGCCCTATACTGCGTCGAGCTGTGTGTGTGGTTGTATGGCTGTGTGCAGTACTATAGTGGCGTGTGTCCACACGAACATCATCCCATTGTTGTGTGTTCAGAGGGGCAATAACAACAATGCCTCCGTACCTAAAAATTAGAAATCGTCCAGTTCCCAGACGCCTGTCCTCTTCATAGACTAAGTAACGAAGTTAATTACTTCCTCATAACGAAAGTAAAATAACAAACGCGCAACGAAATTTTGTTCACTGTAATTACATCGTGCTACAAAAACACTGAACATTTATCCAAGATCGCTAAAGCAGCTGATGGTAAATTTTCGACAAAAGGTTCCGCGCTTACAGCGTGTCAACCGAATTCCAATTAAAAACCCAATCGCATGGGCTCCCAGTCCTTCAAATTGGATAGTGATTAAATCACCTTGAACCAAGCACTGTAATAAGTACAGGAACCATCAGGGCACAATAATAGCGTTGCACGCTTAGTAACGCAATTCGCGTTCAACTACTGTGCACGTCATTATTTTACGGACTGCCTGCTGTTGAGAATAAAAACAGGAAAAAATAACAAGAGATTGGGTAGCGGATAAATCCGCAGGGTGTGGGTTTTATTTGACAGTAATGTTGATTGCATGAATGTACTAAATAGCTCAAAAAAGAGCTTTGTTTTCATGAAAACATTCAAGGTTAAGTAACGTAAACAATGATTTTTTATTTCATGTCATTCACTGTTTGATTACTCTTGAAGAATGCAAGTACAAACAAATTTAAAATTGGAAATGTGTGCAACGAAGATGAAGTGAAATCATGCTTCAGAAATATCGGTAAAGGCATTAGGAAGGTGACAAGGGTTGAAATCAGAGTTGTTAAAGGTCCTGGAATTTTAAATAAATTCAATTCCGGTCCAGGAAATAAAATCAGCAAGCGTAAATGGGTTCTGGACCGTAAAGAACCCTTTTATCTGTGAAGTAGTATTGGAATTCGGTCCAGGAACCTTTTTCCCAGATCAATTCAAATACGGTACAGGAATCTTTTTTCCGGATCAATTTAAATATGAGGGTAGTTTGAAAAGTAAGGTAAATGAGGCAGTGATGGCAGCACTATAATCGAAATGGATGCACGGTCGATAAGTTTGAGCACTTGCCGAGTTTCAGCCCAGTGCGTTGTGAGGTTATTGTTAATAGGTACAATGATATCTCCTCGTCTGCAAAATGCCCGTTCACAGCATGAATCACTTCATCGTTATCGGAAAATCGTTGTCTTCCGAGACATCTTTGAGGTTAGGGAACAAATGGAAGTCAGAGGGAGCTAGATCAAGCTAATAGGGCGGATGATCCAACAATTCTAACTTAAGTTCATGGATTTTAGCCGTAAAAACCATTGAGGTGTGAACAGGTGCATTGTTCTGGTAGTTTTGACCATCATTTTAAAAACGCTTGCACTTTCACCTATTTCGCATGATCAAACAATAACCTCAAAACGCACTGGGTGAAACTCTGCAAGGGCTCGTTTGAAGGATCAACCTTATCGACCGTGCATCGATTTCGATTATGATGCTGCCATGTCTGCTTCGTTTACCTTACTTTTCAAACTACCCTCGTACGTCCAGGAATCTTTCTTCAATGAAACAATACGCAACTTGAACCTAATTTATTCCGGAACCCAAAAAAACGCATTAGAATTTATGGGTTCCTCCATCTTCATCAACACTGGTTGAAATCACTACGTTTCATTTAGCCATCGTCATAACTTACATCACATAACAGTGTCCATTCTGCACTTAACGTTGAGGAATCAGCGCACAGATTTTCGTTCTGCTTACAGATACAACACAGTTCAGAACATACTGTGCATCCAACCCTGATATTACAGCGATGTCTACCAGTTCGAAAAACTTTGACATTTCAGGGTATTTACTTTTTCTGGAAAATCATGGGACTGGAAGGGTACTCTTTTCTGGAAATATCTCTAATTTTATGGCAATAGAGTGAGAATTGGTTTTTGAAACAGAAAAAATTGGACAAGCAAAATTTTACATTTGATCTGACCAAACTATACTTCAGTTTGCTATAATGAGTGGTTACCAGTGGTTAGAGTAGATATCTTATATTAAATATCGTGAGAAAAGTGCTCATGTTTCGAACACTATTACAATGAGTGGCTGAAAATTGATTGATTGAATTGGTGTTTTAAGTCCACTTTATGCACAGTAAGGCTAATCAGGACTGGACTTACAATGTAAAGTGGGATCCAAACCACTATGTGCCTCCACCGGGTATCGAACCCAGTGGCTATTGATATTTATCACTATCATGTTACAATATTTGGCAGGTGTCTTGAGTAATATATTTATAAATTTTACTACAATTATTACTGAATTTTTAGAATAAAAAATATTTGTTAGTCATTATAGGTCTTTTCAGTTCTTACGGCGGACGCTCTAGAATAGTGTTGCCCACGGGACGAGACGGGACAGGCTTTTAAAAATTCGAGACGAGACTAGATTGACCATGTGTCATAAGACAAACGAATATTTTCGAGACGAGACAGCATTTCCACGAGACGAGACAAGCCAAAGTCTCGTCTCGTGGGCAACACTACTCTAGAAGCTGGCAAGGGAAGTGGGGCGCGGGGAATACGCCGTACACCAACCAGACAACAGCGGTGGCGCCGAGAGATACGACGTTGCGGAAATAAGTACTGCGTGAACCACGTTCTACAGGCTGCTGCGTTTCTTATCGCGTTGGACTGGTCAACATGTGACAAGTATCACATACAAGTTCACCACTGATACTTGCTTACTACCTTCCAATATCGAACCGTTGTTTCTCTTTTCATTATAACATTTATACATGAAGTTAGTATTCCAACATCTTGGTTAAGTGAGATTCTAACTTGAATGTTTAGCTAAAATATAGCGACATTCTTCCAGAAATGTTCAAGTAGGCCTACTGGTCTGGGAATATCTGTGAATTTTTTAATATTTTTTATGAAGTTGTAGACACACAGAGGATCACCCTAGTCCCATCATTTTACCTTTCTACCACCCAGCGTTTTTCATTCTTTTGCGCAAGCGCAGGAGCAAAACAAATGCGTCTACAGAGCATTTCGCTTCGTATACTGCTTCCACACCAAGATTATAGGAAACCCACTGATTAGCTTCGAGAAAATCTATTGGAACTTCAACAATGCACTTACCTCGCAAATTTAGAACGAAAACCAAACTTGTACGTACACAACTTTTTATGTACAAGCATCTTACATATCATTAGTTTATCTTAATCCATTTGTCTTGTATCTTTTTAATGTGGAAGCAGAGATCATCTTACAGAAAGTATTCAGTTCTTTAACATCGTTACCATGTGTACGGAAATATTTATTCCTAATTGTTTTAGGAACTTGTACTGTTAGTTCGCAATTATTGTAGAACAAAAATGAGTCCAGCACTGGTAGAGGGATTCTTTTTCTACAGTCCATACCAGCTAACTGTAGACCAGGCAAAATAGAAGAAGTCTCTGCGAAAGTAGTGACGCGAGACGGCTCCACCAATGAACAGTGAGAGAAACGGGATTGCGTAATGGGCGACTGGAGTTACCCGATTTTCTGCTTCACTCTGCAAGCGTTGCAAACTTTTGAAAACTACAATACCGTACGCACATGGCAAACGGGCCGTATTTTTGTCTCCACGTCCGTACGCTTGGTTTAAGAATTTCTTATGGAAATATTAGGGATAAAACTACAAGAGCAAATTTCGACAAGCCGTACATTTAGCGTACGGACTAAGGTCTGGACCCTATGTCCGTACATGCCATGAAATTTTCGTACATTTACGGTCAGGACCGTTTGGTTGGCATCGCTGCGCTTTCACCACTAGATTTCCCTCCTCCTCTGCCGCTATGCGCGGCCCTGCTCCACAGTTAGGTGGGACAGGGTATAACGGTAAATGATGGATTGATTGAATTAAAATTATTGGGTACGTCGGCACATGTGGCCATTTTGCACCCTTAAATGTAAACGGAAAAATAGCCCTTATCTAAAATTCTTACCTAAGAGTTAAAAAAAGGGATGCAAAAAGCCCCTTGGGAAAAATTAAAGGTGAAAAGTTCTAAAGCAACCTGCATGGGACAAACAAAACACATTAGAAAGGCAAGAATGCACTAAAAACGTCATCACAGATAGTGGAAGAGACTAGCTCTTCTCAAAAAGCTAAAAACATTTGTTAAAACACTGTCGTTATCCCCCAACAGGGATGATAAACAGCTGGGAAGATTAAGAAGCCCGAGGAATGAAAAATCGGCATATACGTGCAGGGCCGCATCTAGGAAACGCATGGCCCTGTGTAAACTATACCCTCGAGGCACTTATAGACAACTCCCATTCCGCTAAAAATTCTACACTGAAACCAACAAGGTTGTTAGCAGTGGCGGCGATTGCGGGGGTGAGGGGGGAAGTTGCCCTCTTACTTTTTGCCACTTTTGTCCCCGCACTGTGCTAAACCTTATCTATCAATGGTGCCCAGATTTGGCAACTTGACCCCGCAGTTTTGGAACCCAAACCCAATCGCCGCCACTGGTTGTTAGTACAACTTGTATTACTCAGTGTTTGCTGCGAACCACCAATGAAATTTGACAGGTATCCAAAAGAAGAAATTCAACTGCTACGATGAAAGTTTACTTTTCATAGTTCTATTCGATTGTTGACATGTTGCTGCCCCCCGTTTCAAATATCGATGTTAGCCCTTCTTGGTGACGTGCACCTAAACAAATTTCTGGGAGGGTGTTGTTCACGAATTCCCAAGCAAACAGTTCAGGAAGGTTAGGCTGGACCTTTGGCCGCCGCCACAGTAGATTTCCGTTTCTATTTTTTTCTTTCAAATTTTCCTTTCCTTTCGATAAACCGTTGTGATGTCCCAAAATCTGAAAAATTACATTAGCTTAGAATTGCTTCTAGAGCATTGACAACTGATCAGGCACGTATCTAGAAATATGTTTCGGGGGGGGGGGGGGTCAGAACAAAGTCTCTCAGGAATAATAATAATAACAATAATGTTTAAATTAAAATAATTATATTAAATCAAATTAATACTAATTACAATACATAAATTAATATTATATAATTATTACACGATTAGGTAAAAAGACTGTATAAGAATAGAGATATAACAGCCCACGTTCATTACGTAGCTTACCTGTATAGTTAAGATCGGAATAACTTACATAAAAACAAGTGTCTTGGCAATGAAATGTATGTCAAATAGATGAATAATTGAATATTTATCGAATAAAAAAAATGATGTTACATGTAGTTGGAGTAAAGTAAGTTTCTGATTAAAATTTTACGCATATTATTTTGAGTAGTAGTGTACATAAATCTTCTTTGTAATTTCATTCAAAGCCGTATGATCCCAATATAATCCTTGCCTTCTAAAACGTTCAGAGGAAAATAATAACCATCTATTATGCAACAAATGCTAATATTTTCATTACTTAATTTAAGTACTTGGCAAGTGTTTCGGGGAGTCCGGACCTCTGGACCCCCCTGAATACGTCCTTCCTGTCCTTCAAAGCCGTATGGTCCCAATATAATCCTTGTCTTACAATAAGTTCACAGGAAATTACATAACAACGGCTAGGCAAATATTTTTTTTCATTATTTAATTTTAGTACTTGATAAATCTTTCGGGGGGGTCCGGACCCCCTGGACCCCTCCCCCTAAATACGTCCTTGAAGCTGATGTAATTTTTCAGATTTTGGGATTTCAAAACGATTTATCGAATGAAGAGGAAAATTTGAAAAAATTCTCCCCTTAGGCTGCCAAGTCGAGCTTTGAATGTCAACATTTACGTAGAAATAGAAATAGCATGAAAAAAAATGTCAACGTTTAACCTCAGTGGTGTAAAATAAATTAATTTGTAATCAACACCATTATACATATATCCACGGAGATTAAACGCTCAGAATGTGACATTGATCTCCTGCAGGCCCGTAGCCAGAATTTTATTTCAAGGGCACTCATCCCTTATCAGCGGCTGGTATCTAAAGACTAAAAAGTGGGGGGGGGGTAGATGCCCTGAAGATGCTTGATTGCATTGGGTTATCTTACGACGCATTTCTGCCACTTTTGGCTAATCGTGACGATGAGAATAAGTGAAGACATGATGAAATTGATGAAGGGACATTTACAAAGAACACCCATGCCGGGTTTCGAACCCGGCACCCCTGGCGTTGTAGCGCGCTCTGCTAACCACGCCGCCACAAAGATGAATTTATCAGTATATTACAACTTATTATACAAGATGTTTAATCCTGATAAGGAAGTAAAATTAATTACCACTATACACTAATTCCAACGAAACATTGTAGAATTTCTTGGGGCTCAGCCTCCCGAACCCTCCCCCTCGCTACATGCCTGATCTCCTGGAACCAATATGCGTCTTGCTTTAACACTGGTGTTTCTTTTAGTGTGGTGACTTTAGGAACGCGGTTAGTGTTAGTATTTTGAAACAGAAAGCATAATTTGGGTTTATCAAGTCAGAATCCGTAACATTTGAGCACTGAAAAAAAACAAAAAAAAACACTGGAAAAGTAAGGTTTGAACCAGAATTGCAGCGAAGTGTGCGAAGTCCTACAGGAATCCGCCGATTCGGAAGTCGGAGAATTCCCGAGGGAACATCCCCCATTCAACAAGAATCCCTGTCGCGGCCCGGTCGAACCAATTCGACGTGATTCGCATGGAAGTCAGCGGATCGGAACGGACAGCCCAGAGACCGACCAACTCTATGGTGGGCGACGGACGGCGAATGTGAGGGACGACGGGCGATAACCATCGATTTATTGGCGTCGGAGAAAAGGGGGCTTTGCCTCGCAATGCCATGCCTCAACCTAACTGGCACCGAGAGTTTCTCGAGATTCATGTGAAGCTTTGGCTTCTCCGAGCAACAACAATTTAGTAACGTTCCTCTGACGCCATATGATATTTACCCTCGCCCCTTGTTATCAGTAACTATACTGAACGAGAAACTATACTGAACGCAACTCCGTCTGGCAGCTGACCTCGAAGGCTATTTCTGGCCCTTTCTTTCCCCCAATCATTTTCGGAAGCGTGTGGTCCGATGGGTGTCAACAAACTCAGTTGCGAAGTAAAAGTTGAAGGCATCACATCGCTCTGCCGAAGCAACGTTGCCAAGCGTACTCCTGTTTTTGCCACTTGTCTTTATATGACACCTCTCCATTGTCTGTGAGAAAATAATTAAAGACAGGTTGCTAAAGTTTACATCTCCCCTTATAAATACTGCTCAGCATGGTTTCCTTCCAGGCAGCTCTTGCTTGACCAATCTATCCGTATTACTTTCACATGCTACTCAGTCTATCTCAAATAATTCCCAGCTTGACGTTATATATTTGGACATTTCAAAAGCCTTCGATAAAATAAATCATGATCTCCTTCTTCATAAATTACAATCCAGATTTAACATCCATGGGAAATTTCTATCCTTACTACAAGACTATCTGAGTGCACGAGAGCAGCGTGTTATCCCTCCTGGCACCTCTTTCACCTTTCTTCCTGTTTTCTCTGGAGTTCCCCAAGGGAGCGTCTTAGGCCCACTTTTGTTTCTTCTTTACATGGATGATCTCCCCGACAGACTGTCCTCTCTCCCTATAAATATACTTCTGTTTCCCGATGACTGTAAACTCTTCACAGAAATCTCATCAGAACATGATGCTTTAATCTTACAGCAAGCTCTTACAGAACTACTTGTGTGGTGTCGCCAGTGGAAACTTCAACTGAATCCTAAGAAATGCTCCTGCCTCACCATTTCCCTAAGAAGGAACAAACTCGATTCTGCTTACTATCTTGAAAACAATCCCATCAAAAAAGTTTCCTCTCAAAAAGATCTCGGAGTTATCATCGACGAAAAACTAAACTTTAATGAGCACATTACGAACACTACTAAAAGAGCAATGCGTCTTCTCGGTCTTCTGTACAGGTTCACTGAAATACAAAACCAACCATCAATCAGCATATTTTACAAATCCCTTATCTCCCCATTCTTGAATACTGCTCTATCTGGACCATGGCTTCAAAAACAAATCTTTCCCGGATTGATTCTGTTCTCAACTTTTTCCTCGCCATTGCTCGCCACAGAATACCTTCTCTGAGACACCTTCACAAAACAGATATCATGTCTGTCTTCAATATCCAACCACCACACACTCTTGCACAAAATCATGAATGGTAAAATTAAATCCGAATTTCTGCTCAACAAATTTAATCTACGTGTTCCGACACGGCCAACCCGCAACGTTAAGCTCTTCCACAATCCCACCACAAGGCTCTCCATTCTACAGCGGTCTCTTTTCTACAGGCTTCCTCACTCATATAATAACCTGCCTCCAAATGTGGACATATTCTTGCCAGAAAAAGTTTTAGAAAATTGTTAACGATATATGGATAATTTTGATTTGTTTTCAGTGCCATCTTGTACTCTATTTTGTTGTTGTTGTTATTGTTGTTTTCCTGCTGTTACTGTTTCAATGCAAAATGGTCATTCAGTTCTGCATCTGAAACTTTAGGTAAAATAAATAAATAAATAGATAAATATGACTGTGTGTCCGCCTGCATTCCGACCTGTGGGTGGTCCTTTCGGAAACTTCATCGTTCAGGACCGCGTGTGCAGTTGTTCTGGTGCTGACAATACCGTTGCCCAAGAAGACTCTTTCTCGCTTTACGGTACGTTTGGCAACATGTGGTGAACCCAGCGCTCATTTGTTTCGTCCCACGAACAACGTTCGGTACATTGTGACTCGAAAATGCCCGATCTCAGTCGAAGAAAATTAAACTGATCGCTGATTCGCTGTCTCCCAGCCGCCAGTTGGAGTTGCGTTCAGTATAACTCTCTAACTTTCTTAAACCCGAAAGTTTATGGCTGCAGGAACACAGGCCTTCCATCTGTCCACTCTTTTCCATCAATACCGATTTGCTTTAGGTCCATCTCAACGTTACCTCTCCATCTTTGTCTTGGCCTTCCTACTGGTCTCTTACCATCAGGCCTCCCAACAAGAATACCCTCCCATTCGTGCCACATGGCCTGCCTACCTAAACCTTCTTGATTTAATAATAGTAATAGTATCTGGAGATGAATACAAATTACGGGGTCCTATATTATGTACCCTTCTCCACTCACCTGTCTCCTCAGACAGTATTTATATGATGAAATTAGTGAAGGGACACTCACGATGAATAGATCCATTCTCGGGCCGAAATTCGAACCCGGAACCCCTGGCGTCGTAGCAACTTTACATTTTCTTCGTATTATGAGAGATAGTAGTACAGTTGTTTTTTTTGTAATTGCACTTCATGCCAAATTTTATTTTGCATACTTCCTCCGCACCTGGTATCTTCAGTCCAAAAATTGACTTATAGCCTTTCATAGCGTAATCGGCTTCTGATAACGAAATCAATCATAACGGGGCAGAATGTTCGGGCACAGAAGATTAAGAAGATTATATTTTGTAAGTCTGAACTTCACAACAAATAGTACACTGTAACAAATTTCCTCAAGTGTAATATTTAGACTATAATGCACAAATCAATAACAACTAACGTGTTAATTGGTTTTCAGACCGTAAAGATTTTTGCTAAACTGTCAAGAAAATATGTGCGTCGATTTGGACTATTCAATTTTAACATGTATTTCCCAGTATTCCATACATCCTAATCTTGCACCAGAGATAGTTTAGCTATAGTTCTTGTCTGGTTTTAAGGCGGGCGGCCTACATGAGAAGTGGAGGGGGAAGCGACCAATCCAGCGCGACGAGAAATGTAGCAGCTTGTAGAACGAGGTGTGCGCAGCACCTCCTCCCGCGACGTCGTAACTCTCGGTGCCACTACTGTTGTCTGGTTTGTCTGCGGCGTATTCCGCGCTTCCCACTTCCCTTGCCAACATTTAGGCCGCCCGCCGTAAGACCAGACAAGAGCTGTAGTGATAATGATTTTAAGTACCAGTAATAAAGTCACAATTTTTTCCAAAAAAGCGATTCATATTAAGGTCACTCAGCACTTGTTTTTTTTTTTTTTGTTTTTTTTAAAAAAGGCATTAAATTTCCGACGGTTGTACGGTAAGTTTAAAAGATTTTAACGGCATATTTTGCTAGTTCATAGTGCATCATACCGTATCATTCTAATGAATGCTGGGATCGAACCTGCCACTCCCAATGGGTGATGTAGCTAATCATCATTCATCCTCATTAATGATGAGAGCACTTGTCATAACGACATGTTAAATGCTTGGCAGCAAAAGGCACAACTGAAATAAAATACCTTAAACAACTAGAAATTGCAAATAGTCACTCGTTGGATTTTAGAACCTTCGAACCCGTATCATACATGGTAAGGATTAGGATAAATACCTGTCTAGGCTTAGAAGAATGATGATGAAGTTAATATCGAAGAGTAAAATAAAAGTATCCTTTCTCCAGGCTTCTAATCTAGTTCAGCTTAGTCAGGGTGCCTACTGTCCTTCCCAATTCTCCAAAGACCTGTTCCCTATTTCCAACCAAATCGAAAGGTGAGTGAGGCCCTTGCCAGTCTGTCCTCTCCTATAAACCCCAGTCAGAGGAGACTTCCTACACGCTGATACGTGAGTTCTTACCTTCCTATTATTGTAAAAGTTGTGCATTTTTGCTAAAACAATTATATCAAAACCACTTGCAATAATTAATTCAGATTTTTTTTCAATATTGGCACTAGTCAATAACCTACGTTTATCTGCATATTGGTATTTAACCAGATAAAGATTTCTAACGCTACATGATGTAGAACAGCGGCCACTCTAGGACACTGATAAAATTCAAGTACGAGGGCAGAGTGAAAAGTTTTGAGCCTCTCATGGAAGGGGTGTTTGAGCTACAGTTTCTCATTATGATTTCTCTACATAATCACATAATCTCTATAATCACCCTCCAGATCAATGCACTTATGCATTCTGTGCTGCAGTTTGTTTACAGTCATCTGGTAGAATGATTTGTCCTGAGTCTCACAACACTGAATGACCGCCTTCGTCCGTGTGGAAGTGAAGTCCTCGAAGTGAATTCTTCATAGCAGGGTAAAAATTAAAATCTGACGGGGGCAGGTCGGGGGAATAAGGTGGATGGGGAAGTGCGGTGAAGCCACACTCGACCTGTGCAGTGAGGCCTTGCCGACAGAGGTACCGAATCACGGCCAGTCTCTTCTCGGACACTTCATTTATTTTCAACCTGACAAAAAAATAGAAGAAAACATGTGAATTTCATAAAAGTTCGCACAGAGTGTCCTAAAACTCAAATCTTCCATCCTCCAAAATGTTAACTACCTAGCATCACTCCTTCCATGTGAGGCTCAAACCTTTTAACTCTCCCCTCGTATAATTCCCGGTTTTCAAGGCGAATTTTCCAAAAACCCAAGGGTACAAGCAGATGTTTTCTCTATTGAACCTTACGTTACCGCCTCTCAGCACCCACACACATACACACAAATATATGAAGAATATAAAGGATCTGTGCGATTCCAATTCTAATTCAATTCAATTAAATGGTATATATATTTAAAATATTTAAGGTGCGGAGTTTGAATTTGACATTTCGCATATTCAGACTTGAAATACATCCACACACACAAGTCACAGATATGTTACGGTATGGGAATCTACAAAAATAGTTAATTGTATAAGAATCAAAAACTCAAATTTACCTAATGAACTTCAAGATATCTTATCTTGCAATAATCTTCCGTCCTTCACAGATTTTTCTGCAAAGGACACCCACAAAACGGATTGAGAGAATTCTGTTCTATTCTTCACGCAGCTTTCTTTTCCTTCCTCGATAAAAAATAAAAGCTAAACTGTGATAAACTTGACTCAGGGCATTTATAAATACGTATAAATTCAATTGGATTTGGATTATAAAAAGTTGCAATTTTTCACGTCTACAGAGAAAAATTCACGCAGAATGCACGCATGACTCCCGGAGCCAATAATTCACGCATAATTCCCGGAATTCCTGGTGAGTCCTGTGTAGATGGAAAAAAATATCATCGTTCATATGGTTTCCGTATTTTGGCTGCAAAAGTAAGTAAATAAGTGGATAACAGCACTTCTGCCCGTATCCGTCTAGTAATAGAGGAGGCAAATCTTTGAATAGGTACACAATCTAGTTTCCAATTTGGAAAAACTTTTAGATTTGGTTAAAAGAAGTAGTAATGCTTGAAAATCTCCAAAATATGCTCTTTAGGTGCAAAAACCAAAATATGGCTAAAATTGGCAATATATGTAATATTAATATGGTTTCATTCACTTAATTATTTGACAAAACACACAAGAAAACTATTACAAGACTGAGATGTATCCTTCGATACCGGGACAGGACTGACACACGAGACGAGACTCGACTAGCTCTCGTGTCGTCCATCATCCCTAAAAAATAAGGAAGTTACAAATCGCAAATCTATGTTTCGTACTGACGAAACTTGATTGCCTGTCAAATCGAAGCACTGAGTTCAAACTTTGATTTACATATCTTTGCGAAAGAAGTTACTGTCGTCCGGATATTTACACATCTTTGTGAAAGAAGTAACTATCTTCCGGATATTTAGGTATCTTTGTGAAGGAAGTAACTAAGTTCCGGATATTTAAATATCTTTGAGAAAGATGTAACTATCTTCCGGATATCTTCATGGAAGAAGTAACTGTCTTCAGGATATTTACGTGCCCTTGTGAAAGAAGTAACTATCTTCCGGATATTTAAGTATCTTAGTGAAGGAAGTAACTAAGTTCCGGATATTTAAATATATTTGAGAAAGATGTAACTATCTTCCGGATATCTTCATGGAAGAAGTAACTGTCTTCAGGATATTTACGTGCCCTTGTGAAAGAAGTAACTATCTTCTGGATATTTAAGTATCTTAGTGAAGGAAGTAACTAAGTTCCGGATATTTAAATATATTTGAGAAAGATGTAACTATCTTCCGGATATCTTCATGGAAGAAGTAACTGTCTTCCGGATATTTACGTGCCCTTGTGAAAGAAGAAACTATCTTCTGGATATTTCCATTTCTCTGTGAAAGAAGCAACTAACTAATTAAATAAACCCGAAAGTTTATAGATACAGCAGCACAGGCCTTCCATCTGTCCCTATCCTGAGCAATATCTATCCACTCTTTATTTGTGAAAGAAATAACTTTCTTCCGAATTACGTATCTTTGTGAGTAACTATGTTCCGGATATTTACACATCTTTGTGAAAGAAGTAACTATATTCCGGATATTTACGTACTTTTGTGAAAGACGTAACTATCTTTCCGATATTTACATATATTTGTGAAAGAAATAACTACATTCCAGATATTTACGTATCTTTGTGAAGGAAATATCTCTCTTTCGGATATTTGCACAATGAATGAATGAGTGAACGAAGTAACTATATTCCGGATATTTACGTATCTTTATGAAAGAAGTAGCTTTCTTCCGGATATTGACACATTTTTGTTAAATAAATAACTATATTCCGGATATTTATGTATTTTTGTTAAAGAGGTATTTGAATATCTTTGAGAAAGAAGTGGCTATATTCCGACCAACTATAATTCCTTTCCGTCTACAGAACAAGCAGGCACCTGAGCCTATACCTTCCAATCAGGCATGCAGGAGATATTACCAAAGCGCCATGGGAAACCATAAGCATGAAATTGGGGTCGTAACCCTCATTGCTGCTGTCAAGTGTAACTGCGACCCCAGAGAACCCGAGCTGGAAGCAATCTACGATTTCTGCGGATGTGCCATCGTAAGAACGGCAGTCGGTGTGATTGGTTCTTCTTGAAACAGCCATTGTTGTGTCAGCCTGAGGGAAATTAACTGTGTGTGCAGAGAACGAACTTCGTGTAACGCCAGACTCCTTCCTTGCATATGCATGGTCAATTCCTACAATGAAAGTTGCAATTGGGATTGCGAATGTTTGGTTCTCTTTCCATTTGTCACGTTTGTGGACGTTCACTTTGGTGAGTTACTTGAGAGGTTTCGGATATAAAAGGCAATGTACATATTTGCATATTCCTTTTCTTTTTGAAGGTGATAATTTAGTTGGTGGGTGGGTGTCGATTCTCTATTATTTATATCTCTTTTTCGCACTCTTCCAAATTCCTCCCCACCATATTTTCTTTTCTTTCGTCTCTTCCCATCTCTATTTCTCTGTTACTATATTTTTATCAGATTCTTCCTTTTCCTTCCATCCAAATTTCTGTCTTCTGTTGTTCTAGTTTTTCTTATTTTTCCTTCTATATTTCTCTCTCTCTCTATCATTCTTTCTCTCACTTTCTCATTGTTTTCACTCTCTTTTTCTGTGCCTCTCCCCGTATCTCCCTCCTCTATTACTCTTTCTATCTCGTCTTCAACCTTTCTCCCTTTTCATTTGTAGTTTCACCCTCTATTTATTTGTCACCATCTCTATTTTCCTTAAGTTCTTTCTTTTCCTTTCTTCTCTATTTCTGTCTCAATCTGTTACTCTGTTTTACTTATTCTTTTCTTTTTTACTTTCCCCTCTATATCATTCATTCTTCTTTGTTTTTCCCTCTCTTTTTCTCTCTTCTTCATTTGTTTGTTTCGTTCCAGTATTTGTCTCATGTTTTCTTCTTCCTTTCCCTACCTTCTTTTCTTCTGTCTTCCTCTGATCCTATGGTTCCTCCCTTATCTATTTATATGGTTCTCTTCCCCATTCTTTCTCTTTTTTGTCTCTTCTCTATTTTCCTCTAGTGCTTTCTTTTATCCTTCCTTCTCTATTTCTCTGAATCAAAATTCTAAGTGTTTCCTATTTAGAGTAACGAGTCTATCAGTATTTTGTATATATCATGTAGAACTGAAAAATCCAAAAGATTCATGGTGTGGTGTATTTCTAAGTTTTTGAAACCTTAGAAGTCAGGATGTTTCTAATGTCCGAATTATTTTTTTGCATTAAATTGCATATGACCGTGATAAGGACTATCATATAAGACAATTAATTGTTTTATACAAGCATCCCTGTATTAATCAGAGGTTCTGGATTCGAATCCCGACCTAGTTTTGGGTGTTATTTGTCAGTGTCCCTTCATCAATTTAATCATCCCTCATCCTCATTTTCGCGATTAGCCAAAAGTGGCAGAAACGTGAAGTTAAATAAACCAAATCAATCAATCAAATCCCTTACTAATAATTTCCTCCCATTCGCATTTATGATGGTTTACTTTACTTCTCCTTTTGGCCACTTTTGGCTAATTTGCGAAGTTGGGGATGAGTGATGATATAATTAAATTGATGAATGGACACTCACAAACATTCATGCCAAGGCCGGGATTCGAAACCGGGAACCTTGGCGTTGTAGCCCGATGTGCAAACCACTCGCCACGCGGGCCGGCAAGAGACGAGTTATGATATGATGGAATTGATGAGGGGACACTGACAGAGAACACCCTTCTCCTGGCCGAGATTCGAACCCGGCGACGTAGTGTCATATGCTAACCACTCCGTCACGGAGGTCGGCTCTCCCATTCGTACTTATTAGCAAATTTCGCGAATTTTATCAGTAGGGAACGGATTTTAAGGTTAGCACTTTCCAAAAATATAGCTGACTTCACACCGATCGTTTGAGATAGCCTATGTATTTTAGGACATGAAATCAAGTAAAATGAACACACTTTGTTGCAGCTTTTCGTAAGATTAACACATTTATCCCCTTTTTACCCTATCTTTGATACTTAAGCATCTCTTTCCTTCTCTTTCTTTCATATTTTGTTAAAAAATTGGACAGAAAAATAAATGATTTTCACATTTCTTGAGCAGCTACATGAAATCCAATACCGTCATTTTGTAGAGCAGAACCAGAGCTATAAAATTGTATAATATAATCATTGCAGCCCCAATAGTTTCCAAGATAATGTAGCAAAACCCGCGAAAGAAAACATAAACTTTAAAAAAAAAAACATTCGGCAGAACCACAGTTCCCCATGCGGTCCGCGCGCATTATATACAGAAGGCGCGGAAAAAGGGAGCATTGAGTAAAGGAGTTTTATCAGTAAATTCTTTTGCACTTTTTTAAAAATAAATTCAGAACCTTTTTTTCTCTTTCCCGACCATAATTTTGCACCTTAAAATCCTTTCCTTAGTTATCACTACGGAAATGTCATGGCTCAGTACACCGTCATCGTGTATTCGTTCTTTTTTCCTCGAAATTTAACTTCCTTATGCTTTTCGTTTCTCAATTCCACGGAACATATAAAATAAACAATGTTTCATTAACATACTGACACTGGATGTTTCGCAAGTTCAACGTTGACGGCGTTCACATCGATTTCGACCTAATTTTTGTCGACGGAAAAGTTAAACACACACTGGAAACCGGATACTGACGTTGAATTTGTTTGCAAAAGCCAGAAATGAACTACTACACTTAGCTAATTGAACGAGACAAAAACAAATGAATATCTAAGCACGGATAATTCATGTACTGTGGAATTGGATGTGCAGCAGTGTTGGTAGATACAAATGTGCTTATGTGAGCTGGTAAGGTAGATTTGTAAAACGATACGATTGTGTATGTATAAAGGTTTACTTTTCATATTTTGTTTCTCAATTACCATCATCATCTTGAATGGCTAACGCAGTTAAAAGAGTTACAGTTATAATTTTACAAGCTGGGTGTCAATTTACAAAAACGTGACCCGGTCGGATTTTTATACACATTAGAATATAAAAATTATCATTGAATATTTTATCATGCATAAAGATAGATAATGATTATAAATTACAGTTACGTGCACCATAAATATATTTTTTTAAAGCTGAAACACAAATTGGGAATAACTATGGAATTGCCGTTAGAACTTGAAAAACGGTAATGATATTTTTTTTACGGTAATTTCGTGGTCTGAGACAGTCATTTCTCCAGTCAACGTTTTACAGGGAACACAAGAGGAAAGAGAAAAGTCTAATAATCAATTAATTTTTAACATAAGGTCCTGTCTTTGCAAATAGATAGAGAATATTTCTTAAATAGTTTAGCTTAAGATCTACTAGCAGATCTTATAATCTTGTGCCTTTTTATTTCATATAATGACATAATTTGAAAAAAATTGTGAGCGAGACACCACTTTCTGGGATAATTTTTCAAAGTTCATGGGTGAAACACCACCTTCTCTGAGAATTTGTGAAAGTTTGCGGGTGAGAGAACACTTTCTTCTAGAACTTGTGAAAGTTTGTGGATGAGATACAACTTTCTGCGAGAATTTGTGAAAGTTTGCGGGTGAGAGAACACTTTCTTCTAGAACTTGTGAAAGTTTGTGGGTGAGATACCACTTTCTGCGAGAATTTGTGAAAGCTTCTTGGTGTGACTTCACTTCCTTGGAGAAAGCTTCTTGGTTTGACTTCACTTCCTTGGAGAAAGCTTTTGCAAAATTTAAATACAGGTACGAATGAATTAAAACAACGTAATGAGATCGTGTGTATCTTAATTTCCACTTGCAGTATGTTTTTCTTAAAATAACCATTTGTTACAAGCACACCGAATGTACACCATTTCCTCACAATTCATATCACCAACCCAGCCACAGAATATACGTCTATTTAAATCTCTAATGGCTCCTTACAATAGTCATCTGTAAACCTGTCACTCTGCAAAGGGCAATATGAAAGAAAATTATTTCCATGGTCTGAAATGAAGCGAAGTTTAATCGACAGTAAGAAATGAAGTGAAATTTCGTCAATAGTGTAATTGGTGATATTCCCACAATCTTTGTTGCTCAGCAATTCCGCTTCGGTACAAAACAGAGAAATAGGCCTAAATGAGGATTGTGCACGTTTATCAACCTTTAGCCATGCAAATGCTCTCACACATACTCCATATACGAGATTTATGCTTCGAGTTTTAACGACGAAAGAGAAATGAAAAACGTCCCTAAATCACCGAGGGTGATTTGATATCCGAAAAAGAAAAAAAGCTGTTATCATCATTAAACGTAATGGGAGTAACGCATCGATAACTGCAATACCCGTAAAATTGATAGCGATAACGTACAGGACTTGGTGTTAGCAAGGTAAGATGGCTACAAGTTTGTACATTTAGTACCAGTAAAAATATTAAAACGCGAAACTGAGTGATGAAATTTCAGCATTTTACTCGCGAAAACCCTCACAATGGACAAAACCTTCGAATAATGGATTATTCCGACTCCCGCGATATTTTGCATAAATATGATGTTCCCTTCGTCAGCATTCAAATAAATTCTAAAATGAAATTCATGGTGATTGCATTTTAGAGTGGATCGTGGGTATTTTTAGCCGTAGATTGATTATTGTATGTTTTTACGTGATTTTTACCGGATTTCATTCCAATATTTGACAATAATGGACAATTCCCTGGTCAACCAGAAGTGGCGATCGCTGGTGAGGCTTCGTATTCCAGGCTATGGTTTTCATTTAAGTCCGCTTCTTGCCCAGATAGACTAATTAGGACTTGATCTAGAGTGAAGTGATATCCGAACCACTGTACAGTGTCTCTCAAAAATTTTATGACAACAACATTTTAAACTAGGCAACCCAATTTACGCAAGGCATTGGTAGGTTGCGTGTAGAGTAAGGCTCAACTTCAGGATTGCCACATGCACAATAGTTATTTATGAAATACGCGAAAGAAATAAAAAAAAAACAAGCAACAAGAGGTGAGAGGAAACGATAGGTGACAAAGGAGAGGAGAAGGAGAAGAGGAAAAGTAGAAGTGAGAAAAAGAGTATAGACGAGGAGAGGAGAAGTAGTGAGAAGAAAGGAAAAAGATCCGAGGAGAGATAAGGAAAATGGAGGAAAGAACATAAGAGAGGAGAAAACGAGAGGAGATGAGAGAAGGGGAGGGGAGGAGACGAGAAGAGGGGAGTGGAGGGTAGAGTAATAGAGAAAAGAGAAGAACGAAAAGAACCGAGAAGTGGAGAAAAATTGGATAATTCTTATAAATATTAAAATTACATTCATGTTTTTAGTGATATAATCGCAGGTAAAATCAAAGATCTTAGGTGGAAGATTTTATCTTGCTCTGTACTCAGCCAAAAGGCATTTCGCACCGATCTGAGACATTCTCCAATACATTTCAAAATGTTATTGAATGTTTCATGTCGATAATTTGATCAATGCATCAATTCTTGACTCGGGGACGATATTTTCTGGAAATACCTCTTATCTCCTCTCCTGTCTTCGATTTACGACTCCACTGCACTCTTCTCCTCTTCTTTTCTTTCTTTTCTCTTTTCCTCTTTTACTCTACTCTCCTCTTCTCGTCTCCTCCTCTCCAAACTCCTCTTCTCTCATCTCGTTTTCCTTCTCGTATCTCCTCTTGCTCTATTTTCCTCATCTCTCCTCGAAGCTTTTTCCTTTCTCCTCATTACATCTCCTATCCACTCCTGTCCTCTATTTTCTTCCCTCCTTTACTTTTCCTCTTCCCCTCTCTTTTGTCCCCTTCCATTTCCTCTCTCCTATTTTCTTTATGTAGACTCATCAGCAATGAAGTACTAGAAAATGAATTCTCTTTCTTTCAGAAAGTACAGCGTGTCCACAATGAGACTCCAACATTTTGAAAGTCTATAACTTTTTCATTTTAAATTGTACAGCTGTGATTCCGGAAGCAGCAGAAGCAGAAACTCAAAAAGTTTATGTGGTAACGTTTTAGTGCGCGCAATAGCCGTAGTGGCGCTGCAGCACTCGATTGTTTGAAAATGGAGATTCTAAACGCGCGTGCACAGGTTCATTCGAAAGGAGTCCACAGACGTCAGTAAGACAAGCAGCGAGAGAACTTGGTATGAAACGGTCGACAGTTCACACAGTTCTTCACTGCTTGTCTTACTGACATCTGCGAACTCCTTTCGAATGAACCTGTGCACGCGCGTTTAGAATCTCCATTTTCAAACAATCGAGTGCTGCAGCGCCACTACGGCTATTGCGCGCACTAAAACGTTACCACATAAACTTTTTGAGTTTCTGCTTCTGCTGCTTCCGGAATCACAGCTGTACAATTTAAAATGAAAAAGTTATAGACTTTCAAAATGTTGTAGTCT
This sequence comes from Lepisma saccharinum, assembly GCF_977018435.1. NCBI lineage: Eukaryota > Metazoa > Arthropoda > Insecta > Zygentoma > Lepismatidae > Lepisma > Lepisma saccharinum. Next base: position 49,673,665 of record NC_139229.1, read on the forward strand.
CATTGTGGACACGCTGTATTTCTCATTTGCAACAAATGTAATACTATTTTTTTCTCGTTTTATACAATGATACTTAGATATATTTCTTTCGCGTATTTCATAAATATCTATTGTGCATGTGGCAACCCTGAAATTGAGCCTAACTCTACACGCAACCCACCAACACCTTGTGTAAATTGGGTTGCCTAGTTTAAAATGTTGTCCTAAAACTTTTGAGAGACACTGTACAATGTGTCTCCATTGGGGATCGGACCCGGAACCCTTGATTACAAGGCGACAGCGTTACCACTACACCACGGGGGAGGCATGTAGGGTATTTTCATTTCTTTTTGTTAATAATGCATTTTTAGGTATATTTCAATACATACTTTTGGGGGAAGGAGGGAAACCGTAAACGTAATACAATCCACATTTCTAAAAGAAGTGGTAGTTGTAGAAAGGGATGGAAAAATTGAGAGAAGTTGAAATTAAAATGAGGGGCTTTAATTACTGGGCAGAACTGACGTTAAAGAAACTGTGAACAATCTCAGATAAATGGTGGAAATTAAAGACAATGGGTAGCAATTGGCTACGCAGGGCTCGGGTGGATCTCGGAAGGAGTAGAGGTGAGTATTGACATGTAATGTGGCAGACAGGAAAACATTAACGGACAACTTTGGAGGAATGTGGTGAAAAGTATATTTAACGCAATCATAGTGAATGAGGACAAGGAATGGGAAAGGACTTACGTGAGGCAAGAGACAGATCAGGATTGGCCTGGTTTAGACTGGGGGATGGACACACGTCAAATGCAAACAGGAGGACGACAGCTGAGAAGAGGCAGAATTAATTTCACATGCTCCTCGAGTGCACATAAACAGCGGATGCAAGTCGAAAATTCATTAAGGAAATAAATGAATCTAACATGGAGAATATAATGGCAATCGTTATGAGAAGAGAGAGTTTGGTGTGTGGGAGACGCATATAAGGAATCTGGGAACTTTGTTAAATTATGTCCGGTCGAAGATGGAAAAGATGTTGAGAGGGGAGAATGAGTTAAAAAGGGGTTTATTGAAACTGAAACGAACAAATATGTAATAAACTAGTGATAATTATAAAAGCAGTGCAAGTGAGGGTAGTAAAAGAATGCAGTTATGAAGGAGAAGACCAAGAGAAAGAGGAGTTACAGAAAATGCAGTATTTTGTGAAATGGTATATACAGCTCTAAAGATTCAGATTCAATGTAAAAAAAACGTCTGAAGGTGGAAACGTAGTTGGTTGTTATGTAATAAAGACCAGAATTTTTAGTGTTTTATTAAACATGGAAACAATGGTCAATAGTGTTGTTATCAGGTTCATCACGACGATTATGAAATATGAACTGATGAAATGGTGATGGGACAAGCACAGTGATATATCTTCTCCTGGCCAGAATTCGATCCTCGCAACGCCTTATGCTAACCACTCCTCTTGTATTCCAACAGCGAATGTGATTTATAGTATATGGTAGTTCATACACCCACACAGTGGCGGCGATTGGGTTCCAAAATCGGGGGGCAAAGTGCCAAAACTGTTGAGGGGGCAAAGACAGTATATTTCCATTTGTAGATAAGGTTTAGCATACTGCGGGGGCAAAAGTGGCGAGGGGGGCAACTGCCCCGTCGCATCGCCGCCACTGCACCCACATGTCAATGTGTTTTCTATTTTGATGTCAAGATGTCCATGGGTTGCCGGCGGAGGCATAAGGCACAATGGTTCGGATTCCACTTTTAAACTGTAGGTCCAGTCCCGATTAACCTCTCTGAGTAAAAGTGGCCTAGAACAAACAAGACGTTGAAAGGATTAAGAACGATAAGTGCCATCAGTCAATCCACTGTTAACTCCAGTAAGTCATCCACCTTCTTTACACTACTTCAAGTAATTGCTCTAGAACTTAAGCTAATGCGATTAAAAAAGAAAGTAAAACTTGATTGATTCTTAATGACACAAGCCCCTACCCACTCCTGTGACAGGAGAGCCATGTTGTCTTTCTTGTTCCCAGGCTGAAGACGTTATGTAGAGGACCGGATCTACGGTCAATGAAAGCTACTTGGAATCGTAAGTGGACGAGGCGGAATGACAGCTTCTATTGTAAGAAAACCTGCAAGAAGTACCAATGCGCCGCCTCCCTGCATCCGATGACAGCAGACAACCTTGGCCGAAGAACAAGGGCAGCAAAAAACAAAAGACAAACGCTCCACCTTAAGGTAGCAAGAGGACGGTTCGGCGGCGACTGCACATAGGTGTGAGAGAAGAGCGGTGCGGTTTTGATTGTGGGTCTCACTCATCGCACACGCTTCAACCAACCTCCCCGCCTTCGCCTTCTGACTATATCCATTACTTCCATTATCATTGTTAATTCACATTGAGAAAACGATTTTATACAAGTTTTTATTCAGCGGAGTAAAGATGTACACGGAACGTGGCAACACTGCAAGCACAGAATCGCAGTGCCAGCCCGGCGGTTTAACAGATATCGCTGTGTGCAGTGTTGCCACATTCCGCGCTCATCTTTACTCCGCTGAATAAAAATCTGTATAAAATCGGTTTCTTCATGTGAATTGACAACTATAATGGATTTTTAAAACAGGTGTAGAGAGCTTCAAAACAAGAGCAATTTTGTATTTGTAGGACTACCCAAAACTAAGTAAAAGTTGTTTCGCACAATTGATGATAACGGTATTTTTGAAATCTGAAAATAAAGATTTATGTTTAAAACCTTTCTGCCATACTAAAATTTCATTACAATCGGACCAGTTTTTTTATTTATAGAATTTCAAAAAGAGCGACAGTTTGCAAACCTAAAAAATACGGCCCTTTTTTGTTCTCACGACGTTAAAATATATGTCATACTCGAAAATTTTTTGGCTAGTATAGATTAACGCAGAATTGAATAAGCTAAATTTTGATGTAATTAGTTTCTTTTGTAGGTTTACTGGTTAATTTTTAATTGCAGTCAAAACTCTAGTATCTATAATTTTTAATGGGATAGTAGTCCGACTTCAGTCAGTGCAAAACAAAGTATTGCTGATAATAGCAGCAGCAGACAGATACATACCAAATGCAGTGATACGAGATGTCCTAGATCAGGAGACACATATGGTTTCATGGTGAAGGCAAGGATGACGTTTTGGGCAGCACAACCACACAATCCAAACCCAAAGATCAATATGATTGGACAAGCCAAGCCCAGACGTCATGTTGATTTTGTGTTTTAAGTCCACTTTATGCACAGTAAGGCTAATCGGGACTGGACCTACAGTTTTTAAAGTGCGATCCGAACCACTATGTGCCTCATACGGGTATCGAACCCGGAACCCTTTGATTACAAGGGACGACGCACCGCTGCACCATCGGGAAGGCCCTACCCAGACGACATGTATTGAAGATAGTCTATATCTTCAAATGTGAAGCTAGCGACTCCAGCCAAGGCAAATATTCCATTACTGCGGCACGATGAAAGGTCGAATTAACAAATAAGAAGACGTGGCAACAAATCTTGCGAAACTTCAAGAAAACCGCCAAGATTGTCGAAGAGATGAGATGAGCTTTGCAACATACCATTCAGGATCATGAGAGCGTGGGGGTGGGTCTTTATTTACACACATTATTGAAGTCGGCCATAGTGGAAGATATGTGATTAGATATAACCGTCTATAACTTCTTTGCTTAGAGGCTGGGTGAGTCCCAGACCTGCATTATGCTGGGGCGTTCTTCTAAAATTACACAACTCAGATCAGCCAGTCTTGGAATCGAACATACAGGTAGGTCTCTCACTTGACGATTACACACCAAACTGACTGGTTAATTCAAATGCCAACAATACCTGGTCATGAGTGTTATTTGTCAATGTCCCTTCCATCAATTTCATCATATCATCACTCATCTTCGCGATATCCAAAAGTGGTAGAAAAGCGAAGAAAAATAAACTAAATCAATAATTCAATCAAACACCAACAATGAATTTTAATGGTTTCTATGTTTTTGTGCAGTATCCACATGCGCACAGCAAAGGTCAAAGTTAAAACAATATGGGCTTTCTCCAAAATGCTATTGCATCAACAATACTAACTGCAACAAACATTCAACAATGTTTTGTTTATATTACAATTATAACCTAGCAACATTTAACAAAAGAATGTATTAAATATAAACCTTCATAGTGCAAAATGTTTACACAGTCAGCAAACCCAAGGAAGGAATATGGATTACCTTTTGACATTGAACATCAACCTTAGCCACAACAACAGCCACTATGCTATACTGTATGTATTTATATATAAGCTTTCCGATATAATATACACCTTGGACACGTTTAAAGTAGTCCAAAAAGAAACTCAATCAGTTCTTACATGGCTGTCAAATGGTGGTGCAAAAATGTTGACTTTGTTGTGGAATGCTGTTCACCACAAGCAGGCAGGCATATCACGAATGGTTTTCAAGTGTTACAATTGTCTTCTAGTTTAGTTATCCAATTGACAACGTGAGTATATGCATGTGCATAATATTAAAATGTTATTTGGGAATGTTCATATTCAGGAATTTTTCAATGACGCCATACTTACAGTTGAAAGATCTTAAATTATATGAATGTTAATATGTTGCCTGTTATTCCCGCCGTCTTAATCACATACGCTAGAGCTTCGTTGACTGGTTTTCCTGACTGAAACTAAAAGGGTTCCCTCCAATCCAGTGTGTCAAACCCGTCGCGTTTCCAGGAATACAAAATGAACCAGATTTACTTAACAAACATGACATTTTTTTATACTTATTTCAAATTACATTTTGCAAGATTGCTTGTATCTATTTTTTTAGTAACGCTAAACGTGGCTTCCGACATCCCATGCGTGCTTTACAGCTGTGCATTCACCGGCAAAAAAAATAGGACAACCAAATCCTGAAATGCAATGTGTTGTGTGTTGCCTAACTCGACGGCGGTGCTAGAACTTGCAATTCAAAGTTAGCTATTAAAATCCATTAATTGCGGTAGAGGAAAGCGAGTATTTTAGGATCTACGTGTCCTACTTTTATTGCCGGTGAGTGTACATTAAATATTTCACTTTCTTCATTATGTTTCAAAGTGTATTTTTATGAATATTTGAAGATGAACTTAAGATTATGAAGTGATAATATCGTGATTCTATTTTTTTGTTATTTAGCGTCGACTTTCTGGAAACTTTTGGTAAAGTGAGTGATCGGGATACGAACCCGAGAACTTCCGTGGCGAGATAGTCGACTATTTTGCCATGTCTAGGAGGGTGGGTGGGAAGTTTCTTAATTTCTGTGTACTGCTTGGGTATGCGACAATCGCATTTAAAGGGCGCTTAGAGAGAACTTAAACGGTACGAGGCATCGATGTCATGAAATAAATATGATTAAAGGATGGCGCGTTGTAGTTGTCAGATATCTTGTGTCTGGGTGACGGGAGATATATCTTTCATTGCCGAGACGTAAATATCCTGGCAAACTGCCCTGCTTGGGCCTGGAATTCCGGGGGGGGATCTCCTTGTGTCTTAGCTTCGACGTCCCATCGTTCCCGTACTGATCTGCCTTCTCTCACTTGCAGTACGCAGTCGAAACAGTAAAATTTATCTTTAGCCATCTTGACGTTGGCAATTCACGTATTGGAGGGTGGGTGGGGATTTCGTAATTCTAGTGTTCGAAATTAGCACTAGACTAAACGCACGTCCATGTTATTAGGCGGGTGGCAGAAGTTCGCGCTGTTGCCACGTCGGAGCATAAGATCTCGTTGCAGAGTTGGTCTTTGTAATTCATGCGATACAAACTGACAGAATTTGCTCGAAAAGTCAGGGATGACACTAGGCAACGCAGCCCGGTTGACGTTGCCACGCAGTGCGCTCTCCCTTTGCTTTTCCCATATGTGGCACCAACGCATTTCTGACCAGCCGCCTATTTTCATGACCGTGCGTTTATACTTTCATTTTTTGCCATGCATATTTTTCAAGACGCCACTAGATAACGCCTGTGTTCGACGAACAGAAAGTTCCAATGCAGCGGAAAGCAACGGTTAAAAAGTGCTTTCCTAGTTTGATTCAGCAACACCCCGTTTCGTACCTGCCTACGAAAGTAATATTTCTTGAGTTTGAATTTGTGTTTTAAGACTAGAACTTTATGCGCGGATAGGCTAATCGGAACTGGACCTACAGTTTAAATTGGGATACCAACCACTGTGTATCACTACCGGTAATCGAACCAGGAAACTCTTGATTACACTACGCCATCGGGATCCCAATAGGATCAGACGAAGGTCTATGGACAACGTATTGTGCATTTTACTCTACCATATTCCGCGGATTTTATATTTTTAAGTGCCGCTGTATATCAACTTAAAAAGAGTGCACACTATATCACTTCTTAACTTGTGTATACTGGATTTTCAAATTAACAATATTTTTGTAAATATAATAAACTTGTTAGGCCCTCATTCATTTGAGTTACTTGTAAGCGTTCAAAGAAATGAAAGGCTAACAATATTTTTCTCATTGTACGTAGAGAAATTTGTTAGAAATGAATTTTCAACTTTGTGTTCGCTTTATACTCACAGGACAATTGGTACTAAACTAACTCAAGTGTTCATTACAAGCCCTAGGACGTTCATGAGTTTAGGTGTTTGATATTATTAGGAATTTTAAGGATGGAGACATGGGCTGAATCGCAATAATTTATTTTTTTATTTATTATATTGTTGTCGTGGTAACTACTTCTTGTGGATCTTATTCGCTTGCAAGTATGTTACACATGTAAACATATAAATGCATATGTTACAACATAGAAATATTATATATATATATATATATATATATATATATATATATATGGAATCTAAGGATAAGACTTCCTAGACACTGTATATAAGGGTACAGTGGGACGGACAAGCATTGCTCGGCAAATTGTCCACAAGTATTTTCATTCATTTTTCTCTTGCATTCTACGTAATTTTAAGGCAATATTTTACGTAGGCAGATACATCGGTTGTCAGCATCTTCTTTGTTGATCTTTTGTTTCAATTCTAGAGGCTTTCATTGTGTAAAACAGAGAGATTATACAAAATGAAGAAGAATTTGCTTGGTAATACTTATGCATCCCATTGTACATACAATATTGTCTTTGTATATACTAGAGCTGTAAATTTCTTGTTATTTTGGAGAATAAAAAATATTTAATTGGTGCTTTTGGAGAAACCTACACCGAAGAGTCTACCCACATCTATGACAGATCTATTCCTCGTTCCGAGTTCAAGTTCATATTGTGCTCTCTTGGCAAGTTTTTCCAATATCTACCCTTCAAGAATTCATGGAAACGTTAATTTCCCTTCGATTGGGCTCATTAAACTCCGATAAGAACGGATAAGGTGCTCACAGGATGCCAAATTAGATTCTGGAGGACCACTTGGCACACAATCAGTGCACAGAATGCGTACAGATGGAATTGGTGAAGGTAATGAACCTGGGCTAGCATATGAAAGAAATGAAAGGCTGGAAGGCCTCCCCCGTTTCTTTATTCCTTGCAGACATTTTCATTGGCATTTAAAGCTTCCTTCGTGCTCCATATTAATACATCATAAGAATGGTGTAACGTAGTAAACCTTCATTTGATTGTAGAGGGTGTGCCATAAGTAACGAAGTGATTTTAAGATTTATAATTGCCTATTAATTGTCGATCTTTACGTGAAATTACTTTTCACGCACAAGTGTACGGAAATCTCCCCTACGTAATATGCACAAGACAAATAGTCAATATATTCAAACAATACATGCAAAAGTTATAAACTGAAGAAACCCTTTCGTGACGTATGGCTCACCCTGTATTAGGATTACTTGTTTACTAGCTTTATTCGCATGGAATCTCTTTTTGTTCTCGCTTTTCTAGTTTCATTTGGTTTGAATTTTAAAAATGAAACGTAACTGAAGGACAACAGTTTTGGCGGTGATTGCCTCAGGAATTTTCTTTACAATTCCATAAAAAATGTTCACAACCTGAAGTCTCGTAAGGGTATATACGAGGGTAAGCACATTTTTGCTGTAATTTCCATCGGTTTGGCTTACTGCTTTCTGCGCACATGTCAATAATCTCTGCATGAAGGGGTCGAAATTCACCGAGTGATTCAATCACAATATGGGAAAGATGTTAACCACGGCGAAGTGTATTCGAATGAATTCAGAAGTTTAAAAAAGTCGGGTAAGTGTTAAGCACGGAGGATAAATTATGTTTTACCCTATATTATTTTCAGTAGCTCCCAAACTGTCCTCACGATACTGGGTCAACACAAACATTTTTTTAGCTCACACGGAATCAAAGCCAGAACCTATCACACCAAATGTGAGAACCATAACCAGTTGGTCATGCGTATAGGGGTCGTAGGGGACAGCTGCTATGTTCTCTATGGAAATTAAGACAATAATTAAAGCTTGTTTTTTTCTCTTTTTCATTCTTTTCGTTTATTCAATAGTGCTAGTATTGCGTGTTCCATTTACAACGCAACCCGGAGTTGGGGATAGTACAACTTTTGAACCGGAAGTGGTGACATATAATCCTTATACCAAATTGAAGCCTTGTTCATGCATATATGTTTAAACCGAGGAACAATGATTGGATGCTAAATTTCTCGTATTGGACAAACGGATGAAATTTGCTAGTTCATTTAATTTTAATATTCGTACTTACGTATTCTGCATTGAGAAACATTGTTAAAGATGGCATTTCGCTTATTTCACGGAAATAAGCCCTATTTGCGACATATCGAGTAAGTTTTCTTCGTTTCTGTTTGCCTTCGGTAACACGCAAAATGGCGGTCACAAGTTTCACTACCGTACTCGGCATGTAGTGTTTCCACCCCACTGCACCCAAAAATACCTACGTAGCCCCACAAACCATTGACGCATAGCCCCACGAACCATTCATACATAGCCCAACGAACCATTCATACATAGCCCCACGAACCATTTCCGGTAAGGTTAGGTTAGGTAGGGTCACGTTTAGGTTACAATAGTTAAAAATTGGTTTAGAAAAAAATATGCGTAGCCCCACACACGATTCTCGCATAGCCCCACGAACCATTGACACACAGCCCCACGAATCATTGACACATAGCACCACAAACCATTTGCGGAACATACCTTCTTCAGTTACAAAAACACGTGTTTGGAAACACTGACCGGGATTGACCGGGATTACGTCATTACACACAGGCTACATCCACCTGGAAGTAAATGGATCCAGAGCTTTCGTGCATCCGTCACACATTTATATCGAAAAATAGATGATTTACCGGAAAAATTCAATAAACGATGCGAGAAAACACTTCCCCGAACTTCCACGAGTATAAAGAAACTGCATTCGGTAAGTAATTTCTCCTGTAAATTTGAAGAAATCCGTTTGTCCGATACGAGAAATTTACCAAAAAGGGCACGTAACACACATGTACGGACATGCCGTCGGTAATTTTCAGTTTGGTTAGGTGGATTTGCTCGGCATCTATGGCAGTGAAAAAAGAAATGTTCATTTCTACCGATAGCCAATCGGATGAGGCGTCTTTAAGGGGGAACTAGGAAAATCGTTCATTTTAGAAATTGACTGTGCATTGGCTAGAGTGATGGTGTTTCAGTGCCACAAAAGGTGTGTGTACATCATGCAATTACTGAAAACAATAAAACAGAAATTTGGAAATTTTCATGAAAATAGTGTTACTTACATGCACTTAGCAACCATGCGATGAGATTACATTTTGAAGAGAGGAAAGGCCAGTCGTGTTCGGTCTAAGTTTGTTTAAGTCCAATTTATGCTCAGATAAGGTAATAATCGGGACTGCCCCCAAAGTTTAAGATTGGATACGAACAATTGTTTAATGTGCCTCCACTTGGGATTAAAGCCGGAACCCCTTCATTGCAAGGTGATAGCTTTATCACTACACAATCGGGGAGACCCTGGTAGCCTATACGGTTTTCGCATGTTAACGGAATTTATGAATAATGAATCTTGTTACTGATAACGGTCCTAAAAATGATCTTACGTACATTATAACCAGCACACTAATTGAACCTGTGAATCTGTACAAAGCATGCAATACAAACAAGGCCTACCTGGATCTTCAGTGTTATTTAAGAAACATGGCAGAGTGAGCACAGAGTGGCTGATGAGGACGCGGGTCATTCGTGGCACTGTGTAATTTCTTGAAGATCATACAAAGACCTCCACCTCTCTAAATACGCTGCAGATAAGGTTAATTGATTGACTTAAAATGTTTGGGCGAGTCGGCACTTTAGGCCATTTTGCACCCTTCAATGTATGCGGGTAAGATACCCTTATCTAAAACCCTTACCAGATAAGGTTAATCTAACAATAGCATGAAATTCGTAGAATGTCGTAAACTAATTATATAATGATTAACTAAACAGGAAACTTGATTCCTCATAGGAATTGTAGCTCTCCTGGCGAAGTGATTCGAACAAGTGTTCTCGGGTTACTAGCCAGGTTAAATTGGAGTTGGCTTCCAACGTTTCGAGAGCATACATTGCTCTCATCTTCAGGGGATGTAGAAATGGAGACCAGCATAGGTTAATATACATGACTATAATGTGGCGGAGTTTGGATTCTGTCTTCCTATCGGCTCTCTCTGGATTCTGGTGTTCTCATTGGCTGGTGTCTTGTTTTTACGGAGGAGTGGGTTCCAGGCGTGACTGAGCTGGAGTCCCACGTCCCTGTTGAGATTGTCACGGGAAAAGGTTAGTTTTTGAACGATAAATTTCAAATCTTTTCTTTCATCCAATGATGGATGAATAACACCTAATACAGGGTGAACCCCTGACGAGACTAATGTTGCCAGTACACCTCGTAATTTCGAAGAAAAAAAAACACTTTATGTGTCCCCAGGGGACTCGAACCAGCGCGCGTCCCGTAGCCCGAGCCCAAAGCCTGACGCCTTACACCGCATGGCCACGGTGCGGGATAAATACAAGTACATATTCACTTCTAATCAATCAATGGAACTCATTAGAGAAGAACAAAACATGTGAAGAATGTGTCACTCATAGCATTTATTTCTATGCACATACAGAAGTACAGAACCAGTACTTTTAACTACGTATATCAGTCACGATGCACAACCCTGTTCTGAAAGTACAGATCCAGTACTTTAACTGTATCAGTCACGATGCACAACCCTGTTCTGAAAGTACAGATCCAGTACTTTAACTGTATCAGTCACGATGCACAACCCTGTTCTGAAAGTACAGAACCAGTACTTTAACTACCTAGGTATATCAGTCACGATGCACGATCCTGATTTCTGAAAGTACAGAGCCAGTACTTTAACTGTATCAGTCACGATGCACAACCCTGTTCTGAAAGTACAGAGCCAGTACTTTAACTGTATCAGTCACGATGCACAACCCTGTTCTGAAAGTACAGAACCAGTACTTTAACTACCTAGGTATATCAGTCACGATGCACGATCCTGATTTCTGAAAGTACAGAACCAGTACTTTAACTATATCAGTCACGATGTACGACCCTGATTTCTGAAAGTACAGAACCAGAACTTTAACTGTATCAGTCACGATATCGTTTTTTTTTTCTACGACCCTCATTTCTAACTCCGCATCTCAGAAACACAAGTTCATCCAACCTCCTGAATTGACAACCCTAAGGGAGCTACGCTCTCTCTTGTACTTCTGCTATCAACAGCAACCGAACTTGCGACAGACGACCAAATCGACAAGATGCGAAACATCATAGCGAGATCCAAAGTTCGCCTTCAACTTGTTTCAACCCGCGTCGCGCTTGGTTGTCATTTGAAACTGAGAGAGACAGTTCCCACCATGAATGAGACGCTTCAGAGGAAGAGTTAAATGAATCTGTTTGCCTTCCCCGCTGCAGTCTATTTGCCCTGGGAGGATAGCACTGGCGACCTTGTTTGTTGTCCACTTGGAGTGAGAGCGGTCTCTTCTGACGAAACGGTTTGAACCATGACAGATGCAAACAATCCCGTTCGATTGGCTCTCCTTTTACTAATCAGCAAAAGCCACTCTTAGGCGGCGGCTGTGTCTGCCCCTGTCGACTAACGATATTTCAGAGATATATTTACAGATGTACTACTGAACAATGTTTTTGCTCAGGAAAATCTACCAGCTACTGGCTATTGTCACCCTTAAAGGTGTGCGACACGTGCGAAGACATAAGGTCTTTACATTAGTAAAGAGCTCTCCCTGGTCTCAGGATTCCTTAGTACAGAAAGCGTTCTGGTTTCGCGTTTCCGGACGTGCAGAGTTCGTTCTGATCTCGCGTTTCTGAACATGTACAGTTCACTCTGATCTCTCGTTTCCGGACGGGTACAGTTCAGGCTGATCTCGCGCTTCCGGATATGTACATTTCATTCTGCTCTCGCGTTTCCGGACGGGTACATTTCATTCTGCTCTCGCGTTTCCGGACGGGTACATTTCATTCTGATCTCGCGTTTCCGGACGGGTACATTTCATTCTGCTCCCAAGTTTCCGGACGTGTACATTTCATTATGGTCTCGCGTTTCCGGACGTGCAGAGTTCGTTCTGATCTCGCGTTTCTGAACATGTACAGTTCACTCTGATCTCGCGTTTCCGGACGAGTACAGTTCAGGCCAATCTGGCGTTTCCGGATGGGTACATTTCATTCTGATCTCGCGTTTCCGGACGGGTACATTTCATTCTGATCTCGCGTTTCCGGACGGGTACATTTCATTCTGATCTCGCGCTTCCTGACATGTACATTTCACTCTGCTCCCAAGTTTCCGGACGTGTTCATTTCATTATGGTCTCGCGTTTCCGGACGTGCAGAGTTCGTTCTGATCTCGCGTTTCTGAACATGTACAGTTCACTCTGATCTCGCGTTTCCGGACGAGTACAGTTCAGGCCAATCTGGCGTTTCCGGATGGGTACATTTCATTCTGATCTCGCGTTTCCGGACGGGTACATTTCATTCTGATCTCGCGTTTCCGGACGGGTACATTTCATTCTGATCTCGCGCTTCCTGACATGTACATTTCACTCTGCTCCCAAGTTTCCGGACGTGTACATTTCATTATGGTCTCGCGTTTCCGGACGTGCAGAGTTCGTTCTGATCTCGCGTTTCTGAACATGTACAGTTCACTCTGATCTCGCGTTTCCGGACGAGTACAGTTCAGGCCAATCTGGCGTTTCCGGATGGGTACATTTCATTCTGATCTCGCGTTTCCGGACGGGTACATTTCATTCTGATCTCGCGTTTCCGGACGGGTACATTTCATTCTGATCTCGCGCTTCCTGACATGTACATTTCACTCTGCTCTCACGTTTCCGGACGTGCAGAGTTCGTTCTGGTCTCGCGTTTGCGGACGTGTACACTTCATTCTGAACTCGCGTTTCTCACTATGGTCTCTCTTATCTCGTCTCCATACCCCCACCAAAAACAACAATTCCAGTAATTCCAGTTATCATATTTCTGTTAGAACCAAATAATCCAATCCTTTCCGGTTTGTTTCTGCAAGGTCAAGTGCATCCGGCCCAGAATTTCTGCTACCCTCCCCTTCCCGATCATCATCCACAACCACCGAGCCTCCCCTGCTTTCGTCAAAATGAAATCACCATCAATAAATAAAGCGTCGTTCAAACTCGGGAACAAATTATAACCGACAGTGGTCTAAATTGATCACGCATAATGGATAGGGAGCATTGATCGAACAGATGCCGTGGAACGAAAGCCTCCGTCGATCAATGCAGCGTCCTCTGAAATAAACGTGAAATTACGAGGGTGCATCGGGTGGTGGGGGTGATAAATGTTGAACTGCGTCCAATTAGACGAAGTGGCAGCGAAAGAAACAGACTGGGTATAGAGGCTAACGTAGTTAAAGAAAGCAATTTTTTTGGTGCAAAATATCAGAAACTCAACAAGAGCCTCCACTATTTTTCCAAATACATGTACAGGGAAGCACACATTATCGGGGGAATCTGTGAAACAAGGCCGCGCATAACGGTAGAGAAGGGGAAAAAGCGAGTGGGCGGAGCAATGCAGTGCGCGCTGCTGCAAACGGCTGGTAGCTACAACAAAGCTTGCCCCTCTCACGCGTTCATTGGTCGAGCTAGCGGTGGCGCCAGTATTAATCATGTAGGGGTGCTGAGGGGGTGCGGAATGAAATTTAAGGGGATGATGTTGAAAATAAAGAAAACATGAAACCCTTTTACCACAACATCAAATACCAATCAACGTTTATTAGGTATTTATGATAATAAAAATTGACCATTTATTACATTCAGCAATAGACAATTATCGAAAACAGGTTTCGCCGATGGCGTAGTGGTAACGTCGGCATCTTGTAAAGAAGGAGTCCCAGGTTCGATATCCGGTGGAGGCACAATTGGACAGTGGTTCGGATCCCACCTTAAACTGTGAGTCCATCTACGATTAGCCTTTCCGTGCATAAACCAACGAATTAATGAAAACTTCAAACAGACCGCTTGAAGAAAAATTCTTAACAACAATGTTGACGAAAGACAACCTGCTGACCTTTAGAGATTGCCGCCAGTACAAGATAGTAAATGCGGCTTCTCTTTCAGAGCAGGATTAATGCTTACCTGCAGAAACAGCTGTCTCAGATCAATACCTAACATCGACGCTCAATATGGCATGACATAATTTGACATTATTTCAAGAGTTAGTGTTTTCGGTCTAATATAGCTTTTGAAAAAGGGGTGCTGAAAGAAGGGTGCGAAAGAAACTCAAAGGGTGCGCAACGTTGTCGCCGACCCTGGTTCGAGCTCTTTTTCTGAATACGTTAATAAACTTATAAACGCTACGCAGTTGAACGCACTTTACAGCAATGACACTCGAATAGAATTATCCCTATGTGTTGTATCTTACGCTATTTCTATTTATTTGCACGCCTTTACATTCAAATGTGAACAATAAGTGTATTTCGTACTCGCGTACGATCTGAAACTGACGTCTCCGGGTGAAATATGAGCTTCCGTTAATGTTGAAAGTACAGAACCTAGCGATAAACTTAATCGCGGCGAATCCCACGTTGAAAAGATGAAAAATATTGCTTTTCAGCGCACTAGCTCAAAACATGAAGGAAATCGAACGCCAAGAGCGTGCGTCGAAATATAATGCGTTTGTACCCTGAATACCGACCAACACACACACACACTCATGTTCATCCTTTTACGTTAAGCCCTCCCCCACTTTTCATATTCTCCTCCCGTCTGTATTTTCTCCATCTAATACAGAAGCACCTCACAGATGTCTCTGACAGTCAGTTTTCCCCCGGCGTGACAAATGTTCTGGTCTTCTCTAGGTAATGGCTATGGAAGAGTAAAGGCTTCAGCAACGAACAATGAAATACAATGGAGCGGTTCAAACGAAGCGGATGGATGAGTTATCATCAGCCACCCCTGGCATAGGAGTGTCTCTCGTTTTTCCTCAACCATGTTCTCACTTCTGATCCCTCTACTAATGTCTGTGGAATTCATATTTTCTGGATGCTCATGGTTAGAGCCCGAAATTATATGTAATTACATATTCTATTCCTTTCTAGACATATACCTTGAACAGAAAAATGTCAACGAATTATATAACTGACATTATATCTGCATAAGTTTTATGTTACATATTTTTACATATTTGCCAGGATTTTACATATTTGCTAATTTACATAAAGCAACATATTTCGGTAATTTTTTCCTATCTTAATCCTTTTCCTATATTTTCGATTTCTGAAACATCATGAAGAAAATTTGTAGCTTATGTGATGTCATGTTTTCTAATCAATGAGATGCATAGTACTCACGGGCAACAAAAATTGACAGCCAAGTCGAAAGACAGGCTGAAGAAAAAAAAATGGGAAGTGTTATTTATCGAAAGATGCTGGAGTTTCTCCCCCCACCCCTTTCAGGTTACATATTTTCGTTTCGCTTTTAGGTTTAGGTAAAGCACCAAGAAACTTGGCATCGGTGGACAAGAAAGCTACTTTCCGGTAGGTAGCGAGTTAAATATGTTCCCTTGTTCAAAAATTACAAAAGTAGCTATTATGTATTTTCATTCGATTGTTCTTTCTGTAGACTTTTCTTTTTACAATTTGTTTCGAAAGTTAGAAAGAGCTCTCTACATACTTACATATTCTACAAGAATTTGCGATTTGAAAAGTAATTAATAGTTGACAAAATTGGTGTCTTCAATAGTTGCTGTGCTTTTTTGAGTGTATATAATTTATAATTTTAATTTGATACAAATTTTAATTTGAACAACTTATGTCCTTAGAATTATGTTGAATATGTTCAAATAAAATAAATATCTAGCAGAATTCTTGAAATTGCTTGGATACTCGATTATTACCAATATTACCTATTCTTTGATGCTACATATTTAGCTACATATCCTTTTCATAATATATATTTAGGTACATATTTTATCAAATATTGTTACATATTTATGTACATATGTTGTACTTTGATATTACATAAAAATCCTGGGTCTACTCATGATGTTTTATGAGTTCTTCTGAACTTGATGGTAGCAGCAGTAGTCATTTAAAAATATTTTACTAGCAACTGAACCATTTTCCTAACTTCTCGTAGTTCTCTATATATTGATGGAATTTATCAACAAACTATATTTCCTAGTTTCAGAGGAATCTACAGGGTTGATATTTATTGAGTTTGAAGTATGAAGATCATATAAATAGATCCACACCCTACCTTCCGTAAATATGAAAACACGGATAACAAATGAACAAGGAAGGAACCAAACTTAGAGTTGATCTCATAAGATGAAAATGTGCATAAGTAAAGACTTTTCTAATGGTAATGTGTACAAGGATTGGAAATGAACGAGAACTGAGAAATGAGGATAACTAATGAAACAGCATGCCTCGAGGAAGAACTGAGCAGAAATTTGTATTGCTGAATGAAATTTGTGCAATGCATGTGGAAGAGACTATGAGGAGATATAGAAAAGGATAGAATAATATTCAATACGCCAAAATGGAATGAGAAATACAAAAACTGTCTTCAGTGTAGAATAATGTTCATGATATTGCAACGATACTTCACACTGAATATATATTGTACGCGAAGGATGAGCAGACTAACACAATTTTAGAATTAAATTGCAAGTCCTCAGCGCTCAATTGGTTTTCATAATGTTATTATACTTACATTGCAAGAATTAAGCAACACAACTCAACTTCCAAAATATTATTTCACTTTATAACATTTGATATAAACTTATTTTCGATTTTTAACACAAGACATTTTTAATTCAATCTTCTTACATATATATAACAAAAACGAATCGGAATCAACAATTTAAAACAAATATCGACAATGATACAGCGTTCTTAATCTCAATAGTTCCCTGTTAATTTTATAAACTTGTACGCAATCGAAATAAAGTAAATATTGGTTATTTGTGAATGTAGAAGACAGTCACAATATGTATGCCATATGTAAATTTAAAAAAAATACTAACTGGTTATTAGTAATCCCGCTCAAGATGCTGATAACGAAAGCGCGCCATCTGCCGAACAATTACTTGTTTGATATGTTAGGCAATGGAGGAATGTATTCATATAAATAATAAAATTCACATTTTAAAAATTGTCAGTTTCAGAGTTATTAATATTGCTGGAAGAACTAAGGGTCATTCTTCGAGTAAAGTAATTTTAAGATTTCAAGCAAATTTTTTTACGGGTTTCCGAGAGTACTATATTTTTTTATACAAAAATATATATGTATTCAAATTACTAACATGGGCGATAGACGTAATTAAAGCAATTTGAGTTGTACAATATTTGCGTGTATATATCCTATGAGCAGGGACGACGCCAAAAAATAGGGGAGGGGAACATGGTGCACTCAAAATCATTGACCCACCCTGTTCAAATGTAACAGACAAAATTTGAGATGTTTATGATGGGAAACCTTTGAGATTCGAATCCAGGACCTTTGGATTCTGAGCACGCTCTACTAGCCCCTGAATCATGGAGGTCCGTGGTATAATTAATAGTTTTTGCATATTGCCATAAACATATATTGTTCATTAGATTATACCTTTTAATTATTCCTAAATTACATTGTGAAATTTATCGAACACATTTTTCAACGACACATTTGGGTTCGTTTTTACTCATATATTTAAGGTTCCTATTATTTGGTAATAAATTATTCTTTGAAGCACACAATAAGAATATGAATATCAAACACATTCTAAGTTGAAGATATGACCCACCCAAATCTTTAACGGCCAGTCAGAAAATCTGCCTGGGGTAGTGAGAAACAAGAGTTCGGGTTGGAATCCATTGTAAAGCCTTCTTTCTGGATGTCGTCTCGTTTCATGAACGTGATTAAACTGCCCATTACTTGAGATCCGTACGAATTCCATTTTCTTCCACCAAGACGATCAAAGAAAGCGTGTCATTTGCAAACTGTGCAGTCACCGAGAAGGACAATCTAAGAAAATCCGCCACTGATACGGAAATATAATTTAAAAGCAGTAAGTGTCCCTTTCAACAAAACATTTGCCGTTACCTCCTCCGCTTTCCTGTTCCTTTCAAAGGCGCCTCCGAATTTCCCTTACGTCCTGCATAAATGTCAATTTCCTGTTTCGCAATATTCAATTTGCTGCGCAGACGTTGCAGAATTGCAAAACACAAACCAGGTCGTCAACAAGAACTGAGAAAGATAATGGGGTGAATTTTCTCGTTACAAATGTTCATTTAGTTTCTTAGCAACCTTCTTTTGACGGAACAATCACGATATTTATTTCATATCAAAGATGAAACTACAGAAACGAAAACAATGGCAAACAATGTAATTGAATTGTTGTGAAAAACGCTTTGTTGATAAAATGCACGAAGTCAGCTTGAAATGTTTGTTGTTCCTCTGCTCTTCTTTGGTTTCGGTATTTTACGTCGCTCCCCCTTAGTATAATCGTGATGATGATCAATTATGATTTGTTATATGTATTTATTATGTACCCATGTTTTAACCAGAACTTCTGGCTTCCATACCACATTACATTGACCATGGAGGCCATCAATTATTGTTAGACTAAGTAAGGTAAAATACAGGGAAATTCAAAATGAATGGTGCAACTTTACACAGTTATTATGACGTTACTATTTATCATAGAAAATTAGACAAGGCATCAGCATGAAGAAAAACCGTGGAAGTTTTACTCACATTACAAAGATTCAACATGGGATCCACGTGTAATGCGGTAAACATCCAAACGATAATCAAGTACATGCTATGCACGAGACAGCAAGTCATTGTCCATGATTTCGAAGACACTAACAATTCACAGTTGTAACTTTGGCAAATCTTTCGGAAGGGTGAAACATGAGCATTACTACCAAAACGCATGTGGGAATGTCTTTGCACCATTGTGAGTGAATCAGTTTTTGATAGCTCCAACACACAATACACCTGCTACTGGTCACTAGCCATTTTGCAACACTGGCGATCCTGGTTGAACAGAGGCAAAGCAGCATAAGCCCACTTAGTGAGAAGAAAACTTCCAGACTTTTTCTTTATATTGGACGCCTGGTTTGATTTTCTATCATAAATAGTTACGTCATAATAACTGTGTAATTTGCACCATTCATTTTGAATTACCCTGTAGTTAATAGTTTGGCAACATACGGTGAAAATTACTGCAAGCCTAGTAAACAATTGAAGCTTTACATTAACATATCTTATTTTACCGAACATTTGTCTAGTGTGTCAACAGAATAATGAACAACTTCTTGAAATATGTGAAAAATGAGGGTAGGGTGCCCGATGAAAACACCAACTACTGTATTCAACAAAACATTTTTGTAGCATTTTGTAACATTTCACATAATTTTACATTAAAAAATGTTCTTGTGTATACCTTCATAACACTAATTTTTATGCTAGGGATGTTTTCTTTGCTTTGGTCAGTTTTTCTCAGATTTTTCCTATTGTTATCCTAGATTGTAAAAAATTTGAAATTTTTTTGTTACTGTCAATCTCTGTGATGTAGGGATTACATGAAAAGTAATTGCGCTACAATTACTAAAATCTCTTACTTATAACGGCGTTGGGTACAAAATTTTAATCAATATATATAAAAATGGATGTATGTGTGTGTATATATATGTATGTATGTTTGTTCCGGCATAACTCTCGAACACCTGGAGTAATTTCAACCAAACTTGGAACACATATGACTTACAATCTGGAAAGAAATACTGTTGGGGTAAGGCACCCCTGGCACCCCTAGGGGTGGGGGTGGGAAGGGGTGACATGTAAAAATAATCGAAAACGACCGATATTTGTGTGGAATCCATAGTTTTCGGGGTCGCTAAGATGAATAGGGACACTCCCAATGCCGTTCAATTTATTTATTCTTGCTCCTGGAGGTGAAACTAAAAATGTAGTTTATAAGCAAGTTTTGAGTTAAATTAATATTATAGTGAATTTGTAAAATATTTTACTTTATAATTTGTATACTGTACTTATAATTTTAAATACCTCTGTAAATAAAATAAGTTACATTTTACACTATAGTTAGAATTCATTATTTTCCTGTCTAATAGAAGATTGGGATGAATAAATACCCGGCCAACGCTGTGTAATGAGCTAGTAGTAACTAAGTTACAGGTACAAAAATTAGTATTTGTTACTTACAAGGGCGTATCAATGAAATATTGATATACAGAGTGGCCCCCAAAAAGTAACCGAAACATAAGGTAACGAAAATTATTCGGTTACCTTTTTTGGCCACCCTGTACAATAGAGCGGATGTATGAGCTATATTCCACCGGTAAAATTAACAGTCTACATGTTTATTGACAGAAAACAGAACAATGGAAGGATTTTATTTAAATTTGAATATTTTATCAATCATGAAGATAGATAAAAAATATCATATATTAGCCTGCAGTTGGTTGCATAATAAATAAATTTTTACGAAACTTAGTCATAAAAATTAAATGAATGACGTTCTTTTGATTGATTTGGTTTACATTACTTCGGTTCTTCTGCCACTTTTGGCTAATCGCGAAGATGAGGATAAGTGATGATACGATGAAATTGGAGGGAAACTCACAAGGAGGCCAGGTTTCGAACGCGGGATTCCTGGAGCCGTAGCGCGCTATACTAACAACTCCTCCACGCAGGTCGGCTAAATTAATTACGGTAACTATGTAATAGCCCGTAATACTTTAAAAGCGGTCGTGGTTATTTTTTACACTACTTGGATGGCTGTGAAAATTAATGGTTTTCTTACACGTCAATTCTTCAGTCAATTATTGGTTGTAGTAAAACAATTAGTAAAGAGTAACTGTTGATCAAGTTGAAAAGTAACTCGTAAGGTTGATTTACAAAATCACGATTTAATACAAGATCGAAATCGGGTAATTTAAAAAGAAATCGCCGATTTAAATCCCTTTAAAGAAATAATTTATAGAATAATGCACATAAGGATTTTGTAGATATCAGAATCACTTTTGGTGAAGTACATTAATCTCGTAATAATTTAATGGTGTTTATTGGACTCTAAGATATGTACTGATGGGGTGAAGCTCGTAGAAGATGTAATATGTAAACTGTAAACATACTTACATTTCTCTTGATTTAAAATTCAATAATTTTCATAGTCAAAAATATCATACATTTGGTGTAGAATAATATACAAAATACAAATCATGTTAAACAGTATATAGTGTCATTATCATTAAACTGTAAATATACATGACAGCTGACATTTTGCAAACTATCATTAAAAAATTGCCAAAATTCAGCTACAAAGACTATAAAAAATATTTTAAGTTACAATTATATAGTACATCCAGAATGTTTTATTTTCATTGGAAGAAAAGGTACTGAAATTATTATAGTTTCATTAACACACCTCACAAACATTTCTACAGTAAGTTCATGTATACAGTATCAGAAACAGAAAAATGTATATTTACATGTACTTCTTTTTATTTGCTATAATCAGTGTTCAAATAGTTTACCAGAAAAAGGATTTCTATATAAAAAAAACATATCTATATGTATGGTACCAAAAACAATACAAGCAACTTTATGAGTGTTTTTGAAAAAATAAAAATCATGATTTTCATACATCCTGGTAACTCGTCATGCGAGATAAATCCTTACTACTTGCACGTTACTAAGAATACACTGCTGTCTCCTTCTGGGAGAAGATGAAGAAGAAGCTTTTATTTAAGACATGCCATCTTGAAGAGAAGAGTTCTTCTCTCCAGCATCTGTTTCTGAAGCAGACAGCTCTCGTCCCGCCGCTCTGTGTATCGCTCTGCACTTAAGCGGTTTACCAATTCTTCAAACTTTGTTTTAATTGTGTTAATGCACGTAAAGTGAAAAGGCTCCGATGCTCTCGAGCAGCAAAAGGCAATTCGCATCTTGATTACATGTTAACTGGCAATTTGCTAGAGTCTTTTGAGTACTTTGATGGCCCTCCTTGGATCCCCTTTTACTTGACAGGGGGAAAACCGGGAAATTACCATAGACGATGGGGGTCGCAATAAAAACCATTGTTGAGTGGCAACAATGGAGGTTTTCAATCGCCGTGAAACAAACTTTGAAAATAAGCTTATTACGTCGGAGTAACATGTTACATGTTAACGATTATAGGTTGCGATGCATAGTAACGCTCTTCAGAACGTACAATTCGGAGGCCCGAATGCATTAACTGCAAATTGGATTGCTGTGACGCGGCTGCAACGAATCGTACGCTCAACGGGAATATTGTTTTATGACCGGGAAATGTTAGATGTCTTGCTTTGAGTTGAATCAAAAACACATTGACTCTTATGGTTAACGAGAAGTTACGATACAACTGTCTATAGGCATATGAAAACCTTTCAACAAGAAACCGTAAATGCCTTAATTTTACTCATATCTCACGCCGCCATTTTAGTATTTACATGCACGCACTGCAGACAAAATGGCTGACTAAACTTTAAGATGTCTAATAAAATGGATGAACATCTCTGCAATGCTCCTAGAAGTTACCTTGATATTTAAAATATTCTGCCGTTAAAATTTAACAGCCTTCCTGTTAATTTACGAAATCGGGGTGAAAAAATAACTTTTATTTAAATTTTATTTATTTTCTTTTATAAAAATATATATATTCATTACAAATTACAGTTGCCTTCGTCGTAAATATACTTTTAAAAAATGAATCATTATATTGATTCCGTAAATACTTTTAAAAAAACGACCATGGGCATTTTTTACAGTAAGTAGTTAGATCGCACCGGAAATTGACAACATTCCTCCAGTTCATTTATTACAGTGAACTTTGAGAGAAGATAGACTTTGTTTGGAATAGCCAAAACATATTTTCTGATAACCAAACTTTTGTTTAGATAGGTGACAAACAAATTATTGTTCACCAAAATCAATTTCTTTTAGAAATTGTGCACATTTCTTAAAGAAAATCGGTTAAAATTACCAAATTTAATAAAGGATACCACATTTTTTGTTTGTGACTACCAAATCGTCTCGTTCTCGAAGAAAAGTACCGAATTATACCTACATATAAAGCAATATATAGTGTCCCAACATATAAATTTAAATATTGCCAAAATATTACGTTAAAGTAAACTTCAGAACAAACATAGAGTATTGTTGCAAGCCAATTTCAAAAGCACCGAGAGTCCTATTCCTATTACTTAAATTCACCATTTTGTGTTACAAATGTGAAAGTATAGGAAACGGGAAACATACATAGTTCATTTAATACTACTGTAAAGTGACCTACAACTTCTGAAAATATCCTGATACACATGCCTCACTTATGTATCAGTTCATTCCTTTATATTTAACTTAATTGTGTATTATGTTATGTACCACGTTATTATCAGATAAGTTGTTACATTCCCGGCTAGAAGTATGAAACTCCTTTTACACCCAGGGCTTGCTGGGTTTAAGTAGGCTAACAGTCTTAATATCACATAACTAACATTTTATTAACAGTAATCTAAAAACTAGTTAACAACACACGTGACTCAACACGTTTAAAAGACACTTCCACTGAGATACTTACTTTACACAAGCCTTGCAGACGCAAATATTTCAATTAAATTTCAGCTCTGTTATTTTCAACAGTTTAGAAACAGAAAATTGTCACAAGATTACTCACAAAAAGACTTGACAAACTTAGACTTACATTAATGTCATCTTTAATATTTTTATATAACCAAGAAGAAACGTCCTAGTTTCCCCATTGTTATCGTTTGCGGAGTAGCCAACCCCGCAGAGAAAATTATCATGCCCGTGTTATACAATGAATGAATAACATTGGGTCAAACGAACATGTACATAAATTAAACAAAGACATTATTTGGGGTCGTTGCAATGTTTTAATTCCTTTTGATAATTAATCCTTTATTTTCATTATCTGTTGACCAGTTGGTTAGATCGGATGGAAGGTCGTCACGGTGTTTGTTATTCTGGTGCCGTCACTGAGATGTGTGGCAAAATAATTATCGATTCTTTAAGTTGCACCTTTCCTTACAAAACTCTAGATATGCATTAGTATATTTTAAAGGGCACCGAACTTGAATATTTATCAATATAGGCGGATCGAAGCTTTGAAGAAAAATATTATATGAACGGACAAATGAATGCAGACATTGCAAACATAAACGAATAATTTTTATGTACGTTTTTGTGTATTTTTGATAATTCAATTTAACAATAGTGTTGAACGATTAATACATATTACAACTAAGGTCGTCCAACAAGTTTTTACGAGGATTATTGTTGTTATCGTTTTATTTTTCTTGTATTGAATTCTGTAAATGGGATACCTATTGTATCTTGTACAATAAATTCAATTCAAATATTTCAACTTCTATTACTAGTAATAATATACCGATATAAATTCTAGCAAATAGCGATAAGGAAACTAAAAAAGGGGAAAGCGGCAGGACTTGACTCCATTGGGGCGGAATTTTTCAAAGCCAACGAAACTGACATTCATATGGTGGAAGCACAAAGCAAATTAATGGACAAGATTTTTAAAGAGGGGTACTTTCCGAAGGACTGGGCAAGCTCATAATCTGTCCTATTTATAAAGGGAAAGGTGACAGAAATGACGCAAACAATTTCAGGGGCATTTCTTTATTACCTATATGGAGCAAAATTTACACACACATCTTAAACCGTAGGATCCAGAAATGGACAGAAATATTCGACAAAATCTCACCACTACAAGCGGGCTTCAGGAAAGGGTACAGCACGTTAGACAACATATTCATATTACAAACTCTCGAACAGAGGAAAATGAAACAGAAGCGGGGGAAATTATACGCATGTTTGATTTTGAAAAAGCATTCGACAAAGTTCATAGGGATATTTTGTGGGGAAAATTGTATGAGAAGGGAATGTCCGCGCGCATGTTCAGAGCACTGCAAGCAATATATGCGAGGGTAGAATTCGGAGTAAGATGCGAAGGAAACCAAGTCTCGGCACTGCAGCCTTCGCTCAGGGGACTCAAACAAGGATGCATCCTTTCACCAGTGCTATTTTCACTGTTCATAGATTGGGTAGCTCATGAAACTAAAATGGACCAGGATTCTACCCCATGTATAGGAGTGCAAAGTATACCAGTCCTTATGTATGCAGACGACAAAATAGTCATCTTGTCCGAGACAATAGAGGGTCTTCAAAGGGGCATAGATAGCATATATGAGGGGTGCATCAAATATAAAATGAAGGTAAACATTAAAAAAACAAAAATTATTGCTTTCAAAAATGGCTACATATTTAGCAGACAAGAGACATACGGGGGAGAGTTAATCGAGCGGGTTAAAAACTTCACATACCTGGGGGCAACACTCTCCATGACAGGGAGTTGGACACACCACATAAGGCAAGAAAAACTAAAACAAAATTTGCAATAGAACAAGTCATAGGGACAATAAATAAGGCACCTCAAATGCCTTTCCCGGTCATTCAAAACCTCTATTCATCAATAGTATTAGGTACATTAAAGTATGGAATAGAACTGTGGGGGTTAAGGGGGGACAACACAATAATTGGCATACAAACAGAATTTTATAAGAGAGTAATGGGCGTAAGCAGAGGCACGGCCAACTGTGGGATTCTTAAGGAATTGGGACTGAACAGAGACGCGGTACAAGCACGGATGAGGGGTGTTAAATATTGGATGAGATTATCACAAGAGGGCCAAACTACGCTGAGGGGACAATGTTTGGAAATACAGACAAGAGAGGATAACGTTTACAGCTGGGGCCTGGAAGTGAAGAATCTCTTATATAATAGCGAAATGGGTTGGGTATGGGAAGAGGGAAGAAGGGGAGGGGGGGTATCTCAACAGAAAATCAAATCAGGGACAGGTTACTCGACATAGACAGACAAGAAATAATAGCAGACTGCCAAACAAAGATCTCAATCAGGGAACAGTTAAGAGTAAGAGAATGGGGGGAAACGAAATATATCCAGATGGTGGGAAAAAATGAAAGAGGCGCGCTGGCATGGTTCAGATTAGGGGGATGGAAACAACTAAGAAAGAGAAACGAAGCAGGGGAAACGATATGTCCTTTGTGCGAGGGGGAGGAGACGGATAAGCATATTCTACTGAACTGCCCTTCTACACGTGACCTAAGGGACAAATGGATGAAAAACTTAACAGGCAGAGAGATGATAGAAGTGGTAGACGACAGAATAAAGATAAAAGAAGCAGGGCAGCAAGTGGGGAAAATACCTGGGGGAAGTAAGAGAACGGCGGGGGAAAGCTATTAGAGAAGGCAACGAAATGAGTGATCATGCTCCAGACGAGCCATCTTTATAGTGTAAGTGTGTGTAAAGCAAAATGTATTCGTGTTTTGGTGAGAGTGCAGGAAAAGAGAAGTGAGGAGAAAGACTGGAAGAAGAACTGCCGAGGGAGGGGAAGAATGTGTATATAGGGGACAAAGTAAGAGACAGCTTAAATGAAAACTAAATGTAACAAAATAGTGTAGAAAAATGAAAAATATGTAGTGCGTACAGCCTATGGCTCGCACAAAAAGAAAATCAATCTAATCTAATCTAATCTATAAGCCAAACCATAGTTAGAATCATGAGTCATAGTGGTCGAAATAATCAGAATACAAATCTCGTAACAGTTAATGCTCTTGTCATTAGTGGGAACGCTTCCCAGTTCGATTCCCAAAGAATCGACAGGTCTTTCGTCCCAAGTTCATTGCTAAGCAATTATGAAATTGACAGAAACGACAGTGAGCTACAATCCAGACAGCTGTATAGAAGCGGTGATGCATTAACCTTACGTCAACCAACGAAAGTCGCTTGTAGGAGTTAGTTCCCAAAGGGCTGTCTCGCCCGTGGAGTTTAGTTTTAGTCGTTGAAAGGTGCTTTTTCTTCCCTTTAAAGTTTCAAGGCTGCTGTTCATTTTCTTGGAAGTATGGTTGAACAACCTCCAAATACCCACAGGGGTTGCGTCCAACAAAGCACCTGGTATGGTTCACGAACAATCACACCACCTGTTAAGGGATTTAAGACAAGAGGATATGTGTTACTGCCTTTCCACAATTTCTGCCATGTAGCTCACGGCAAACGTTTGGCAGCTCTTGACACCTGTGTCGACAAGTATGCAGATGATTGGGCATAGGTTCAGCCACATTCATTGAATTCGATTTGCTAGGATAATTTAAGTGCATCTGGAAATGAAAGTATATGTCTTCATGACATAAAGGACAACAATGCATGATTCCTATTATTGTATGCATTTCAACTGTTGATTAGTTTGTATTATTTTACTTCGCTTTTCTGCCACTTGATGAAATTCATGAAGGGACACTCACAAACGCAAATGGATAGCACATTACACAGGTCTTGCAGAGGATTATATTGGCAGTCAGTTCAGACGTCAGTCTTTTAGTCTGCAAAATGCAGTCCAGGGTGTACTGACGGTTGACTTTTGGAAGCTGCTGTCCGAAAGGGCCACCCTATACAGCCGAGTTTCCCTGAAGTGTACTTTTTTAATGAAATTCTGTTTTGTATCCTTCCGTGCATGTAACTCAATAACTGAAAAGTGAAATTGGTTGGTAAAAATTAAGTATTTTACGAAGGCTGTGTTGCGTTTAAAAACATGAAAATTGATATATTTTTTTCGTTAATTATTTCTTACTGCTTTGATTTTTGGCTTGGCGTCGCTTTTCTGTCACTTTTGGCTAATGGCGTCGATGATAACGGAATGATGAAATTCATGATGAGACACACACAAAGACGAACCTCGAGAACCCTGTCGTCGTAGAGGGCTGTGCTAGCCACTCCGCCACGGAGATCGGCTTTCTCTTATTGCAATTAATGACTTTTGGATTTGTGTACACCGTTCAACCTCCTGTCTCCTTTGCAATTTTGCTCACTCGCCTGCAATTCTACAAGAGAAGAATATTTATTGAAAAAGTTGTCTTTACAGACATCTAAAAATAATTTACTCTCTTACCGGAAATCGGTCTTGCAAAACCCATTTCTTGCTCGAGTGTCCTGAGGTTACATGCTCAAAGCAGAGTACTGCTACAAGTACAGCAAAAAATGTGTCGAATCAAACTGCATACAAAACTGTTTGATTAACCTTCAGCTCATGGTCTGAAAATATATTGCTGGTTTTAGAGTTTTGTTCGGGTCCATTTCTTGCACGCCATATTGATTTCAGAGTAAAATTTATCTGCTTCACTTTGTCGTCAACGCTGAACAAAGAGAGACGATTACATATTTCTGGACTTCATTTGCTCTCATCTCCCAACACATGTTTCAAAGTTTCATACAAGCTACACACAGAGAAGTATATACACCTATTCAAACCAAAAAGTGCATAGTCTCTCTAACCCAGAACAAATGTTGAAGTGCATCCTCTACAAAATTGCAGAAGGTGCATAAAAAACAAATCAATCTATGCATTTAAAGTACATCTCGGCATGGAAAGAAATACTCACTTGCATCATATGATGGACTTTCGCGTTACCTTTATACATGATATACAAAAATGCATCGAAGTGTAAATCTCATTTTTGGAAAGTCCAAAAAACACAATTAAGTGCATTAATCGATATGCGATGCTGGTGCATCAAATAGATTTGGTGCATTTAGTCAGCATTTAAATAGCACCCCTGCAAACCTCGCGCTGCGGGGGGCATAGTAAGAATGATAAATTAAGGAAGAGTTCACAAAAGTTTTCCTTTCGGCATTAACATATATTTTCAACCAAACATATTTTATTTCTATGTCCTTACAACTGCGAACAGAAAATGTTAATCACTAGAAAACTAGTGAATTACCAGATTAAAAGAAAACCTTCATTGGCTGAATAGTTCAAGTCATTGATTACGTCACCGAAGGGTAGACGACAGGCAATAATATATGTTTGTCTACAGTGCTTTAGAGATTGTAGTAAATCAAGTAAACGATAGATTTCATTGTATGAAACAAATCAAAGAAAGCTTCACCTTTTTAAGCCCTAACGAAACACACCGATTGTCAGTTAGTGGAATCCGCTACTAATTTCTGGGAGAAATATGAAGAAGATGTATCTTGCACTTTAGCTACAGAAATTGTTTGTTTTCGGAATGTCGTGTCAACTGAAATCAAAAGAAGAAACATGTCGAACATCAGCGAAGTTGCAGAATTCCTCTTGATAGAAAACAAAATTCTGACTAGCAGCATTCCTGGACTACTTATATGCTGTTTTTGACCCTACCCCCTACCTGTGACGTCTTCATCATATGAGAGGTCGTTCTCGAAGCTAAAAGTGATCAAAAATCACTTCAGAAGCACAATGACAAGAGTGAGATTGAGTTGAGTGGCGCTGTTAAGCATCGAAAGCAATCGGGCTCGAAAACTGGACTTGACCAAACTAGCAAGAGAATTTGCTTCCATCAAAAAACGCAGAAGACTGGTAATGGGCATTTAACAATATCGTAATCTTTGTAGTAACAGTGTATTGTCATATGTAATTATAATATATACTACAGTTTGACTCGTCTTAATCTTTAGTACCAGTTTTTACATTGATTCAAATTGCATGTATACATTTTCATATTTGTATATGTCTAATATAAATGTAGGCGTGAATTAATATTTTAGAAAAAGAGAGCTTTTATTTTTTAAACGAGTATGGGCGGACAACTGACAGTTGCTGGGAGGCGCAGAGCATGTTAGTTATGCTACTGCATTTAGTTTTCAGTGTATAGAGGAAAAAGGATTCTTATAACACGACCCATACCGACATTAATAAATCCACACTGATGGTGGTCCAAAAATAAAATAGGTTGGACAAAAGGGCGTGCCGGGATGGAATTCAACACCCCCTAACCTCTGGAAATATCTTCTAAATTAAATCACAATAAATAGAAAATAGCTTTCATCGTCCACTTCTTTCGTATCGCAATATTTAAATTGTAATGTTCTCCATTTCTTGCCTACAGATGCAGAAGTGTTACATAAACAGCTGTGTGCATTGTGTTGCAATAAAAATCTTCATAAACTTCATGCCTACTCAAAAAATAAAACTTTGCCTCGATAAGTCCACCAGCTTTAATGCAAAGCGAAAACGAATTTGATTTTGCTCTGTAAGGGACGGTGAAAGTGTCACGTTTTTGCAAATCGCTATAGAACTGCGGATCCCAAAACTTCTGTTCCGGGACTGGAGAAATATTTCCTGTCTCGATATCTCAGGAAATTATTTACCGATTTTGGGGCACGCTTCAGGTTGGACTTAAAAGACCTGCTTGACCCATTTGGTGAGTTCTGACGGCGACCTTGATTATTTAATTGTGTCGTTGAACTTCAGAGCTGAAGCGGCAAACATAATTTTCACATCAAATCAACACAGACAGTGGATGCGATTAGGGGGGAGGGGAGAGTTCCCCCCAGTTTTGACACCCCATCGCCGGTACTGAACCCAAACTATAAAATATTATCATGAACATAAAAAAATTGACAAGGCAAAGATATGGTTTGCATTAATCCGTGTTACTCATGTGTTGTTTCATGTTACATCATGCTGATCCATCGACAAACATTCACGATCTTCTGAATCAACATTGAAAGATAATTGCATACGGACTCTGGATACAATTACAAACACTTTGTTACTTAGAAAACGCTAAGATTTCGACTACAGCAGCCTACATACTATACAACGTGACAAATGATAGAAATCAACATTTTTTATAATGAAAATACCATTTACCCATATAAACTTCCAATACATTTTGCAATAACCATGTAAACGAACTATATATGGCGAATATTACACAATTTTACTTTCAAACAAGCAAGACTGTTCTGTAAGCTATTATAACTTCAATGTTAAAATCTCAGTGCGAATATTGAAAGATTTTCTCAGTTTACGTTTTTTATTAGCAATGGGCAATCATATACAGTTTGAGAATGTTTGTAGCGTGAATGTGAAAGATCTTAAACTTGAAACAACATGTAAAGTATACGATAAAATAAACTACATACAGTGAGATACCAATCCTATAAGTTTCGTTTACATACAGGTTTGTGTACAGAGTTATTAGCGTTTCAAAATGTTAACACTTTATTTCAAGTGTATCCTCGCAAATAGAACTTACGTCAAAAGAAATTGATATTATTCATATCAAGTTTAGTCTTTCTAAGTAAGTTAATTTTGGGAATCAGGTATATTAGTGTAGAATTGTATGAGGCCTTTTCTTTTCTTATTTCAACATAAGCAGCATAGCAAAGTAAGCCTCTGGAGTAACTCCACCATGCCGAAACGAAATCAGGAAATCCGGTCATTCCTAGAATCAGCGATAACATCCATCGAGTACGACATTTTAAGCAGCTCTATCGATTGTAACGTTGCTTCAAGTCTGCCTCAAACGGCAAGTGTTACGTCTCGCTGGTAGCATTCCAACTTCCGGCGTCTGCAAACCTCGGCCCTTGCGTCGAACAAACAAATCGATCCCTCCACGCCTGGGAAGACGGTTAAGGCGGCGTGCGGGAAAGATAAAAGGGAAACAGTATCATTCCCCGCTACAAAGAAACGGGGTTGATAAATCTCACATTCGGCCATTCGGTGCACAGACGGTCGCAAGAAGTCATCTGTCGGTGACGGTGTAAAGAGAAGCCAGCATCTGGAATCTTAGAAAAAGACTGAAAGGTGAATCTCTGATACTAAAACGCACAACAACCAATCCAATTTACTTGCAAAACAGTAACTGGATACAGATTTTTCAGCCTAAAAGTATACCATCAACTAAATCGTAAATATGTTCTTGCTTCCCCCTGAGATTTCTGGAAAGAGATAATGTAATTCGAATGTTGAAATTGTTGTAATATTTTCAAACAAAAAAAAACCACTGTTTTCTGTTACTTACAGCAGCTGTTATTATTATTATTATTATTATTATTTTACAGTACTCTTCGGCACGTAAAAGCATGGAGCAGAGGTACCATGAAGGACAGTAGATTAAGTGGTCTCTGAGTCTGATTGACATCTGTGCATTGTGAAAATTACAAAAAGACAAAGAACTGTTCATCAACAAAGTGATGGCTAAGGCATGACTTACACCACATGCCATCATTTCAATAAGTAAAAAGTCCAGTTTTTGGCATGTACTTACTTTGCTCTCTAGCTTTCACCACATCATATGGCTTCCTCAGGAGATGGACATGATGTGGTGAAAGCTGGACTTTTTACTTGGTGAAGTGATGGATGTTTATTGAAAGGAAGCAAGGCGATTCCAATTTCTATCTAAATAATAGACTCGAGTCTGAACGTGTATACAACACCAAAGTATTTTCAATTCAATTTGAATTTTATGATTTGTAAAGTAGTAGTTGTGAAAGTTCGACTCCCAATTCCCTGGTTTAACTCTGGCGCTCTGGATTACTACCCTTGTATTATCCTTTCAATCTCTCCTTTCACCTGACCCTGGGTGCCAAGCGAGCAGATTATATTTGCGCTGGAATTACGAAAGGGGGGTTTCACATAACATTTATATTTTTTAGTCCCTGGTTCGTTACACATGTACAGCAAGTGAATAAATATTTGGTTTAAAATGGACAGTACTGTAGTTCCTGAAGTTAATTCAGCAAATCATAACATTTCTAGCAGGATTATATTGGTTCATTATACGTTGTTATATATATATATATATATATATATATATATATATATATATATATATATATATATACATATTTACATATTTCCATGTGTGCATTTACATAATCAACCAATTTCCTTAATTCAACATAATTGCGCACCTATGGCTTACACCATCGGCACTTCCTTTACCGCAGAGTTAGCATAACTATTTCTGCGGGCCTACCCTCAGCTTAAACGATATTCCGTTCATTACAATGCGTTTCCTTACGCCTTCACTCTTTATTTTGGGCATCAATTATTCTATACGGAAATATCCACATATTAAAGGCTTTTTCTAAAAGGGGACTTGGGACAGCAACAGGGGTTGGCTTACACCAAATGCTACGTTATTATATTAAGTCTAGCCACCAAAGTGGACTAAACTTGAGAAGACGTTCCTCGTCGTCGATTAATGGGGAAACACTGTTGTTTTTTTTGCTAAAGCCCACTGGCCTTTTTTATAGTCGGGGTAAACGTCCGTGGACGTGGGCCCCCGTAGCGTTGGAAAATTTCACTGCAACGGTCTTTTGAAAGACATCTCCCCCACTGGGGTGAAAAAAACAGGGGAATCTAATATACAGTAAAGCACAATCCAAGAAGCACACACACTTACATCCAGTAATACACAAAAGTATTTCCATAAAATATGGAAACATATTACTTAACCCTACACCTTGTAGCTGGCCAGCAATTAATTAATACAATATACAAAACCAGTAATGGTCAATTCGACCATTACATGGTAGTAACTAATAATACTAATAACAGTAATAATAGCAATAATAATAATAAACGTTTCTATGACTCTGCCCCCCTTCCTGCTCAGGATGGGTAATTTGATCCGTGTTGCTTATTTGGTGGTAGAAACTGTTCTTAGCAGCCTGTGAACTGGTTTCATCCAGTTATCGTTCCCATAGTAAGTCAGTGTGGAGAAGTTTGCAAGTGCTAACGTTAACACCCTTATAAGAATGTTTATGATAGGTAAAGGAAAGTATGTTTCTATGGAACATTTTTTCAGGGCGATGTCTTATGTGGAATGTTATAAAATGAGCCGTAACAACCAACCGACCAGCGCTTATGACATGCTGACAACTCACAATCGTTTATCGAAAATTTTGAAATGTTTCAAAACGTAGCCAGAAATATGGCGAGACATGTCCCAACCTATAGCGCTCACTGCAACTTATACAGTACGTTGAGTCAAAATTGTCAGTTCTTTTAGCCTGACATACTACAGTTTACCCACTTTGTTTTGTATATTGATGTAATACTGGAATTACAGTTTCAACTAGGATTCTAACATTCTTTAAGTTTTTAAAATCGGACGTGTAAGGGATTGTCTGGAGACACTCAACTGTCAACCTCTTTTTTCACTTAGCACACGCTGGTAACGGCATCTTGCAGGGAAATGAGACTTTTGCACTTGGACCCGTAGTCAATAAAATCCCTCTGAG
Source organism: Lepisma saccharinum (assembly GCF_977018435.1). Lineage (NCBI taxonomy): Eukaryota > Metazoa > Arthropoda > Insecta > Zygentoma > Lepismatidae > Lepisma > Lepisma saccharinum. The sequence continues at coordinate 49,708,308 of NC_139229.1, forward strand.
GGTTCTATGTCCTGTGTATGTGTGTTTGCGGTCCTTTCATCCCATCAAATCACCGTTTATGGTAATCATCGATAGCCAAACGTGGCACAACAACGACGTAAAACAACCAAATTAAAGTTGTTAAAATCCTAATTAAATTGATATGAACCGTGTCTCTGTGTGGGAAGGAGAGTGGGGATGAAGGGCACTAAAATCGCATTCCACTTCCCTATGTTGGGCAACCTTCTCATTTCGACAATGTGAAGCTCCAAAATAGTGTTCAGTAATCACTATTAAAGAATTGTAGTTTGCATTGTTTTGCAGTTTTGTCACTATTGTTTTTTTTTACGTTTTTCCTTGTCATAATTTTAGTCAAAACCGATAACACTTTCTCATCTGTAGAAACAGGATAGGAATAACTTAGTATGTGGCTGTTCAAGTGTTTCCGACGGATAGAAAAATGATGATGTGATTCTCTATTTCTAAAAGAAAATCCAGTTTCCTAAGTCGAAGACTTCAGACGTTCAGATTTCGGATAGTCAAAAGAAGGATCTCTTTGCGAGTTTCGTCACATGAAATTGGACCAAGGAAACTTTTCTTCAAATTATTTTATCCTTTTTACATATATGGTGTTAAGAACAAATTTTGTACAATATTGTTTTTAGTCCGCTTTGTGATTTGATTTGATTTTGCTTTATTTTACTTCACGTTTTGTGCCTCTTGGCTAATTTGCGAAGATGGGGATGAGTAATGAAATGATGAAATTGATGAATGGACATTCACAAACATCCAAGCCCGAGCGGGATTCGAACCCGGGACCCCTAGCATTGTAGCGCGATGAGTCCGCTTTGTGCACAGATAACCTAATCGGAACTGAATTTATAGTTTAAGTGTCCGATTCACCATGTGCGTCCACCGGATATCGAAAGTAAGCGACGTTATCAATAAGTCATCGAGGAGGCAAACTTATTTCTGGCATGTTACCAAGATTGTTTTAATGTTCTCTCTAAAATAAATATTTGTGGGTCAGAGTTTGAGGATGAAAAGATACTTTGGTGCATAATTTTAAAATTGATTATGCTCTTCAAATTATATATTTAAACAATTTATCATAGGGAGTTCCTATTCAATAACTAAAACACCTTCTGACACTGACAACTCACCAACTATGCAAGAAAACATGATTTGGGTGTCCGACACTGCTAAACTTTGCCTATATATAGCGTTTGCCACAATGCTAAAAAAATGCAGCTGCGTTTGAAGATCCACACGGAAAATATTACTCAGAGACAATACAAAGAAATTGGGTACCTAATGTTGTTTCTAACAGTACCTGCTTATTAACCAGAGTTCGGCTTTTGATTACCTAAAAATGTCTGAAAAATTATCTATAAAATAACCTAAAAATGACTTTAAAATGTCTTTATTTCAGGGTATGCCAGTTAGTACGGCACAATTCTTCCTTCTGTAACATTATAACTGAAATTACAAAGTTTCGAATTTTAGGTATAAAAATATTACCTTATTCACAATTATTGCAGTAAATAGAATTATTGTTTTCATTGTTACTGACATCAAAGCGATAATGTCATTCCTGGATAAAAAAATGAGTGAGTGATTGAGTTGGTGTTTTAAGTCCACTTTATGCACAGTAAGGCTAATCGAGACTGGACCTATAGTTCAAAGTGGGAAAGTGGGATCCGAACCACCATGTTCCTCCACTGGGTATCGATCCTGAGACCCCTTGATTACGGCAACGACTCCACCACTGCGCCATCGTGGAGGCCCAAAACGAGTGAGTGAAACGTAATGCAATTACATTACTTTATCTTTTGCAAAAATGAAAAAAAAAACAGAAAAGGAGGTAAAACGCGAAATTTGACCCAAAAATAACGTAAAACTTGAAAAAATTACCTAAATCTTAAACAATAAAAAACATGACGAAAAAATGCACAATGAAATTCACATACTTATAACCAGAGGTTCGTATTCAGTTTTTTAATACTTAAGAGCAATGCATACTACTATACATAAGGAAGATGACATGTAACATATGCACCCAGTGTGCCTCCTACAAATGGCGTAGTTTACTACGTTTCAGGGTGTTCCAAGATGCTTAAAAGGTAGATAGATAACTTGTAATATGACCATCCCATGCACAACTGAGGGAGATCATTCAAGGTTACTGTTATATGGACACGTTAGCAACTTAATTATTACAACTATAAAATAAATTAAGAGATTAGTCAGCAATCGAACCGTATCATATTGTAGACTGATGGAAGCTCAGAGATTTGGTATACATTAAATTTTAATATCGAGAAACAACGAAATTGTTGTGACCTATCGTTCACAAATAAAAATAGAAATATATCTTGTAAAAGGAAATTTCGCTAAAATTATAATTTTATAGGACATACGTTATCACCATTTGAGAGCAACCGCGTAGCTGAATGGTTAGTACTGTTACCTTTGGTGCAGTCCCGGGTTCGACCTCCACTGGCAGTTCCAAAATTTTAGTGTTGTCCCAACATCATGGATGCAATAGCACCAGACCGCGGTCTCCAAAGCCAGAAAACAGCGGCGATGGGAATCCACATCCACAGACCTTGACCCGCCCCCCCAAAAGCTGTTGCGCAATTTGACTATGTACAAGAACTACAAGAAATACTAACACAACATTTTGCATAATGAAATTGATTCATAAAACAAACAATAAATCTTTATTTAATCAAAGAATAGCCCCACATTTCATTTCAATAAGGAACTTGGACCCTATTTAAAGAAAGGTTGCTGGACCGTATTTAAATTCATCCGGAAAAAAGGTTCCTCCACGGAATTGAAACACTTTACAGATAAAAAGGTTCTTTACGGTCAAGAACCCATTTACGCTTGTCTCTCCTGGATCGGAAGTAAATTTATTTAAAATTCCTGGACCTCTTAACAACCCTGTCTTCCTCTCCTCATATTAATATCCGTCAATATTAATCCTATTCCACAAGTGCCTCCCCGGTGGCGCTGTTGTAGCGTCGTCGCCTTGTAATCAAGGGGTCCCCGGTTCGCTACTCGGTGGAGGCACAAGTGGTTCGGATCCCACTCTAAACTGTAGGTCCAGTCCCGATTAGCCTTAATGTGCACAAAGTGGACTTAAAACACCAAATCAATCAATCAAACCTATTCCACAAGTTCGTTAAAATAATCTATATTCATTCATTCTTCAAAATAATATACTATATTTTAAAAGTTACGAGCACATTATTTTATTTAAGCAATACAGTTTTAAGTTACTTATATCTTCAAGGACGTTACAATATCATGTGTTACCATAAATGTAAACTATGTTCAGTTTTTTTTTTAAAAAATGAAGGTAGAAGGTCTTTAACTTGATGGAAATGGCAATTGAAAAGTGAGTATATGTAGGTAAATCTAATTCTTTTGTCTTCGGGAATTTCCACTCAAATTGTTTTTCTTCAATTAAGCGTTTATACAAAAATTCAACATCAGTCGAAGCATATTTTAAAAATTAATGACAATTAAAATTGTAATAAGCTAGTCTTATTCTTCAGAATATGGAATGATAGGTCTGATTAGTATCCATTCCATGTACTTATAATTTTAATGTATTTTATAATATAATATGAGGGATTCAGAGCACAAGTGGCGTAACTCCATTGAAGACAGTTTTGAGAAAAAAGTATGCTTAGCTGTTGGAGCACAGTGGTGCCTCTATTAGCAAGAAATTGAAACTAAGGAGATACTTCTAGAACTGAAATGCTGATATTTCACAGTTCTAAGTTTTGCATCAACTCTATTTCTACGAAAAGTGGAGATACGACACTTGTGCTCTGAACCCCTCATTCAGAATGTCAAGTATATCACTGTTTTGTGCTAGTGTAAAGGTTGGTTCTTTAAAATACCGTTCGGTGCGTGCCCTATCTTGGCAAAGGGGTATTACCTTCACCCTACCCAAGGAGGACATCAGTTACATACAGAACAGTTCCAACTTCAGTAAGTTAGACTACACCAAGTTCGTTTACAATAGGTTGGGTTAGATTACGTTTAATTTTGTGTCATGACTTTCATCCTTCCCACGTACCAAAATTAACTCGAATCAAAAGAATAATTTGAGTTGTAATCACTTCCTGACTAAAAAGTATAATTTTGTAAAATACAAAAAACTGAACTCCGTGAAGCAACAGCCTTCTTTTACCACGATGCAGAGTCAAAGTCAAAAGTTCGGAGCTCTCACAGGCAGTGGCGGCGATTGGGTTCAAAACCGGGTAGGGCAAAGACAGTACATTTCCCTTTGTAGATAAGATTTAGCATAGTGCATGGGCAAACGTGGCGAAAAGTGGGGCAACTTCCCCCCTCGTCCCCCCTAATCACCGCCACTGGAGGCGATCGAACCGAGGACCGCACACCAAAGATTAGAGCGCAACCACCCTCGCTGACCTAAGCTCCAGTTTCCCGTCATTCTTTTTCGCGTAACAATTTGACTCAATTATCTACTTTCATTCAGGACGGACGAATACAAACATCAATGTCTTGCCCAGCATTCGAATCCGAGACTATTCACTCACTAGCGTATTATGAATGACGTGCAACGATAATTCAATCGTAGAACTCTGTACTAGTGGTCTTTAAATTAGGCACACACGGGAGATGTACTACGTGGATTTACGTCTGCTCTAGAATAGTGTGTTGTGTTGTCCCCGTTATGTCCATACTGTCTAATCGGACTGAATCTACAGTTAGAAGTACGATTCGAACTATTTATGCAATGTACTCCCACCGGGGATTCAACCCGGCACCCCTTGATTACAAGGTGACATCGTTTACCATTACACCATCTGGGAGGTTCAATCGTTAAAAGCGACTGTATAATTTTGCATTTTCCCCCTCCCCGAACAAATCGTAGCTGATCGAGCCGTAAATTCGCCGCTATGTATATAAATGTTGCAAAAACAGCACGGCAGTCGAACCAAAACTGATTTTTTTCTGTGTACAGAGCTAGTAATGAGCAAATTCAACTTACCTAAACAAACCTAACCTATTTATGCATTCCATATTTAAAGAATATGACTTATTTTGTATTGGTTTTCATCCATGCTCCAAAGTTTACGATACGGAATAGCATAGTAAAGATCAAAACTCTATGATAATTGATTACAAATTGACAACTAAAACAGTGCAGTTTCGAGTTTCCACCATGTGCAATGAGGCAGCACAAAAGCAAATAATATTACGGAGATTGTAAAATAGTGGCTTCACAGTTTTAACAATATAGCCTATTGCGTTTATAAAGTGTAACATACAAGTGGCGAACAGCTGACGGTCTTTACATTTCAATGCAAGTCAGTTAACTGAATGACTCAATTTGATCTGTTCTTAACAAGTCAAAGTTTCATTTAAGTCCACTTTATGCTCAGGTACGCCAATCGGTAAATTTTAAAGTAAGATTCGAACTTCAGTGCAAATGTGCCTCCCATGTGAAACTAACCTGGAACCTCTTGATTACAATGGAACATCGTTAGCAATCATGATACCGGCTCGGTTATTCTAAATGTTAAATTCGAAAAAGCAGTCTTCACATGCAAGCATGGATTTACATGCAGCACCGAATCAGATTGTAAAGCTTTTTGCTATCCTCGCTTGATATCCTACAATGTTTTATAAATGAATAAAAATAAACTTACCTTGAAATGCAGCTTCGAATTGCACCTTTGGTGTCTCTGGAGGGGCGCTAACCACTAAAAGAACCACTGCGAACCACACGGTGCTCACCAGAGCAGTCGACACTGGAGTAAAAACCGCCATATCGACGATATCTCTGCACAAAATAAAACACACTCTCCGTTTATTATATTTTCCTTGTACTCACTCGGTAAAACAAACAAGATCTTCCACCTTGTTACACAAAAATCTTTTTCTTTCGAACACACACTGGTCTGCCGGGTTGTTAATTTTCTCTCATCCGTGCAACCAAAAATCAATGTACTGTATAAATTTACAGATACTCAGGGATGCGTATAAATAAATGTAAAATCACTGCACTTTACGATGGGGTTTCACACACGCGAACACACGCACACTTGAACACAGCGCAGGTAGTTTAATGCTCGCCGTAATGCACTCAGTTGTTGAGAACCGGTCCGGGCATGCTGATGTAAATTGTTACCTGCTGCCGAGTCGGGATGAGGTTACAATCCCTTGCAACAAACCCGATATAACTGGTCGTGACAAGGTTTGGTACGGATGCACCTTCCGCGCTGCCACCGTCTGCGAAGCCTCGTGGCTGAGTCACTACGACCAGAAGCACGGGATAGTCTGATTGGGCGAGTCGAAAACTGTTTGAGGGTGGAGAAGCAACCTCCTCCCCCCACCAGGTCTCCCGACCAGCACGAGGCGAGCAGACGACTTCGATCGTTTCCTACAATGTTCTCCCTCCCTCCCTCGCATCAAACTCTCCCCGAAACGTGCGAATCGAAACTTAGCAGCCTGTGCTTCGCATAGGGCCCGCTTGGGCATTGACTTCTACGAATCTTTGCTTTTTCTCGAATTTCTTGCGTCAAATTGTCCTGACGCCGCTACCAATACGGCAGCAAGTGTCTTAAGGAACGAGGATGTTTTTTTATTAGCAATCACGTTGATCCAAAAAACGAAAAACAGAGCAATAATTGCCAAACGTCCCACCTCAATCGTGTCTTTCAGCCTCCGAAACCGGCACGGACACAATTTTCCACTTGCTATGCCATCTATCGGTGAAGCGACAAACTACCACGCCCCGATGGCTGGAACGAAAAATCCTGAAGATGAGGTTTGTAAGATTTGTGCGGTTTTTTTTTTCCACCTGGACTGTAATTGGTGACATTGATGGATTGCTGCACATCAAGTACCTCCTTTAATTTTGTTTCTTCCCCTCTATTGTCCCCTTATCTATCTTAGGTTTCTCTTTGTTAAGAAAATATTCTTCCAAGAAGTTGTTTCACTACGAGTCGAATTGTAACAAACCGGGTTCATAAGATTATAACTAGTACAATCTAGTGATAACTGGTATATGCACCCTACAGTAGCGGACGCAGGAGTGTTTCATTCTTGATCTCGTTTCGATTTGTGTAAATCTGTATCGTTTTGAGTCTCGAAATAGGTAGTATAAACAACATATAAGACTTGTCATCGTATAAACTTCCACAGCGAATAGAAGTCATTAAGACGAAGATCTTTTCTTGATAGTTTTTCTCCTTGACGTCTCGTTACGACGTTACGAGCCCTCAAAAGAGGTAATTTTATCCTGAACATGTATGCAACCACGCAGAACAGATTCACAATTACTACAAATGTATTCACATCAATGACGTATTTGGGGTGGTCCAGGAGGTTCAGATACCCTCCGAAAGACTTACTAAGTACTTCAATAATGAAAATAATGATATAATAAAATAAGGTGCATATAGCACCGTGCCATAAAGGCACATTTAGGGGATGTGGGTGGTAGGGCCCCACACATTCTCGATCTCGGCCATTTTGGAGGTTATGTGATCAGCATCTAGTGTTGCCCACGAGACGAGACGAGACGAGACTTTGGTCTGTCCCGTCCCGTCTCGTGAAAATGCTGTCTCGTCTCGTGTCTCGTGTCTCGTCTCGAAAATATTCGTTTGTCCCGTCTCGTGTCCCGTCTCGAAGGGTTCTGTCTCGTCTCGTCTCGTCCCGTCTCGTTTTGTCTCGTCTCGTCTCGTAAAAGTGATCCGGGATATCATGCCAATAAAAGTCAAAAGTAGCAGAAACACGAAATATTTTTCCGGAAAATGGGATAAAGCTCCAAATATTTTACCTATTGCGTGGTTAGAATAAATAAGGTTCGTTAATCATGAGGACATTAATATTAAAAATGCAGTTTGTTGGTTACTGATTGCTAGGTATTTTATGAAATCTACCTTGTGGTTTTTCTCGCTTCATACAACTGTCTATCCATCGTACATTTATACCGAGTTTGTTAGAACCTGTCCCGTTTCCCCCGCTAGCGATCGCTCGACAGTTTTGGTGCCAATGAGAAAAGAGAAAAAAGTCGTCTGCTGAGCAGCGAGGAGCGAATGGAAGCCAGAAGAGAGGAGCTTACGTAGACGCTGTTGTCACATTGCGTATTTTAATTTGCTGCCTGGCTTTGGCTTTCCCCAGCACGGAGTTCAGGCGGTCTTCAGCAGCAACACCGCTTGGTTTATGCTAGAAAAGCCAGCAATCAGCTAGCGCGGGAAACCGGACAGGTTGTAACAAACACGGTATAAGTGAGTGCTCTTTTTCATTACTGCTATACCTTTTGGAAGTCTTGAAATGTTTTCCAATAGACCTTCTTTCTTTCTGAATGTCGAACTTCCGTGCACTATGAAAATGTACATTTTTTCTTTAAATTCTAAGCTTGGCGCTGGGGAGCAACAAAAAAGTTTTTAAATATGTAGTACGAACACAAAAGACTATTTAAAATTTCAATATTTAGTATATTACAAATAGAAAGCATTTATTGTTCTTAATATTGTTAAACATCTTCTATGACATAAGTTTCAAAAAGTGTTTCCTTGTTATATTGTGCTGTTTCTTATGCTCAGCTTATGACGCACATACTTCTTTGTTTTCCCGTTAGCCTCTAAGTCCGGTACCACCACCGCTTGATCTAATTTATCCTTCGGCAGGCACGCATCTAGAAATATATGTCGGGGGAGGGTGTCCGAGCCAAGTGTTTCAGAAAAAAATGATAATAACATTAACGACAACAATTAAGCAAATGTTTAAATTAATACATTAATATAATTCATAGGTCTATTCACTTGAATATGTAAATTGATCAATTCTATTATTGTTATTGCATGAAATGTTACAAAGATGTTAGAAGAATAGTAATATAACAGCACGAATATTAGCTAATATCTAGCTTACGTGTAGTTAAGATCGTCAAAATCTGCATAAAAACAGCTGTCCTGGCAAGAAAATTAATGTCAAAAAAGGTGATTAATTGAATATTTGCTGAATAACAAAAAAATATGTTACATCCAGTTGACGAAAAATAAAGTTCCTGATTAATATTTTATGCTCATTATTATAAGTAGTAGCGTACATAAATCTTCATTCAAAGCAGTATGATCCCAATAGAATCCTTGTTTTCTAGTAAGTTCGGCAGGAATATGTAACCCTCGATTATGCTAAACAAATATATTTTTTGTTTAGCTAGAGCAAGGCCCCAGGAGGATGCAAGAAGCCGTTCCTGCAAAAGTGTATATTTTACGAAGCGAAGAACCGTGACAAAACCACCACGTATGGAAGGCAAACCTGCATTTATTTTATCGCACATTTACAGAACCGTGCCTCCTGAAGTTATAAAAATCCCAACTTCAATGATTCTTTTAGACATGCTATAGTTGAAAAAAATATGTTTAGATGCACCAAAAGTGCATCATTATCAGATTATGCATATAACGTGTTATTGGAATCAACATATTTGTGTAAATTGGGTGCCTCCCCGATGTCGTAGTAATAACGTCGAGGTCTTGTAATCAAGGGTCCCTCCCGTTCGATACCCAATGGAGGCACAAAGTGGATCGGGTCGCACTTTAAACTATAGGTCGGTTCGCGATTTAGCCTATTTTTGAATCAAGTGGACTTAAAAAAAAAACTAAAAAAACAACAACAATATCAACCTTAAGAATATTAGAATCCACTAATTCACCCGCAGGTAAGTCAAATTTCACATATCCCTCTTCATCCTCGTTCATAGACTTCATGCAATACTATTGTGTTGCATCCCACCAGGTGCGAGAAATGTGAAGTTATTATTTCCTTGTACAGCGTTATTTCTTTTCATAACAGTAAGGCTAAATTCTCGTTTTATCTGAACTTTTGAAAAATGTGCAAAATACGTCTCTATCTTTAAACAACCACCCTTTCCCATGTATGTGTAAAATAATCCCACTCTGTCTCAGAAAACCTCTTCCTACGATCAAATGAAGGAAACAACTCTCAAGTCTCAACAATTATAAATTTTTGCTTAAATTTCCTATCATTTATACAAACAGTAGCACATATCACGTCCTTGGTGCAACACTGTCAACAGCTAATGTTACTTTCCTCGTCCTAATAAATTTACTTCCAACCAGTGACGGCGCCAGGGAAATATGACTAGTGGGGGCGGGGGAAGGCTGGCAACAAAAAATTGTAAGGGGGCAGTCACATTAAAACGCCCGAAAACACTACACATATATATACTTATATAATAATACTTATAATAATAATAATAATTATTATTATAATTATTATTATATTCATGTATGGTGTTTTGTGTTTGTCTTTTATTTAGAGTGGACGTTTACTGCCTAAATTTACTTCTTGATTACGAGTTTATCTCCACATGATTCGTTTTGATATAGACATTAATTCTTTTTTATTGGTAAGTTGCGTGGTCTCTAGTGGCCTATTTCAGTATTGAAAGACATTCATAATTTTATAATTCATCGTCTTTCTTGAGATGAAACTACTGATATAAATATTTAAATTATAAGATAATAATATAAATGATGAAAATAATGCTTCGAAGAGTTTAATTTTCTTGCAAAATAAACGTGACGTTTGAAGAAATGAATCTTCTTAAGTATTAGAAACAATGTGAGGCACTTAGTGAAGTCTCCTGTAGGAGAATTCTGCTCTGTGTGCTTTGGAGAACACATTGCCCACCTTTGGTACGTCCAGGATTTGACATTTCTTCTCAATGGTAAGAACAGCCAAATGAGGCAGTTTGCATCCAGCATCCTGTTTCGAGCAAGCCTTTTCAAAGATTTTGAGGACAACCATCTTCGTAACGCTGAAGAGTTTTGGGCAAAATTTGTGTTTCATCTTTCAGGGAAATGTTATCAGAGGATAAAAAATCAAAGGTTACAGTTATCTCATAATTCAAGAAATATTCGGACCCTGGCATTACTTACTCTTACTCTACCACTCCAACGTATGTCTGTACTACCCAATTACAGACACCTCTGGAGTTCGTGGGAAGAAGTTCTTAGATTTTGATATGTACGAGAAAGAGCGAACCTGCATCCAATGATTGAAGAGTGGCAAATCCTAATAAGCGTTCTTTTACCTGCCTGCGATATGTTTTGAATCGAATTTTAAGTGTAATTTGCATTTAAGGTTCACGTTCTATACATTTCCAAACAATATCCCCTCATTAGCTTCAAGAGTATCGAAGAAATTCCCTTTGTTAAGGTTTCCTCAGACTCATCATCTCGAAATCAAGTCCCTGAATAGTAAGAAACCGCGATTAATCCACAACAACCGACATGTAGTGTCGGGTTTTCTCCAATCACCTTTGGTCCTGGGTTCAATACCCAGTGGAGGCACTTTAAACTGTAGGTCCAGTCCCGATTAGCCTTACTGTGCATAAAGTGGACTTAAAACACCAAATCAACCAACCAACCAAATCTTGAATCAACTTTGAATGTCTTTTAATAATTAGCGTTGTCACTAACGACCACGATTAGAATAATTTGCCCGTACTACAGATGATGTCTTGTGGTCCACAAAATATTCGTGATGTTTTAAAACCATCCACATTCAACACTTTTTCCCAGTTCTTAAGACTGGTTAAAACTTAGGTTAATCTCGGCTATTACAGGACATAAATGTATGAGAAATCACCTATGCCAAGGTCGGCGCTCGAATCTTGGACGAAACAAATTAATATTTGTTAATCGAGTTGGTATTGTAAGCAGGAAAGTGATATCATGCAGAATACACCACTTTGAAAAGGTGAAAATCGTCATACTCTTATAAATGAACTCTCTTATTATTCGATATTTAATTAACTTCAGTTGGGGGGCCCGGGTGGGGGGGGCGAAGTGTCTGACATGGGACGTCCCCCTGCCCCCTCTGGCGTCGTCACTGCTTCCAACCCTCTAATAACTTCGCTGCTGATAGCCTCACCTTCGAAATGGAAGCTTGTGTGTCGGCGAATAATACAAAGCACTTGTGTTCACTGTCCCTCTTTCATTCAAAGTCTGCCGTTTTCCTTTTCAGCTTTTCCTGCAAAACTTCCTGTCAGCAAGCAAACCAAATTACAGAATTTTTATTGCCCCTCCCTTGCATCAACTTTAATTCCTACTTTAGGCCTGGATTTATGGCACGTACCCGCTACTTCAGGTCAACCTCGCCCTATGTTTGGTGTTTGCCCCCTGAAGCAACGGTGTCCATTGTTCAAAGCGAAACCTCTGTCAGTGGGGAACGGCGAAAAATAGTCTCGGAATACACCCTGGTCGTAAACAAGCTCCCGCCACCCTGACATTGCTGTCAGCTTCCCTCTGAAGTTCGGTAAAACTACTTTGTGAAATGTGTTTAGTAACGAGTGAAAATGTAGACAGTAGATACTACATGTATTTTGCTTAAAAACTTGAAGGCTAAATTTACAGAATAAAAAGAAGAGCTACAACATTCCTTCATCTGATTTACAGAAAGGCTAATCGGGACTGGACCCACAGTTTAAAGTGGGATTACAAGGCGTCGACGCTACCTCTGTACCATCGGAGAGTACCCTCATAGAACAAAGTTTCCTCCTACGACGATTATACAGAACTTAGTGCCCTTCCTTCATTTGAAATTATTCTATATCAGCCTCAGTATTTCGTTATTCCAATCCAAGGAATAGTATTCTCCTTAAATAAGAAATAAAGAAATAAAAAAAGCATTGGAAATAATCTTCAAACGGACGTAAAAAAATCCAATCCAACCACCTGTAGAATGCCTGAGGGAAACAACAAGAATTTTCTCAACAAAGACATATCCGAAATTTCCATAACATTCTAATAATTTCGCAACCCGTGCAAATAATCATGTGGTAAAATGTTGTCGTGGTTCCCTGTAAACACTAAAATCACCAAATTACTTCTTTCCATATTTCCCGTATTTTCTCCTCCTCTTTAGCTCTCAGCTGTTCGGAGTGGGATAATGCAAGATTATTTGTCTCTAATTATCTCCTTCTCTTAGTCTTGCTAATATCTTGGACTCCTTAATAACTTTCCCAACAACTCCTCATCAATTTGTACTGCCATGTTTCCTACAATGATTTTCCTACTTCCTAATAACAATCACTTCTGTACACCCTTTGATGTAAAAAATAAATAATAAATATAAACCATATCTGTCGGTCCGTTTATCTTTCCAACCTATAGAGCTGAGACTATTTTTACAAGATAAACCTCGGACGCAGACATTCCACGATTTTTGGCACCTCCTTCCATCTTCTCTACCTGCCCTTTTACTTGATGTTATTCAGAATTGTATTAGTATCTGGAGTACTATCATAACATAAAGTTATTAACCTGGAATAAATTGAAAAACAAAAATGGGGAGTAATGCTGTGTTTTGAAAGATTGAAAATAAGTTTAGGTTTTCATTCATTACTCTCTCTACAATAGTCTTCTTTTGACTTAATACACGCTTATCAACGTTTCTAATTGAAATATTTTATTCCAAGCAAACAAGTATTTGCAACTGATTAAAAATTTTGGTTTTATTTTTTCGAGACATTCGAGACGAGACGAGACTTTTCAAAAGCCGTCCCGTCCCGTCTCGTGTCTCGTCTCGAAAACGAGACGAGAAAGGCACTCCGTCTGGTCCCGTCTCGAATTTCAAAATTCTTGTCCCGTCTCGTGTCTCGTCTCGAAAACGAGACGAGACACGAGACGAGACGGGACATGTCCTGTCCCGTGAGCAACACTATCAGCATCACGCTCAGGCCATCTTTACCCCCCCCCCCACCAAGGTTGTCCTCAGGTACCCATTCATTTGAGGCTGGGTGAGCCCCAGATCCGCTTTATGCAGGGTCAAGGCCGGAAAATTGCGACCTTAGAACACCCAGCCTAGGAATCGAACCCGGGTCTACTTGTTTAATCGAAAATTATTTATTTCCACCGAACTTATTAGAAGGCAAGGATTATATTGAAATCATACGACTTTAAATGACAGTACCAAAGAATTTTTTTTACTGCTTATAATAATATGCATAAACTGTTGTCAGGAAATTTACTTTCATTAACTGGATTTAACACCCTGTTTTGATATTCAATAAATATCCAATTCTTTATCTATTTGACATTAATTTCCTTGCCAGGGCACTTGCTTTTTCTATAAATTTTGCCGACATTAAATATACGTAACCTAGATCATGAATACGTGTTTTTTATATCACTATCCTTATACCGTCTATTTACCTATTCATGTAATAAAAATATAATATTAATTAATTTGAACATTTTAATTAATGCTATTTTAATTAATTTCAGATAATCATAATTATTTTAATTTAACCATTATTATTATTATTATTTTGAAACACTTGGTTTGAACTCCCCGAAATATATTTCTAGATACGTGCCTGATTCATGTGTAATTACTATAAACAAAAATGGGGTGTTGTAAGGTATGTCCTTTTCTGAAGGCACCCAAATGTCTAACTCCCCGGACTGCATTTTGTAGACTAACGAGGCTCTGGCGTCTTAAATTGCAGCCAGGATAATCCTCTTTAGGAATTGTCTTGTGTCGTCCGTATCTGTTTGTGATTGTTCCTTCATTCATCTCATCGTATCACAATTCATCCTCATCGCGATTATTAAAAAAAAATGGCAGAAATGCAACGTAAAATAACTCAATTTGTTACGTTTCAGGCTAGAAGTATGAAATCTCTTCTACACCCAGGGCTTCCTGGGTTTAATTAATAGTCTCAGTTACGATAATTAGCACATTATTAACAGTAATTAACTTAACTAGAAACTAGTTAGCACTCGTGGCTCAACACGTTTAAAGGACACATCCACTAAGAATCTTACAATGCACATGACTTGCAAAAGCAAATCCTTCCTTTAAATTCCAGCTGCTATTTTCGACAGATTAGAAAACAGTAAATAATCACAAGATTACTCACCAATAAGTCTTGAAAAAATACAAACTTAGACTTAATTTTTAATGTCCTCTTTCTTTCTTTCATAACCAAGAATGTCCTATCATTTCTCATCGTTACCAACCCGCTTATTTTAGAGGAGTTGCCAACCTCGTACAGAAAATTATCATACCTAAACGTGTGATAACACTAGAAATCTTCTTTGACCAAACAGACCCGTGTTATACAATGGTCGAATAACATTGGGTGAAACGAACATGTACATAAATTAACCCGTTAAGTACCACACTTTTTCTATTGATATTCTTGATGGAATTTCTGAATGGAAATGTTAAGGGGGTTGTTTTAAAGCGATCTACAAAGCAAGAAAGAAATTACCTGTCACCAATTTTGAGAAAATTAACTGTCCTAAAAATTGGACGTAATTCACACACAAGACACATACATTTTTCAAATATTTTTTCTGGGAGGCATGGGGGGCAAACATTGGGGTAAAAGAAGGCAAGACTAGTAGAATCTAAGAGTAGCAGGACAAAAGGATACTCAAGATGGAGTTCGTTTTCTCGTCTTTCTTGCATTATTTCTTCCAGGCGGCCAAGAGCACCTGCAGGGGCATAGAGGGGCAAATGCTCCCCTCGATATCAAAGTTACTACAAATAAAAATACATTTCGTAAAATTTTCTTCGCTCGAAGTTTTATTGTTTTCTGTAATGCATTGTAAATTAGCAGAGAGAGAAGTTACAACTACTAAGTACTTCAGACTCTTGCTCCTAAACAGTTTTGTCTTAAATGCATGAACACAATTGTTTGGAGGAAAAGGAGCGCGTCATATTTTAGAGACAATTTATTGATTCGTTATGATGCGTCTATGTTGCTGCTGTAACACACCCATGAATGTAATAAAACTATAAAAACAGTGAGGTTTTACTTTCCCGACTGAACTTTTATCAACGCTTTGCCCCCTCCTTAATCAGAGGGTCTGCGCACACCTATGATCTGGAACTGGGGAGTGTGATGACTTTTTGTGGGTTTTTCCCAGTGTAGATGGAAATATGCCCCAGCAATGCTTTTTCTGTATTCCAACAAATCCATTCCTGATTGTGATACCTTTGTATGTACTATACACACATTTACAACTGCCATGTCAAGCATTCTTGTAAAAAGACCACCAATACCATTTGTTACCTCGACTGAAACATTGTATTTGGCCACGAGTCAGTCGCGGTGGTCAACGCCACCCATGAATATGTCTTTATAAGATGTGGCTGAGTCTGTATCTTCAGTAACACATTTATTATCATGTCACTTGACATAAAGTATCTCTCCTTCCAATAGTATTAATAGTTAAATGTGTCTCTTGCATCTTTACTCAATTCTTTCGTATCTTTCAAGGGACTTACTTACTTGCTACGTAAATAGATTTTTCCTCAACGTACCTGTAGCGCTAAAGCCTTTGTCTTGCAAGTGAGCAAGTAAGTCCCTGCTTGTAAATAAATTACCAAAGATTCCCCGTGACTCTTTGTCTCTTGAATTGGATACAACATATTGAGAACAACACGGGAACCCAAAACTAAGTCTTCTCTCTCATTGTGTTCTATTTCGTGGTCTAATGATATCAAAATTGAAGCAGTATCCATTTGCATGACACAAAGCCCCACATCTTACATCCAAATCGAATTGTTTTTTCCCCGAATTAATTGCTTCAGTCCGTGGCAGCCATAATATTGTACGATCATTTCATCAACTAACAAACATTTCTCAAATACACCCAGGGCCGTATCAAGGTTTGTGGAGGCCCCTGGGCAAAATGTTTAGTGCTCCCCCCCCATTTTTTTTTTACTAGGAGCTTTATTAGCTCAATATGTTAACCACCAATTTTCAGCAGTTGAAATGGTAGACCTGATTTTAGAATCAGTAGTCATTCACAATCGAACATATCGGAGATAGGTTTGCAGGGAGAATAGCGCAGTAAAAGAAAGTTACAGAACAAAATTGTAGCGTAGCGCTATAGCAGCAGTAAAACTCTGCGTTTTTATATATTATATATTACCTATGAAGAGTGAACATCGTAACTACAATATAGGCTATAGTAAATACTAAGGGGGGTTCAGACGGAAACAGAGAACTGAGCAGTAGACTGTATTTGCGTACATAATTTATTATAAATGATACTATTTACAATTAAAAGTAAATATGTCACTACATATGCATTGAATAAGTGTGCCTTATTTCCACACCACAGCCAAATCAATCCATGGTATAAAGTATACTGAGCTTCAGATATCTACAAAGAGATCGACTGAGAGCTGTGCTACAATTGGATCCAGAAGAGTGTAGACATACGACAATATTGAAGTTTTTCTGATTTTTAAAATACAACTTCTTATGTAATTTTTCACAAGTATAGCCAGCTGGTTATAAGATTCTTTTTGTGGAGGCCCTTCACAACTTCCTTTTGGTGGTGGAAGCCCCGGGGCAATTGCCCCAATTGTCCATAGGTTAATCCGGCCCTGAATACACCCAACCTTCGAAATTTGTCATTCAGAGCATCCACCAGTGAACGGACTTTGAACCACCACACTCAGTTCTTCAGAGTTGTCAGCTACAGCTGTAGCCAAAGATGACTTGCGTATGCAGGATTTGTTTTGGAGAGGGTGGAATTGTAAAGCTGTTTAGTATATAGTTGCTATCCAAGAGGACGGCGTATACCATATTTCGTATAATTAGAACTTTCCACTCTCATAAATGGCAATCGAGGGTAATTTTCCCGAGTTTTTCACAATTTTATTTGAAAATGTTGATTTCCTCAAACTTTTGGTAGAGGCTGTAGCCCCATCAGCCCCCTCTGTGTACCCCAGTGCCAAAGGTAAGACGGATAACGAACACTGCAGGCTGCTATCTCCTCACTCACTAAAACCACAATGGCTATGCATATGCAGCTACTCGTTTATCTTCTAGAGACATATGTGAGGAAAAAAGATGAAATGATACAACCTTGGTGACAATGAAGTTCGACCAGAAAGGAATACGTGATTAAATGCACAGAGGCATAGGCGGTGGAATGGGTGACCCGCGGAAGTGACGCATGTGTGTAAGAGGAGGCGTGTGAGCAGACAAGAACAGTGATCCCAGCATGTTGCACCCAAGGTCACGTAAATAACGAAAACGGGGAACTATACGCGTGACATTGAACTTCGACCAGGCACCAAACCCATACGGAAAATTCCAGATAGTGGCGCATTTAACGGAAGCATGACGTCACGGACACGATAAGGGAGTCCGCCGTATATAAACGCGTGCTGTGCACCGAGGAACCGCAGTGCATCATCACTAGGGAACGGAACTTGATGTGCTAAAAAACTCAGAAATATTTATTTTTTATGTGTCATAAATGTTGAAAATATGTGATAAAAACAGGAAAATATGTGACAAAAATAAAACATTTGGTAACAAAAACAAAATATTACATGCATTTTAAACACCTGAAATCAGTTTCTAAATACTTACCTCTTAGTGAGCTATTTCTTGGAAGAGTTGCAGAGGATCACCATAGTTTTTCCAAATTCTCCATTGTAAATCTGTGACGATTATCCCTAAAAAGCATCTTATATTGTGAGTAAGATCGCTCCACGTCACAAGAAACAATTCTTGCATATTTGAAGCACAAAATGTCAATAACGCTGAAGTTTTCCAAAGCTTGCTCTTCCTCCACTTCAATTTGGCACAAAGTTTGGCACAAAGTTTGAAAACCTTGATTTTTCCCAAAAATTTCTGTTCATTTAGACATTAGCACTTGAGGGTTAGTAGTGGGAGCGGGCCGCTACTGCGCCCGAAAATGAGGCTCGCCTTAATGGATTTTTCTTGTAAGGCATGAGCCTCATTTTCTTGCAGTGTTGCCAACACCTTACTCGAAAAAATCACCAAGGTTTTTTTTTGGGTCTAACGTAACCTAAAGCAAGGGGCTGGCAATCTTGCTTGAGGCTTCTTAATGGTTTGCTCTTGTAAGGCATAAGCCTTATTTTCTCGCAGTGTTGCCAACACCTTACTCGAAAAAAAATCACCAAGGTTTTTTTTTTTGGGTCTAACCACCTAAAGCAAGGAGCTTGCAATTTTGCTTGAGGCTTGGTTTACAGGGGCATAAAGCAAGGTTGGCAACCTGGTGGTTTTGCCATAGCTTTTTACAAAAAAAAGAGAGTGGAGAGAAAGAGAGGGAAGAGATAAACAACCGACAGCCTACCTACAACTTTTTTTTTGGTCTAACCTAACCTAAAGCAAGGAGCTGGCAACTTTGCTTGAGGCTTGGCTTACAGTACATAAAGCAATTTTTGCCAACCTACATATACTAAACAAGGAGAGTTGGTACTGCCGTAAAAGAGAGAGAGGTGGGTGGATGGCAACACAAGCGCGCGCGCGCGCGTGCGTGTGTGCGTGTGTGTGTATAATATGTAGCATTATTAACTAGAGTGTGTTGGCAATTTACTTCCAACTAAAAAAATAGAGATGCCAACGTTGCTGTAAGATGAAGAGAGAGAGAGAGATTTATGGCTGGCAACAGTAATAAGCGAATGCGCCATATCGTAATTTTCCAACTCCGTATATCGTGATTTTTGTAAACCTCTCTCGGGGAAACGATGTGCCACACACACACGCACGCGCGCGCGCGCACACACACTTATATTATAACACAAACAAACAAACAAAATAATAATAATTGTTGTTTTTTAGGATTCCTGTCCTCCATAACCCCGCCAGGAGTGCGTGGTGCCCAACCAAAAAAAAAAAAGTAAAGGTTTACAAATAGGAATTGGCAACACTGACGAGGCTCGAATTATTATTTGAGGCTCGAAATTATTATTTGATGCTTGTTGGTGTTGCCTACCTACAGGAGGAGAAGAGGAGAGAGAGAGAGAGGAGGTACTATCAGCGCCATCTATTAGCAAACAATAGAAATAAAAAATAGGTCAAACTTTTTCAACACCCAAACATTTTAAACGTCTTCACGTAGTAATACGATAGCTGAAGATGTTTAAAAGAGTACTCTTAGTCGACGAAGCTAATTGCTAGGGCCCTTATATTACTAAAATATTCTTTGATTTGCATATTTCTCATACCGCCATATGTTGGTCTAGTTGACTTCTTCCAAAAAAATGCTAATTAGCGAGAGTTAATTAAGCAAGGCAAGTAAAAGAAGCAAAATAGAACATATGTGCCGGCGTGAAAATATGTAAAAATTCGATTCAGAAGTGGATCGAATTAAAGTTGGGGGGTATTTTGCATTTTTTCCCTATAATGTACAAAACATTTACCGTACATAATTTTTTCCATTTACAACAGTATAAAATAAGAGGAATGTGTGACAATATCCATATTAATTAGGAAAGTATGTTGTATGCTAGGTTAGCTAATTGTGTCTTCTACAGCTTCACTGTATAGAGGGAAGATGGAAAAAAAGAGCTCTACGGAAACTGACGCTCTTAACAATATTGTACGCCCGTGAAAATTATATATAAATAAGACTTAAGCGTTTTATCTGCTTTCATGTCAGATTTTACCAACCTGTAAACTGTAGTGTTTAGGTGACAAGCGACCTGCTCAAATATGATACTGTTGACAATATTGATTGATTGATTTAGTTTATTTTACTTCGCGTTTTGTGCCTCTTGGCTAATTTGCGAAGATGGGGATGAGTGATGAAATGATGAAATTGATGAATGGACATTCACAAACAACCAAGCCCGACCAGGATTCGAACCCGGGACCCTTGGCGTCGCAGCGCGATGTGCTAACCACTCGGCCACAGGGTCGGGCTGTTGACAATATTGTACGCCCTGTGAAAATTACATATAAATAAGACTTAAGCGTATTATCTGCTTTCATGTCAGATTTTACCAACCTGTAAACTGTAGTGTTTAGGTGACAAGCGACCTGCTCAAATATGATACTGTTGACAATATTGTACGCCCGTGAAAATTATATATAAATAAGACTTAAGCGTATTATCTGCTTTCATGTCAGATTTTACCAACCTGTAAACTGTAGTGTTTAGGTGACAAGCGACCTGCTCAAATATGATACTGTTGACAATATTGTACGCCCTGTGAAAATTACATATAAATAAGACTTAAGCGTATTATCTGCTTTCATGTCAGATTTTACCAACCTGTAAACTGTAGTGTTTAGGTGACAAGCGACCTGCTCAAATATGATACTGTTGACAATATTGTACGCCCGTGAAAATTATATATAAATAAGACTTAAGCGTATTATCTGCTTTCATGTCAGATTTTACCAACCTGTAAACTGTAGTGTTTAGGTGACAAGCGACCTGCTCAAATATGATACTGTTGACAATATTGTACGCCCTGTGAAAATTACATATAAATAAGACTTAAGCGTATTATCTGCTTTCATGTCAGATTTTGCCAACCTGTAAACTGTAGTGTTTAGGTGACAAGCGACCTGCTCAAATATGATACTGTTGACAATATTGTACGCCCGTGAAAATTATATATAAATAAGACTTAAGCGTATTATCTGCTTTCATGTCAGATTTTACCAACCTGTAAACTGTAGTGTTTAGGTGACAAGCGACCTGCTCAAATATGATACTGTTGACAATATTGTACGCCCGTGAAAATTATATATAAATAAGACTTAAGCGTATTATCTGCTTTCATGTCAGATTTTACCAACCTGTAAACTGTAGTGTTTAGGTGACAAGCGACCTGCTCAAATATGATACTGTTGACAATATTGTACACCCGTGAAAATTATATATAAATAAGACTTAAGCGTATTATCTGCTTTCATGTCAGATTTTACCAACCTGTAAACTGTAGTGTTTAAGTGACAAGCGACCTGCTCAAATATGATACTGTTGACAATATTGTACGCCCCGTGAAAATTATATATAAATAAGACTTAAGCGTATTATCTGCTTTCATGTCAGATTTTACCAACCTGTGAGCTGTAGTGTTTAAGTGACAAGCGACCTGCTCAAATATGATACTGTTGACAATATTGTACGCCCCGTGAAAATTACATATAAATAAGACTTAAGCGTATTATCTGCTTTCATGTCAGATTTTACCAACCTGTGAGCTGTAGTGTTTAGGTGACAAGCGACCTGCTCAAATATGATACTGTTGACAATATTGTACGCCCCGTGAAAATTACATATAAATAAGACTTAAGCGTATTATCTGCTTTCATGTCAGATTTTGCCAACCTGTGAGCTGTAGTGTTTAGGTGACAAGCGACCTGCTCAAATATGATACTGTTGACAATATTGTACGCCCCGTGAAAATTACATATAAATAAGACTTAAGCGTATTATCTGCTTTCATGTCAGATTTTGCCAACCTGTGAGCTGTAGTGTTTAGGTGACAAGCGACCTGCTCAAATATGATACTGTTGACAATATTGTACGCCCCGTGAAAATTACATATAAATAAGACTTAAGCGTATTATCTGCTTTCATGTCAGATTTTGCCAACCTGTGAGCTGTAGTGTTTAGGTGACAAGCGACCTGCTCAAATATGATACTGTTGACAATATTGTACGTATATTGTATTGTATAGGAGACTAGAAGCATATAATTTGGCGAAAAAAAAAACAAAAAACCCAAGTAAGGTCATAGAGAATAGTTAAAAAAAAAGTGAACAATTATATTTTGCATTGCACAGCATTGGATATTAAATAACATACCCCCAAAAAATCTCTGCATTATACGTTCTGTAAAAAATTGCCCTACGTACCAAACTGCTGTGTCAAGTAAACATTTTCAAAGACACTGTCGTACTTGTGTGCCGGGAAAACAAATATGTGCGACCAAACTGTGCTCTAAGTGTGGGAAAAATATTTCTATTGCCAACTTCAAGCGACACCAGCTTACTTGCCACTTACACTTACTTGTAGCAAAAATAAGCACCACCCATATATAAATAAACCCCCCAAACTAAAGCTAATTAGAATTAGCTTACAAAATTTTTCTCATAAGATATTTTTCGTAAACACTCTACCACCAACAGATCACATATAAATAAACATACCCCCAAAAAAAATGCGCTCCATGAAAAGTTGCCCTGTGTGCAAAAAAACAAACATATCAAGCAAAAATTTTGCAAGACATTGTCGCACCTGCGTGCCAGGCAAGCATTTGGCTGCCACCGAACTGTGTTCCGGATGCAATATACGCTTCACAATTGTGTATGCCAAGAAGCATAAGCTTACTTGTCTAAGCGAAAGTACATCTGGGGCTCAGCCTTCGACCTCCACCAAGAGGAAGGCAGAAGCAGCCTCCATCAATGCACCACCCACGAAACGCGTCAAGCCTGCGATGAAAGCGAACCAATCTGCTTTCGAGCGTTTGTTGGAGGATTTTGTCCTCACTTCGGAGGGCTTATGCGACGTTCGTAGCTTTTTAGAGGAGAAGCGAGCAGAGATAATTTCCATCCTCGGTGATGCGCTTGCAACGCACTCCACCAAATTCTACGCATCGCTACGTTGCCAGTACAAGAAGCCGTCCGATGAAATTTACAGCTTCTGCCACAACACCAAAGCGAAGACGCTGCATCTGGCGGATGTCGACAACCTCGAGGTCATCTACAACCAGTTTGCCGAGGAGCTGGTGGTTAAACAAGAAGAACATGAAGCTGAGGGCTCGGGGGGTTCGCTGTGTGGCGGGCCTCACGAACTGTGCGTCAAACTTTGCAAGTTTACGCCTCTCTCCGCCTCCAGCTACGTCCCCTTACCACCTTCCATCGCGGCAAAGAAGGCCGTCTTGAACATTCAGAACAGTGACGCCAAGTGCTTCGTATGGTCGGTGCTTGCAGCTTTGCACCCTGTCAGCAGGAAAAACCATCCACATCGAGTTAACCACTACCTACCCTACGAGTCGGAACTGAAAGATGCTATGGCTGGGATCGACTACCCGGTGGCGCTTTCGGACATTCGCAAGTTCGAGGCCCGTACACGCAACCCTCGGTTGGTCATCAACGTTTACGGCCTCACCGACAAAAATGTGGTGTACCCCATCCGGGTGAGCGATGTAGACGACGATGATGCTCGGGAAATTCACCTTCTGCTCATCAAGGATGAAACCCATCACCACTACACCCTCATTCGCTCCCTCTCTAGACTTGTTTCGAGTCAACGGAGCAAACACAAACACCACGTCGAGGTGTGTCGCAGGTGCTTGTCCATATTTGATAATCGAGAACAGCAGGATTATCAGCGCATCAGAGGTCCCAACATCGCTGCAGAGAAGCTCGCTCGCCACAAATTTTATTGCGATGCCAACGAGCCTGGGGTGGCAGTCTTGCCCAAACCTGGCACCGTGGAGCGTTTCCACATGCATGGTGCCATGGTGGAGCACCCCGCTATCATCATCGCGGACTTCGAGGCCTTCCTCAAACCCCTGTCGACTTGCGATCCCGATCCCGAAGTTTCCTCCACCACCACTTACCAACTCCACGAGGCATCCAGTTTCGCATACGTTGTGGTGCGACGAGACCAGCACGTCGCCCCCGAGCCCTACGTGTATCGCGGTCCCGACGCAGTTAAACACTTCCTCGAGAGGATGGTTGTCGAGGCCATCGAGATAGGGAAGGTACTTTTGGCCCCCAAGCCTATGCTCCCACTGTCCCCCGACGATCAACGTAGACACGACGAGACCATCGCTTGCCCTGTCTGCGTCGAGGAGTACACTGCCAACAACCGTAAAGTCCAACACCACGATCACTTTAACGGTAGGTATGTTGGTTCTTGGTGCAACGATTGCAACCTAATGGCCCGGGACCCGCGCTTCATCCCTGTGTTTTTTCACAATGGCTCGGGGTACGACTTCCACCATCTGGTGCTTCACTTGGGGTACGACGACATGCGAATCAACGTCCTGGCGCAGAACCAGGAGCGTTACATTAGCTTGAGCAAACGAGTGTCGATCCCGGGATCACGCTCTACCGTCGAGCTTCGCTTCCTCGACTCCCTGAGGTTCCTCCCGGCCAGCCTCGATGCTCTCGCGGGGAAACTCAGCGACGAGCAAACACTCATCACCTCTGCGAATTTTCCGAACTTGGACGCCGGTCTCTTCAGGCGTAAGGGGGTCTACCCCTACGAATACGTCACGGACCCTACCAAGTTCGCGGAGACGTCGCTACCTCCTCGAGCAAACTTCTATAGCAAGCTGCGAGGCTCGGACATATCTGAGGATGACTATAACCATGCTCAGTCCATGTGGCGCGAGCTGGATTGCCAAAATCTCGGGGACTACCACGATGCGTACCTCAAACTTGATGTGACGCTCCTCGCCGACGTGTTCCAGGCGTTTCGTGCAACTGCGAAGACCATCTACAAGCTGGACCCTGCATACTTCTACAGTCTTCCCGGACTGGCTTGGTCGGCCATGCTTCTTCTTACGAAAATCAGGCTTGAGCTTCTTTCGGACGTGGACATGATGCTGTTCGTGGAACGTGCCGTGCGGGGTGGAATGGTCCAGGTGCCGCTGCGATACGCACGCGCCAACCATCACCACATGGCCACCGGTTACGACCCTTCGCAACCGTCCAGCTACATCAAGCACACGGACGTCAACAACCTCTACGGATACTGCATGATGCAGCCACTCCCCTTTGGAGGCTTCGAGTGGGCCGATCCCTCCAACTTCGACGTTGAAGGTTTCGACGATTCGGAACGCGGATTTTTTGCCGAGGTGGACATCGAGTTCTCCGAGAAGGTGCAGGATTTGTTCTGCGATCTTCCGCCAGTCCCGGAATTCAAATGCCCACCCGGCTCGAACCAAGCAAAGCTCATCATGGACTTTGTGCCCAAAGAGCGTTATGTCCTGCACTACCAAAACCTCCGGTGGTTGATGAAGCGAGGGGTTACCGTCCGCACGGTACATCGAGTTTTGATGTTCGAGCATTCTCCATGGATGAGGCCATACATCGAGCTCAACACCGAACATCGTACAGTCGCCACTTCTGATTTCGATCGCGATTTCTTCAAGTTAATGAACAATGCGGTGTTCGGGAAAACTATGGAGAATGTGCGAAATCGTGTGGATGTGAGGTTAATATCAAACAAAGCACAATGTTGCAGGCTCGTAGCAAACCCGTTATTCAAATCAGGGACCATTTACAATGAACAGCTGGCTCTGATTCACATGAATCGAGGTGAGGTGAGGCTCAACAAACCAATCTACGTTGGAGTCACGGTTCTGGATCTGAGCAAGCTACACATGTTCGCGACGTACTACGACATATTACGTGCACACTACGGCCCCAACATCTCGCTTCTCTACATAGACACGGACAGTTTAATATATCAGGTTCACACAGCCGACGCGTACAAGGACATGGCCACGGTTCCATCTTTGGTTAACCTTTTCGACACCTCAAACTATCCCCAGCCGAACCGATACGGCATCCTGGCTCGCAACAAGAAGGTGCCCGGCAAACTCAAAGACGAGAAGAAAGGTGATGTGCCTCTCGAGGATGCCGGTCTTCGCTCCAAAACCTATGCTATTCGGGCAGAAGGATCCATCACGAAAAAGGCTAAGGGTGTGGACAGGCGGGTCGTCCGAGAGTTACTCAAGTTCGCGGATTACGTCAAAGCCCTTATAAATGGGACGTCAATTGCAGGAGTGGAGCAGCGCATCCAGAGCGTCGACCATGTGTTGACAACCAACCAGGTGAGAAAGGTTGCCCTGGACGCACGCGACGACAAGAGGTGCGTTCTGAAATGTGGGATTCACACGCTCCCATGGGGCCACCATCATCTAGAAATTAGCTTAGAATGTGGTAAATGGCATGTATGTATGTATGAAAAAAAAACAATTTATGTAACAGAAGTTCTAATTTAATATAGCCAAAATATAAACAATATTTTGTTTATCTTCAAATGCGAAAAAAAACAGGTGGAGGTTTGGAATTTTTAGCGGGACTAACTCCCTGCCGCGCCCTACGGGGTGAATATGGGGCACACGCAGGGCCAAAGGGGAAGTTCCTTTGTGCGTTCAAGTGTGATTTATTATAAATGCATTAAAATTAATTTGTTTTTTTTTTATTATTTTTTTATTCCAGATTATTCTCACAAATGTAAGAAGGTGTTCCTCGCAGTACATCCTAAACATTGCGTTGCTGGTTAATGTAATATTTGAACCTGCGGTCAGTATAATTTTTTGAGAATTATGTGATTTTTTTTTTACTTAAAACTGTTCGGTCACTCTTTCATTTTTGACATCATACACAAAAAACTTCTCTGCAATCAGGATGACGCTGCACAGAGTATCGGCAGGCAGCGCGTCGTGGAACTCGCACACGATCTTGATGTTGGTTCGATCGTTGACCACCACCTGCTTTCTCTTAGATGTGTTGATGACGAACATCGGCCTGCGTGTTTTGAATTCGCTGGGCGCGTAGTACACGTCCACGCTTCCCTCGGTCACGCGTTTGTAAGCCGTGTAAGCTTCGTAAAGTTTGAGGTAATCGTTTTTGGTCATGTCGAGGTTGTAATTCTCGCGCGGGAACACTTCGTTCCTACCGTTCTTCAGATAAACGTTCTTGATCTTGCAGTCGTCGAACTTGCTGGAATCTTTTTCCTGATCGTTATCGCGTCCGGTCTGAAAGAGCACAACGACGAAATCTGGCATGTCGAACTGTATGTTGTTGAACTGCGTCGTCACGTCGAATTCCATGTGACTTCCCGACGCCATCTTCTGCACGCACTGGTAACCGTGAAAATGAATCGGCACCTGCGGACTTTTCAAGATCTCCGCTTTGTACTTGAGGGCGTAGTTCGTTTCGTATTCCACCACCGGCATTCTCAATTCCATGCTCCGGATGACGCACTTGGCCGCTTCGGGTAAAGTGTTGGGCAGCGGCGTGGTGCCGTCCGGACCCAAAGTAGCGTATCGCATCAGTGCGTCGTTGTCGTTGGCCGCTCTTCGAAACGTGACGCGCAGTCCCCCCTTCCACATGATCTCCTTGTAGTCCGAGAAGAAACCAGGCAGCAGACGCATGGGAAAGAGCACCGTGTGACTTGTCGTCGATATTTTGGTCCCGGCTTCGAATCCCCCCGCCTGATAGTACGTTGCGTCCGTTTTGGATAATTTCAACGTTCCCACTGCCGTCGACGTGATGCCTGGATAATCTATTCTGTCGATGACGGTGTTGTGTTTCCTCACCTCCACCTGCGAGAACAGGTGAGGCACGAAGTTGTCCACGAGTATCAAGTTTGCTGCTGCGGGAAACGCGTCTCCGCTTTCCTTCTTCACCACGTCGAATTGAAGGTAGAGGTCCGCTCTGTGAGGATGAACAAACCCATCCCCTACGTCCACGTCGTATTCGATCTCCCTGTTCGCTTCGTTGAGATTGGCGAACGTGCGACGGTTGGGAGGGAAAGATTGCAATTCGTAACTTTCGATTTGCTCCATTTCACTATGTGTGTTATTTATTATACGTTGATCTCCACGATGGCCGTCGTAGTGGCACCTGCGAAATCCACCACGTCTCCTTTCTCGTTCGTCACCACCAACTCTATGTCGTCTATGCGGTTGCGACATACTGGAAAATAGATCGGCGAAGAGGGCGTGTAGATGATCGGTTCCATGAACTCGGAACTTGGTTTGAAAGTGGCTATGATTCCCGTCTGCTTGTGACTTCCTAATAATCCGTCCGAAGATTTCGTGATCATGCCTTCCGCCACGTTGCAGTGTACGTTCAGAGTCTCTATGGCCAAGAATTTAGGAATGTTGGTTGCCGTGTGCTTGATGCCAGCTTCGAGTTTTGTGTCATTCTCGAAACCTAAAAGTTCTCCCATGGTGCCCAGGTCCACGGTCTCCGTCGCCGATACGATTTCCACTCTGTGCGTGACCGAATTTTGAGAAAAGTATGTGCCTTTGGGTAATTGAGCTTGCAAAGTGGAAAGATTGTATTGGCCTGGCGTGTCGACGATGTGTTCGCTTCCAACGCTAATTTTGTTGTTGTGCTGCGTGACGTTAGGTATGAGGTACATGCTGTAGAATGCACGCAGAGCCACGGATTTAGGATAGACGATGTCGTCGTGCAGCGTGAGTTTCAAGATTGAAGATTCGCTCGTGAGATGGAACACGCCCATCCTAGTGATGCTGTTTGAGGTTCCACAATGCTTTCTGGAAATCCTCGATCGTAGGGTTATTTATTTTAGAGAGAAACGCGAGCACGGAGAGGCAGAGATGGCCGCAGTTCACGTCTTCGAAATTTTGAATGCGTTCGTCGTTGTAGTATATAGAGGTTTTGTTCGTCTTCAGATAATAAATTAAATTTGTAGGTGGAACACCTCCGAAAGAATCGAAAACAAATGCTTTATCATTATTTTTGTGGTAACATATCCAATGCGTGCCTGGATTTTCTTGACCGTCCAAGTTGACTACTCCGCATTCTCTTCTTTTAACGCTTGAAGGTAACGAGTCGGACATGAAAACTCCTCTGAAGTGTTTGATTTGTAACGGTTCGATCAGAGATTCAATATCTCGGTTGGTGAGTGCTGTTGTTTCTTTTTTTTTAACTTTTTCATCACGCCCTTTCCCCCTTTTTTCTCCATGGCCAGGTTGTGACGTTTCTGTTCTTCCAATTCCGCCTTGTTCTTCTTCGAGTCGATGACGGTTTTCGCGATGGCGGCGCTACCGCCAGCCAAACTTCCAACGGCCCCCAATGCTGCCAGGATGGCCGGGATGCTGAATATGAAACCTCCGACCTTTTGCTGTTTCCGCGAACGCTGCAAGCGTCTCAATTGAGGTGTGCTGAGAAGTAATTTCATTCCGTGTCCTTTGCTCAAGCAAGAACGTTTCTTCTCGCGTTGTTTCTTGGTGAGTAACCCATCGAGGACACCTAGATTTTTAAGATTGGAGTATGGTATCTGGTACACGACACCCTTGGGCTTCATGTTGATGCTCTATGTGTTATTTTTACGGTATGTTATTTATATATATATTCTGAGATTTTTCTCGTGTAGTTTTTTTTACGGTATGTTATTTATATATAAATGTTCTGAGATTTTTTTTTACGGCCTCGCAGTCGTTACACAAATTCTATTACGTGCTTCGTTTTCTTGCCAAGAAGTTCCTTTGTCCCCTTGTACACGATTCGAGTTTTGTTCTCGATTAAAATAGATAGCTTCTCGTCGGATAACATGTTAACGTATCGATCTGGTAAAAATAGACTGTATTGTGCGTTGAGCAACAGGCGTACCTTGGGACCATACTGGGTAGAAACGATTGAACCGGAAGTTATCGTGTAAGGTTTGTCGACTTCCAATTCCTGAATTTTTACATACTCGACTGACAAATTTAGCATTTGTTTTAATGCTTGGAGATCACTCATTTTTTCAGTCGTCATATCAAAAAAATTTCAGAGTGTTAGAGAGAAATTTAATTGTTTTTCACTATGTGTGTTATTTATATATACCAAAAATTATTTTTTTATGATGTGTGTTATTTATATATCAAGTTTTTTTTTTTACTGGATGTTATTTATATACCCCACCCCAATTTTTGTTTCGTGTTCATGGCGATGGTGGTACCCAGTGCGGCGACCCGTTCACCCAACGATGCGTCTCTGCTCACGAACCTTTCGAAAGCTGCATGCTCCAATTTTCTGTCTGCTTCGTGACGTGCGTCCAGATCCGTCTGCGTGGTGTTGTAGGCGATGTCGTGATCTTTGCATGCGGCGTCCAACGGATTCACACCCTTGTCTCCTCTCTCCAATCTTTTCTCGAGTTTGGTACCCGGTCCGCAGTACTGGTAGCCAGGTAGATGCATCTCGAAAGGTAACTTGTTGATGATGTCGTTCACGAGCCCCTTTCCTTCGGCCACGTTCCAAAATTTCGGAGGCAGCGTGTTGATGATTTTGATCAGGTAACCTATGCCCTT
This sequence comes from Lepisma saccharinum, assembly GCF_977018435.1. Classification (NCBI taxonomy): domain Eukaryota; kingdom Metazoa; phylum Arthropoda; class Insecta; order Zygentoma; family Lepismatidae; genus Lepisma; species Lepisma saccharinum. The sequence goes on from NC_139229.1 coordinate 49,739,126, forward strand.
GTCGTCGTTCACGATGAAGTTGGAAAGTTTCGTGCTGATCATGTCCACGATGCCAACCTTCTCGTTGTAGAAATTACGGTTGCCTGCATTCTCTTCGCCGGCTATCACCAACAATCGGTCCACGAGTTTCCTAAGGTCGTCCACCCAAACGAATTCTTTGGGTAGCGTGTTGTAGCGTTTGACGCCGCTGCCTGTTTTCACCTGGTTCCAAATCGGTTTGATGAGATTCCTGTACTTCTCGCCGCTGCTCGATTTCACCCTATTCTGCGAGGCGTCGTTGTTCTGGTACAAGGCATCCGTCATGATCAGAATTTCCTTGTAACTCTGGTAATCTTCGTCGGTGTAATCTTTCGGCTGCTTTTTGGCAACGAGTTCCCACAGTCCCACCGTACCCGGATACCTGGTCCAACTATCCTTCTCGCCTAAATTGACTTTAATGTCGTTGCCTTCGAAGGTCACCTTCGATTTCCCAATCTTCCACACCACACCACCGCCTTCGTTGGTTTCCATGCTGGGATACAATCCGAACACTTCATCCTTGTCGAATTTCCCCGTACTCAGGTAGTCTCGCGCCAAAGGTCCCAACTCGATTTTATCCGAAGACGACGACGTGCTACCTATAGCTCGGCGTCGTGCCGGTGCATCCTTCAGTTCGAACGGTGTCGAAGGAATGCTCGAAATGGGCGTGGGTACGGCGTAACTTTTAGCTGCGAGCGGTACGAGTTCGTTGATAAAATTTTTATTTTGTTCCGTGACACTTTTAATTTCTTTACCTAGACCGCTGATGGCATCGATCACAGGTTGATCCTGACGTTTCTTCTCTTCGTAGAATCTGCGATTCTCGGATTTCCAACCTTTGAAGCGTTTCGCAAGGTATTTTCGCAACTTGAGATTTTCGTCCTCGATTTTTCGTTTCGTCATGACGTTATTTATACACGTCGTTTCTCACAACGTTGCAACGTTTAGAAAGTCGTTGATTTTGTTTCTGTATTTTCCGTCGTTGGGTTTCCTCGTCATGTCGATCGTCGCGAATCCGAAATCGTCACCGTTCCAGCAAGTAGAGCAGCAGCGTTCCGAAAATTGATTGTAGTTCATGTCTCCGCCTACGTAGTCATCGTACGCGTGCTTGATGTTGGTGTGATATTGACGAAACAAACATATGAAATTAGCGTTGTCGCGTACTAACTGTTTTGGAATTTTGGAAAACGTTTGGGCTAGGTAGAAACAATCCATTCCTTTGTGACGACCTTGCGTGAAAAAGTTGCGAATTTCATTTTGATTTTCCAGGATGGCGTCGTCGAACACAACAACTGAATTTTCACGACAATCGTCGAGTGGTTTTATTTCCGATGCGAACGTTGCAATGTCCAGACCATCGTACAGTTTCATCAGTTGCTGGTATTTGGATTGCTCCAAACTTTTCGAGAACACGTACAGGTGCCTGTTCTTCCAATCTAACCAATTCGGTGCGAGGAGAAAATTGTCCACGAGCAGTGTCGTTTTCCCACACCCCGAAGGACCTACGATCAGGCAGCGGATGCTGTCGGGAAGCAACTCGCCGTTCTTTTTCTTCGTTTGACTTTCCGGATCCGGTAGACGCTTCACCACGTTCCACGTACTCACAAGATCACTTCGTCCGCGTCGATCCAACTCTTTTCCGGAAGTCCCAGCCATTTGACAAACAGTTTGTCACCTTTCCTACGCAATACTTTCTCGATGAGGTACGTGTCGGGGTGTTTCGTTTTAGAGAGTTCCTCTTCGTAAAATCTTCCTTTCAAAATCTCGCCGCGACTATCTTTTATTATATACGTGTGTCGGTTTCCGGGTAAAACTCGAACCACCGTAAAAAGTTCCGTGCTCCAATTTTTTGTGAATCCCTTCTCGAAGGTGCGTTTGAATTTGCTGATCCTCACCCGGTCTCCAATTTTGTATTTAGCTTTTTTTGTCGTGGGTGTGTACTTTGGACAGTAAACTGTAGAAATTAAACGCTGCTCGTCAGATTTCGTAACATCAGCTGGCTTCATGCCTATCGTTCTGTGTACCGTATCATTATAGGTGTCGACGAGTTCCGGCAGGATGTCGACCCATTTGTAATTTCCCCGAAGCGTGAATCGTTTCCACATGTGTGTTTTCAAGGTTCGATTGAATCTTTCCACGATGCTGGCTTTGATGTGACTGAAGGTCGAATAATGTCGAATGCCATGTTTTTGAATAAACTTTTGGAATACGGCGTTGTAAAATTCTTTACCGTTGTCCGTTTGCAGAAACCGAGGTCGTCTGCCGCCGCTTTCGCGAAAAATTAATTTGAATGCTTCCGCGACGCACGATCCCGTTTTCGCCTTCAAAGGTAGAGCCCATGCGAATTTCGAAAACGTGTCTATGACGGTGAGGAGGTACTTGTTGCCGTTGTTCCATTTATGTACGTTTTTCAAATTGCCGCTGCTCATCTCCACGAGATCGCTTTGCCAGAGGTCGTCGATGCCCTTGGTTACCACAGCCAAACGTTCGTAGTTGCGGCGTGCAGGTTTATGCAATTCTTCGACGATGGCTTGCCTAGACATTTTTTTGTTTAGAGATTACGTTTGAAGAGAAGCACCAGCGTGATGGGATTCAAAGAGGGTGGCACCTCGCTCGTGTTTTGAATGATCAGCTTATCGCCGGCACTCACGTCGAAAACAGTGAGATCTTCGTCTTCGTGTATTTCATATATGTTGCGCGTTTCGTTCCAACGTGCCAGAGGAATGTTTCCCGCTTTCTGGACACCACGATTCGATATTAAGGTCATGGTGGGAACGCTAGCTTTTCTGCCGTGAGACCAGTACGAAAATTCGTTTATCTGAATTGTGCCATCGAGGAGAAACTTGTAGTACGGATGATAAGGATGCAACATGTACAGTTTGTTACCTTCGACGAACGTGGAGATTCTCTGTTGATTGGGAACGCTGTTGATTTCGATGGCTTGCAAGGTGAACAATTTGGCGAATTTAGTGTCGAAGGTGACGAGATTACTGTGAACTTGTCCGAGTTTATTTTCGATGGGTAGCAAATGCTCGATTATGGTATCCGTTACGGTAGAAAACGACGGTTTGATTTTCACTTCCACGTTCAACTGCTTGTAGTTTTCGTTGAGTTCTTGCAACTTGGCACCGAAAGAGGCCAGCGTCGATTCCTGCGTGGATTCCAGCACTCCAACTTGATCTCTGACGTTGACGACGATGTTCTGAAGGTTCTCGACTTGATTCAATTTCGAGCTCTTCTCGGTAAGATCGTTCACGATGCTTCGCATCTCTGTAAACTGCGTGTGAAGGTCGGCGACGCTCTGCGAAGTGGGCAGCGTCGACACCAGCGAACTAATTTCGTCTCGAATCTGTTCCACGTTCGCCGTTTCCGTTTCTAGTCGTTTCAGCATTCGAGATATGTTTCTTTTCAAAGCGTGCAATTCTTTGGAGGTGGGGAGATTGGCCACCCTACTCTCGAGTTCGCTCAACGAACTTTTGATGTCGCTCGAATCGGATAGTGCCGTCACCGCCGTTTTCAATTTTTCCAAATCTTCGCTCGAAGGCACGCTCGTCCGTAACGATTCCAAGTCACCCTGTATGTTGTCGAGTACGTGATGAAAATGAGCGAGATTCGTTTCGACGTTCAAATTTTCTAAATATTCGATCTTCTGCTGAACCGTGCTTAACGTGTCTTGAATGCTCGTCAACGCTCTCGCTTCAGCGTGAATATTTTTAATTTCTTCGTTGATCAATTCCAGAGACGCCTGAAGCGTAGCGATGGTGGTTTGAATGTGTTCGAAATCTCGATACGCCTCCAATTGAATTTTTATGTTCGCGACGCTTTTACCGATGACCTGCAGTTCGTCCGACGATGGTAGGTTCGTCATGGTATCTTCCAAAGTCTGCAACTTGGATTTAATTTCTTCCAACGTGCCGGTGAATTCTTCTTGTAATTTGGAAACGACGACATGCAAGCGTTCTGCGTCTATATCGTTCACGACGGTTTGAAGTTCAGAGAAATTCTTTTCTATTGCGGAAGTTCGTTCTTCGATTTCGAGTTTCAATTTTTCCAAATCTTCATTTTTCGATTGAAATTGCTGTAATTTGGCCAAATCATTTTGAAGCGAATCCACGCTCAACTGTATATTTTGAACGCTGTCGTAAGAAGGTACGTCGATATAATTTTTTATCAGCGTCTTCAGTTCGGAATCGATTTTCAGAATGGGGTCGAGACATTGCGTTTGGAGCGTGGCGATTTCCGACTCTAAACTTTTGTTTAAGGTCTCCTGCAAAGCGATCAAATCGGTCCTCAACTTCTTAACTCGAATGTCCAACATGAGAATCTCTTCTGCGTGGTCCACACGCTTGGTGTTGCCGAAAATGTCGTTAGGCATTTTTGGTTAACGGTTATTTATAATAGGATAAACAATTCGTAATTCTACGAAGAGAGGAATAAGTTTGTCGTAATCTCCGAGGAGTTCCACGTACAGGTAATCTCCTGCGGAAACATCGTACGTAATATTAGAAAGCATCTTGTCGTGCTTGATTCGAAAAATATTCTTGCCGGTAGAAATTTTGATTTCGCCTGCGTTCACCGGATTCACGGTGATTTGAAGTTTCCCGTCGATCGGAATTTCGTAGAAATGTAAATTGTTATTAAAAACATAAAACATCTTGCCCACATCGTCATTCAGTTTCGTCCAAATGCTGTTGAGGTGAACGATCAGTAAACCATTGAGTTTAGATAACACGGAAGGTAAAAGGTTATTGAAATTTGGCGGTGCAGTCTCCATGTTGATCTGTTTGCGGAAGCCAAAAAGATTCATTGTTCTTGTTAGTTATTTAAGAATACGATCAAAGTTTTTTTTAATAATAAGAAGCAAAGTTTTTTTTTCCACATGTATGTAATGCATCACAATACAAGCGCGCGCGCGCGTGTGTGTGTGTGGCACATCGTTTCCCCGAGAGAGGTTTACAAAAATCACGATATACGGAGTTGGAAAATTACGATATGGCGCATTCGCTTATTACTGTTGCCAGCCATAAATCTCTCTCTCTCTTCATCTTACAGCAACGTTGGCATCTCTATTTTTTTTAGTTGGAAGTAAATTGCCAACACACTCTAGTTAATAATGCTACATATTATACACACACACGCACACACGCACACACACGCGCGCGCTTGTGTTGCCATCCACCCACCCACCTCTCTCTTTTACGGCAGTACCAACTCTCCTTGTTTAGTATATGTAGGTTGGCAAAAATTGCTTTATGCACTGTAAACCAACCCTCAAGCAAAGTTGCCAGTTTCTTGCTTTAGGTTAGGTTAGACCAAAAAAAGTTGTAGGTAGGTTGTCGGTTGTTTATCTCTTCCGTCTCTCTCTCTCTCCTCTCTCTTTTTTTTTGTAAAAAGCTATGGCAAAACCACCAGGTTGCCAGCTCCTTGCTTTATGCACTGTAAACCAAGCCTCAAGCAACATTGCCAGCTCCTTGCTTTAGGTGGTTAGACCCAAAAAAAAACCTTGGTGATTTTTTCGAGTAAGGTGTTGGCAATACTGCGAGAAAATAAGACTTATGCCTTACAAGAGCAAACCATTAAGGCGAGCCCTCAAGCAAGATTGCCAGCTCCTTGCTTTAGGTGGTTAGACTAAAAAAAACCTTGGTGATTTTTTCGAGTAAGCAGTTGGCAACACTGCGAGAAAATGAGGCTCATGCCTTACAAGACAAATCCATTAAGGCGAGCCTCACCGAGCCTCATTTTCTGTTGCAGTAGCGGCCCACTACCACTACTAGGGTTAGATCCAGTGGGGGCAATATTTTCCCCCAATAGGATCGTAGGCGGAGGCGCCAGAAGTCTGCAAGCGAGCGTGCTCAAAGACAAAACAAACCTAACACTCTCGATATGAAAGAGGGGCGGAGAATAAACATTTTTCTTTCGAAGATTTCGAGGTAACTGAAGTAAATGAGCGATTTTATGTATTTAAAATGAGAATTCGCGAAATATGTATTTACATACGGAAAACTGGAAAATATGTGTTTTTATGTCAAATAAAATGTGCTGTGTTGACATATAAGGCTATGATCAGAATTTTGGCAAAAACGAGGGTCTCTATCTTATCGCAGAAAAAAAACATTTATTTACCTAAAGTTCCGTTCCCTAATCATCACCATGGCCAGGGGCAAACCTATTGACAACACCGTGAGGAGAAGAGTGGTAGAGTTGCAACGGGATGGACTCAGTGAACGGGAAATAGGGCGCCAACTGAACTTACCCAAGTCAACCGTCCACTGCATCATCAAACACCACCAAAATACGGGTACTACAGAGCCAGGTAAGGCCCCCGGTCGAAAACGCCTGCTGAGCGTGCGTGACCTACGGATATTTAGGCGCTATATCCAGACCAACAATCATGTTTCTGTGGCCGAATTACGACTGTGGACTCGAGAACGCTTTCACATTGAAGTGTCAACCCGAACCATTCGCCGTTACCTACAGCGATGCGGTTACCGAGTGTACAAGGCGAAACGTAAACCCTTCCTTTCCATGTTGAACAAAGGCAATCGACTACGGTGGGCACGAATGTACCGGGGATGGACATTTCGGCAGTGGAACAGGGTTTTGTGGACGGACGAATCCATTTTCAATGGTGTGTACGGGAAAATACGGAAAACAGTCATTTGTCGGAAGGAGGAACAGAATGAAGCAAAATGTTATGCACGTCGGGTACAGAAACCTGCGTCAGTGATGGTATGGGGATGAATGACGGCATCTGGGATTGGCCCACTACACGTCTGTGAGGGCATTGTGAATGCACACGCCTATACACGCATACTGGAGCGGCATCTTCCCACAGTGCGAAGGCACCTGTTCCACAGGCGGCGTCTCATCTTTCCAACACGACAATGCCAGGCCTCATACAGCGCGGCTGACAAGAGAATGGTTGACTCGCCATCACGTGCGAACTCTGCCATGGCCACCATCGAGTCTAGGGATGGCCAGATCCGGATCCTGACGGATCCGAAATCCGGATCCGATTGGTTCCGGATCCTAAGGATCCGGATCATAAAATTTTTCGGATCCGGATCCGCGGATCCGGTATTTTCGGATCCGGATCCAGTACTGTCGGATCCGGATCCAGTACTTTCGGATCCGGATCCAGAACTTTCGGATCCGGATCCAAAACGTTCGGATCCGGATCTGGTACTTCTGGATCCGGATCCCTTTTGCCATCCCACATGCGCTTCTTTGGAAAGTAAGAATGTGTTTATAACATATTGTTACCTGGTAATATATATATATATATATATATATATATATATATGTGTGTGTGTGTGTGTGTGTGTATGTATATATATATATATATATATATATATATATATATGTGTGTGTGTGTGTGTGTGTGTGTATATATATATATATATATATATATATAGTGTGTGTGTGCGCGTGCGCGATTTGTAATTAATTAATACACTTACAAGGGAGATCTAAGTCTCCCCTCCGATTTCCATGAAACTTGGCAGGTGTATAAAGGGGCCCAAAGGAAGAAATACCTGTTTTGTGTTTCAGCTAAAAATGTTTTAGGGGGCAACCCCCCCTCAAATGTCAAGATGAGGAGAAATTGAAGTGGGGATCTGACCGCGAAACTACGTAAATATGGCATATGAAGAAACAGGGGGCATAGAGCCTCTCTATACACCTGCAAAATTTCATGGAAATCGGAAGGGGGACAAAGAGGTCAGATGATCCCCACGTCAATTTGTCCTCGTCTTGACATTTGAGGCGGGTTTTGCACCCTAAAACAGTTTTTTAGCCGAAACAAAAAAAACACGTATTTCTTCCTTTGGGTCCCTTTATATACCTGCCAAGTTTCATGGAAATCGGAGGGGGACACAGGGGTCAGATCCCCACTTCAATTTGTCCTCATCTTGACATTTGAGTGGGTTTTGCCCCCTAAAACCGTTTTTAAGCTGAAACAAAAAAAAAAAAAAGACGTATTTCTTCCTTTGGGGCCCACTATAAACCTGGCAAGTTTCATGGAAATCGGAGGGGGACACGGAGGTCAAATGCCTACTTAAATTTGTCCTCATATTGACATTTGAGGGGGGGTTGCCCCTAAGACAGTATTTTAGCTGAAACAAAAAGTACGTATTTCTTCCATTGGGCTGCACTATGAACCTGCCAATTTTCATGGAAATCGGAGGGGGACACTTAGAACACCTCCCTTGTTAGTCTTATACTTTGTAATTATATAACACTGCATATATCAATTTGTAAAACTGTAACTGTAGAAAAATTGTATAATTTTTGTATAACATTTCTATCTTGTTATATGCGTTAAAGGTTTCATCCTGGAATGGAATGTCTCACATTTATGTTTGTTTCCATTTCCAATACATTCGAATGAATACATATTCGTTTCAATGGCATTTACAAAATCACCTCTGACATTTTATGTTAAACAAGTAAGATTATTTTTGTGCACGTGTGTGTTAGCCGATGCGTAGCAAAGTATTTTAGGAAGAACACTTGAAAAAAATTATTGTAGGACTAACTAATGAAAAATTTCTTTGTAATCGAAGATCATAATACCTTTTAAGGTGTGGTAATATTATAATGGGATTGAGATACGAAACTATCGGATCCGGATCCGGATTTTCGGATCCGGATCCAGATCAGAAACTTTCGGACCCGGATCCAGATCCGGAATTTTTGGATCCGGATCCAGATCCGTAACTTTTGGATCCGGATCCGGATCCGTTTGGCCATCCCTAATCGAGTCCCGACCTCTCGCCCATTGAGAATGTGTGGCGTGTTCTTAAGCGACGTGTGCAACAGAGGGGACCCACGACAGTGACTGCTCTTATCGCCTGCCTGCAGGAGGAATGGCACCGCATCGATGTGGAATACCTTGAACGACTCGTCCGCAGCATGCCCCGACGCATTGCCACAGTTATTCGCCGACTGGGCGGCGTCACACCATGGTAAACAGGATCTCCTCTAACAGTGGTCGAACTTCAATGTCACGTGTAGATGGACGAAAATGTTTTATTTTGTGCGGACACCATACATTGCTGCATTGCAGCGGAAATTTATGTTTTCCTTTCTTCCATGTAGCCTGCTGAATAAAATATGTTCAGCATATGCATGTGTTCTCCTTCTTTCACAACGCACTCCTATATTTGTGACTGGTCGAACTTCATTGTCACTAAGGTTGTACCTTAAGTTCCAGCGTCCTATAAATAGGACAACAAAGATCATTGTCATTCCAAACGAACATAAATAATTTTACTTTCAGATATTATTGAAATAACTCGTCTGAGGATCCTTTCTAACTAATATACAACATTATTACATGTCTAGTGCACCTTGTTTGCAAACTACATGAATCAAACTGATGGTACGACATGACGCTAAATATTCCTTTGAATGAACTATAAGTTTACTATGGTGTGCTCGCGACATATAGTTACTTATAATTATGAACATAGTTACTAACATGTGTTCTTCAATACTCAAACAATTACTGGTTCAAAAGCTTAGTTTTACATATTTTTAAAAATCAGAAATTAACTGTCCTATTTATAGGACGCTGAAAATAATAAATATTTTGCTACGACATAATTTGGGTCGTCGCAAATTCAATCAATCAACCAAAGTATATAAATCAAATATATGGCTTACGTGTGATGAAGTCGCATAGCAAATTTCATTTATCTAGGTCATGCCAAGGTCTCGGTTTCGTCTGGATTTCGTTCTCGGTCTTTTCTCGAGAAGTGTCGAAGGATCTCGTCTTGTTTTCGTCTCGATTGTTCCAAGGCTTCTAACAAACACTTGGATAGATAGAATTTGTGTAAACAGCATGTGCTACCAACTATAGTACCAGACCTGGCTTATCTAGGAATTGGATTAACAGGGATTATAGGGTCGAATCCCGTCTAAGTAATTCATATTAATTTTTTCTCATGTAATAATTGTTACAGCAGTCACGATAAACCTGGGCATATAACTATATGGTGTGAAATGGGTAAACAAAGCCAATGGAGTTTATTGACTGGAATGATCTAGTCCCTTTTTAACCTATACATATCGCACTAGGATGTCTACGAATGCAATTCGATTTGATGTTCTGAGAACAACAGGAAGGGCTCAATAGAGAATCATAAAAAATGCTAATTGTAATGATTGATATGGCGTTATTTTACTTCGCTTTTCTGCCACTTTTGGCTAATCGCGAAGATGGGGTTGAGTTATGATACGATGAAATTGATGAATGGACACTCACAAATAATCATGCCCATGCCGGGATTCGAACCCAGAGCCCCTGGTGTCGTAGCGCGATATGCTAACTACTTCGCCACGGAAGCCGGCGCTAATTGTAATGCAGATTAGCGCTGGAAGCCGGAATAGCAAGCACCCTCTGGCTTATGCCCTAGAAATCTTCTAAGACATGCCGTGGTAGCAAAAGAGCCCTTAATAAAGGAAAAAGTGGACTTTTGGGCAAAGAACCATTGCCTGTGGAGTGTAGCGTTGTATGGTGCAGAAACCTGAGCACTATGAAGAGCGACTGGAAGCTTTAGAAATATGACTATGGCGACGAAAGGAGCGTGTGAAATGGATAGACGAGGTAAGAAAAGAAAAGTATGTTTGATGGAATTCGGGAAAGAAGAGCAATGCTGTAAGTGTTCAAGAAAAGATAAAGACATTGGTTTGGCAAAGAAGGAACTGCTTACTAAAACACTACTTCAGATTCACGTCATCAGCCAATGAATATGTACAATGAGTTTCTAACTTCGTTGAAATTATCTTTCACTTTAGTCCCTGAAATTTCCCAGCGGAGGGAAAATTTACTTCCTTCAAAATATTGAAAGGAGATTCGGCAAAACGGGAATGCCCCTTTTGCCGAAAATTTTGCTTGGGTGAGATATTTGTTTCTGAGATATTCGGCGAAAGGGGAGACGGCGAAACGGGAGTAAACAGTCCAGTGCATTGTGGCTTAGCAAAATTAGGTACAATCAATAATATTTTCTGTTTAATTATTGTGTTAAATATTATTATTATTTATTAATAATTCTTTTTAAACAATACTCTAAAACAAACTTATGCTTTATAAACATTTCTGAAACAATTACATCATCGTGAAATGTTACAACATATATTGCAAGAAGGATAAAATCTACAAATATGGCAACAAATACTTACATCTTACCAATTAGCTCACTTGTCAATGTTGAAGAACGGATTATTGTTTAAAAAAACTAATTGGAGCATTCGACGAGAAATGGTCCTACTGCATGTAAATCACATAATCAATTAATGTCGAAATTATTATTGTTCTTAATTGCATTAAGGCTAGATGTTTGTAAATGCTAATTTGCACATTTCACCAATAAAAGTTACTAGCATCTACAAATATGCTTTACAGACAAATGAAGTCAAAATTTGCTACATTTTTAAAGCGTCACACAAGTAACGCCTTTTGTTGGTGCTTTATATACATTCAGCCTATGCCATCATACTCAAGTTTTTTTTTTAAATTTGTTAGCAGACACCATAAAGTACTTCCTAGTTCTATGAAATCAGGTCATTGTGAATATCTTAAACCAATGTCATGTCTAGAACCTTAAAATGTGTGTATAAAATGTCACACGTAACGCTGGAATAGCTCAATTTCATTAACAGACGTTCAGGTAATAACATTGAAAAACAAAAGAAGCATTTGTTGATGTATGTGTATTTATATTATACCAAAATAATCAGTATTACATTTACCTGGTAATCGCGCATTATTAAAGTTCTGTTAAAGGTATACGACAAAAATTAAATATAATACAATGATATTTAAAATTATTTAGTCCCTTCCAAAGTATATAATAAACTATACCTTGTGGAATCAGACAAGAAAATAACCAAAGATGACTACTGAAAACAATAGTTTGAGCATTAGATCATCATGAATATTCCCTAACCCATTTTCCGTGGGTTCCATTTCGTCAGCCACAGCACCCAAGGCTATAGTTCGGCTACTTGCACGATTGCTGTTGTGATAACTTAAAGATCCATCTGTAAGAGGAAATAAAATACCAATGTATTATGATAACACATCGAATCACACTCATTCCTTTCAAATAGTCAGTTTATTAAATGTCCGCATTTCCTATTAGTAAACATTTTTATTATTTTTATGTCTTATGGTGTGCCTACCGTCATTGCCTTGTAATTAAAGGGTTCCGGGATCGGTGGGGACACATAGTGGTTCGGATCCCACATTAAACTGTAGGTCCAGTACCGATTAGTCTATCTGTGCATAAAGTGGACACAAAAACTGAAAACTCGTATGTTGTGTCTTCGTTTGGCTATAGTGCTCGTTCGACCATCAGTGTGTGCTGCAACATATCGGAAACTATGAGGTCTACAAAGATGAAATTGTGTTTGCTGCTAGACCTGCCGAATGAAATCTACAAAGAGTAAATAGTCTACATGACAATGAGACCCAAACACGCCACTTGACTTTCGAATAGGTTAATGAGTTCTACATTAAGAGAGACATATGTAGAAGATTATAAGAGATAAAACACGATAATTTAAGTGATTATTGTATTATCTCTATCGGTCCAGCTTTGTGGAAGTCGCACAATTGATTTTTTTTATTTGATTTGATTTGGTGTTTTAAGTCAACTTTATGCAGAGTAAGGCTAATCAGGACTGGACCTACAGTTTAAAGTGGGATCCGAACCACTATGTGCCTCCAGAAAATAAATAATCAATATATTTTATAATATAATTACAATATTTAAAAAAAACTATACAACCTGGCCCCCGTTAGGAAAAACAAGGCCCTGTGAGAACTATATTTTGAAAAGGTATAGAAAACTTCGATTTTTTAAAAATATTCTACAAAGTTAGTAGTATTTCGCAATTATTATACATTGTTTTGCATGCATGTTACCACTGACACAATCTGAAAGGTGTAGGCTGTAGGGAACACCAAGGCAAATATTTTTTCTTGATAATATTTTTATAGTTGATGTCTTGTTCACAACGAGTGCTCGAAAGACATTATTTATCATTCAGTCATGCACTACATGACTATTGCTGCTATTAATTGATTTTTATTTACTATTTACTATTATTGCTATTTATTGATATTTATTGTTTCTGTCAGGATAACATGATGTTAGTATCTACGAAAACGAAACATGCTAGTAGAGAAGCCGACAAGTTGGAAGACCGATCCATCTTTTCTCTACATTCATGTGTGAACAGTGTCGCCAAATTATACGAGTTCGTGGAGCCACCCAATAATTTGTTGTGATGTTGTTGTTGTTGTTGTTATTATTATTATTATTAGTACTAACTAACTTACTAACTCTCTAACCTTCTCAAACCCGAAAGTTTATGGCTGCAGCAACACAAGCCTTCCATCCTGGGCAAGATCAATCCAATCTTTTCCATCCTTACCGATTCCCTTTAGGTCCATCTCAATGTTAACCCTCCATCTTCGTTTTATTTTTCCTACTGGTCCCTTACCATCAGGTTTCCAAGCAAGTATTCTGCACACCCTTCTTTCTTCTCCCATTCGTGCCACATGTCCTGCCCACCTAAGTCTTATTGATTTAGTTATTCTAATAACATTATTATTATTTACTTGTTATCCTGATTCGTGAATTGTTTATGACATATTTTTCTCAGGGTTGAATCTTACTGTTACTTGAGCTCGTGTAGGTACACCTGAGGTATTTTTGACATGTGAACCCACAAAGGTAACTCAAAATGAATTTCCTCGTTGCAATGACATCCACAGAAGGGCTGTCAGCTGATAGACTGGCTAATTGAAATTTAAATTATTTTAATTACTATTTTATTAGTCCACACAAATGTGGCTGAAAAGACAATAACACTACTCACCTTTATTAAGTGGCCCACTTGCAATAAGAAAGTGGTAATTGTTGTTTTTTAAATCAAACTCCTTTCCATAAACTGACGTTACAGCTTTGCGAATAAATTTGCAGTACAATTGCCCATCAACGAATGATCTGTTAATTAATTGGACTCCATCTTGCTGAAATAAAAATGTAATGTTATTTTAAATTTTAAGAGAAGTTATTTAGGAGGAAGTGACCAATCTACGTACAATTCGTGTGTACTGCATTCTACATAGATGTATTTTATTTGGAGTGAAAATCAATTTTAACTTTTGTTAGACATCATAATCTATAATGCAGTAGAACTCTCATGGTCCAAAATGGTCATACGTTGACCAAATGTCTGTGGCATACAAAGAATCTTAAAAGCCTTGGAGACATGCAAGATCGAACTCCAAATATACACTAAGCTTAAATAGTTTGGACCAAAAACAATCGTTTGTTAAGAAAATTTTAAAATTTACCTTGGACCAATGGTTGAACTCTGTAAGGATAGTGGTGAAAGTTATTCACTTACATTTACTTTCCTCAGAATATTAAAGAAACTAAAACGTTTCCAACAGGGACTTTTCTGAAGGTTTTTTTGATAATTTTCTTTGAATGTTATACATAATTAGGATGTGAATGTGCAGGAACAGAATACGATCGTTTTGTCTGTGACTTCTCTAGGTCAATGTCTGCGTTAAAATACCATTTTCGTATTTAGATACATCACCGAGAAATATTTTCATTCTTTCGTTTATTTTTCTTTTTATCATTCATAATTTATAGTTTTATTAAGTATTTTTTTATTTCCACTTTTAGTCATTATTTTTCTTAACTTTTTATAATTTTGGCGTTATTATATACAATGTAAATATGATTCTTCGCTATATAATATTTTTGTGGTTGTCATTTGTTTTCACAGAAAGAACGGTAAAGATTGACGGCAATTTTGGCATGTGGGAGGTAAGGATTATGTAAAACTCTTTTCAATTACGAATAGAGGTTGTTTTCAACACTTCAATTAACCTTTCTTAAAAATAACGGTGCTAGAAAGAAATAGTAGCCCACATTTTGACCCTCCAAATGTAAACTGAACTGAATTAGTTGAAGGGAAGTTTACAACTTGTTTCGTCTTTACAAAGAAAATAATATTAGTATCCTATTATACAGCGTGTTCCAAAAGATCATGAGCATTTTGACATTTTATAATGTTTGAAGTATGATTAGTATCACCACTTTGATCATTGCAGGTTTTGAGGGCTGCTCTCAAGTTTGATCCTATTATTATTATTTGCAGAATTACGCGTATTAATTGGTACAATTGAAAAAAAATGTCTCAGCGCCAATTTTTGAAGGAAAGAAATAAGAAGCCTCATTGTATACCCTCTGACCTCCCAGTAAGTAACTTCCTTTTCATGACAAAAAAACACATGTCAAGAGTGGAACATCACCAAAATAAGGTATTTTTAACTTATACTTAAAGTGAATATACAATCTAACGAGATCCGTGATAGTTACTATGCACAGACTATTGAAGTTGGCCATAGCTGGCAGTCCAATAATAACAACATATTTTATGTGTTATGGTATTATAACACCTAGTTTCTATATATGGATCAGAAGCAATGGCACAACGACATTTGTGAACTTTGTTCTTGAGTGAGACCATGTACATGTATAGAATGTGTCGCCGTACAATACAGATGAATTTTTACAGGACGTAGAGGACATTAAGATGAACAAATTCGTACGTAATATTTAGCTCGTTGACGACTCGTTTCGACGCTACGTGATGTCGAAATTTTCTATACTGTATGTATTCAGTCATACGATAAAAATTCAAGGTTGCCACTAGCATTTGTTTTTTTCTGTCTGATAATATGATATAATAAAATCAACAATATTCCACACATTTTGCATTTTTTATATTAGCCTCGCATATTTTCCATTTTGTCTAATCGCAACAATAACAATGATTTATAGATGAAATTGAAGGAAGAACACTCACAAAGAGCACTCACTCACACTTAACTTTCGGCGGAGGGAGAGAGGCAGAATCGAAACCTTGACAATAGTGTCCAAGACTACTTTGCTAAAGAACTGTTACATTTTTTAAAAAAAATCATAAATATTCTCTTAATTTCTTTGTTCTTCAGATCCCAGGAGGTTAACATGAATTCCCTTGACTTGAAAATTTTAGAAGTGCGCCTCCTTGCCCCTGCGAAGTTACGCCCATGAACACCCCCCCAGATGGAAAATTCAGGATATACCCATGTGTATATGCAAATTAATCTCTTAATCTCTGAACAACAGCGAAGAGAATTGAAGTCAAACGAAAAATGTCTCACCGACTATAAGTGGGCAAATGAAACCTATTTCAAATCAAGAGAGGAAGAATTCAAAGTACAAACATTTCACCGATTTTCTTGTTCGCTTATCAGCGGCATCGATGTACGTTTCAGTCACAAGAATCTAAATCTGGTTAATGAAATGGTAGGCTTTTTACACTGAAACCGAATGAAGAAGATATGAAGCTTATTTCTGTTCACTCCAGTGTGTCCGAGATTGAGCTACATGCGGAAGTTGATTTTATGCTAAACAACTCTGCAGGTGAAAATTGACTTCCTGGGTAATAGCTTAGGTGCTTGAACGATTCTGTTACTACCTCAATTGCGCATATACAATTTCTTGTAAAGTGTTGAAGGTGTGTGTGTGTGTGTGTGTGTGTGTGTGTGTGTGTGTTTACATACACACATACGTACATACGTCCATACACGCCTAGAATTACACTAATGATATTTTCTGTGGACAATGACACTACATACGTTTTTTCCCAGACTGAACTTTCATCAAGGACCTTGTCCCCCGCCCCCTAACCAAAGGGTCTGTGCACGCCTATGTACATACGTACAAAATAGGAAATGCCAGTTTTCGAGGTCACAACCAGTACTCAACGAGCAAAATATTACAAAGGAAAGTCATTTGACTTGATGTCCTCTATGTCCTGTGAATGGTTGCTAGAAAATCTCAATTTTTGTGATTGCTATTTTTTTTTTCAATTATACTTACTCGGATAAGGCCAAAATTGTTTCTACCTTCATTCCAAGACATGAATATATGCATTGCATTTATTCCTGTTTTACCAAGTGTACATTCCACAACGCTGTCATCGCCCTGGAATACAGAAAATGGTATAAATTAGCACGAACACTTTATACACACACACATATACAAATACGAGTATATACACACTCACACACACACTTTCATCACAAAAAGTTTTGAATATTATTATGTTTGGCAATAGGTGATAGGGACGGTGGCATATGTCAGTGGAAAGACCAGAACGTTCACCAGACAGATACCATGTGTTGTTGAATTCCAAGTCCGTGTCTATCACCTATTGTCTAACTCTAATGTAACAATATTCCAATCTTTTTGTGAGGAGTGTGTGTATGTATGTATGGGTCTGCGCAGCTTCCTTTGCCTGTGGTTGCACTATACTTGATTGCACGTCTTATTCATACATACCAAACCCTCTGCAAATGACTACATATTCTTACTACAATAATTCCGAAGTTAACCCTTTCTAAAGACTCTCAAATTTCAACCTCTCTTCCACGAGTAGTACACCCTAGACTGGAGTTTCCAGACTAACGAGTCTCTTGGTCTGTGGGTTTCTCTTGTGTTCTGTCCACGTGCTTGTGATTGTCCCTTCATCTATTTCATCTCATCACAATTCATCCTCATCTTAGCGATTAGCCAAAATTTGCATAAAAGCAAAGTAAAATAAATTAATCGATCAATCCAAATCAAAGTTAATCCATCGGTGGCAACTGTGAGTCCGTGATGCGTGGTTGCCTATGTATCGAGGATAAAATCCTATTTTCGAGAACTTTTACCATGAAGAAGAAGAAACGTTCTTGAGAAAAATTACTTGTGTTAATGACTTCGGTACACTGTGAAAATGTTGTGCGATGACTAATAGTGTACTTATAAGCCTATGGGTCGAGACGCTAGACGAGACCGTCTTGACCTGGGCATGAGGGTTCGTTTTCAGTGCCCTTCATCAATTTCATCACTCATCCTCATCGTTGCGATTACACAAAAAGTGGCAGAAAAGGGACGCTTTGTAACAAAAATTAAATCGAGTCGCGTCGAGACCGAGAGCGAGTAGAGGTGCCGCCAAATCTCACCTCGATACCATCCTTAAAGATAGTTGTAAAGAAGCAAAGAAGAACACAAAAATACTTTTTATCATTGATACCCTAGGCGGGGTGGTAGAGCGCACCTGTGTACAAAGCAAAACTAGGAAAATGTGAAAAGTAAAGGAACTCTGAGGTTCTTGTATTTTATGTACAGATAGGATGATTGAGACTGGACATACAGTTTAAATTGAAGATTAAAATTGGTAAACGCTGTAAGTGCCAGAAGAATTCAAACACCGTTTTCCACGTTAAACTGTGAAATGTGCCATGCTTGATAATGTGGTAAACGTGAAGTGGCTGGTAGCCCTCTAAGTAGTTCAAAGGGCGTGTAAAGAGGTCACTAGTGTGCACGTTCTTACGGGCTGATGTGCGGAACGATGCGATTTCCCGACACTTTCGCTTTTGGCACTTACAACGTTTACCACTTTTAGTCCTCAATTGTAGTCAGAAAGACTATGTGGTTCCACCGAGTATCGTATCCAGAGCTCCTTGATTTTAAAGCGAAGACAACGTAAACTGATTCAAACCCTGGGATCTGGGAAGTCCAGAAACATGTAAGTATGCAACTTAGGGCGTAAGTTGTGACTTTTCGTATGGAACTTATACACAGAACCCGAAACGTGTCAATTGACACAAATACGTTTACTTCAATAACACATTAACGTGCATAAACTGCAAATGATGCACTTTTTAGTGTGCCAAAATGCAGACAGAAATGCATGAAAGGGCACTTTTATCAGCTGGTGTTCAATGTGATGCACTAAAAAAATGCATCAATTGAGAAGATCAAACAAGATCATTTCAAAGGCAACAATATTTCACTTTCCCTTGGTACATAAGGTTTAGCATACTTCCGGGAGCAAGAGTGGCAAAAAGTGGTGTGCGGGCAACAGCCCCCTCGTCCCCCATAATCGCCGCCACTGTTAATGTGTTATTGGAATTGACACGTTTTGGGATCTTTGTGCAAATGCCTTTTTGCAGAGTAACGAGGCTTCGACGTCTGGACCTGCAGACGTGCTTGTGTTGCGTCTTATTCATGTGTTTGCGATGTTTCCCTTATCGTTTTTATTTTATCACATTTCATTCACCCTTCACGATTAGGCAAGAACGTATGCAAACTTACCATCATCTCATCCTCCGAAAGTCCGACTGCCACATATTTATCATCATCATCAATTCTTCCTCCTAGTTCGAACACATAGTGGTCTCCTCTTTCCATAACTGTGGTGAGAAAGTCACACTTCTGATCTGATTCACAATTCGGAGGAAATCCAAAACAAGTCTTCTCAACATTGCAGCCTATGTACATTGAATTAAGGGTATCCTGAAACTAAACAATATGCAAAAATAATTAAAATTAAATGTATGCACCGTGTAAATACATGGGATGTATGTTCATGCGAACGGCCATCAATGTACCTTTAAAATTTCATTTTGCATGTACAAATTGTTTTTCAGTTTCTAATGATAATTCTGCAGTGGAAATATTTTTCTTACTTTCACGAGGAAAAGATTCCGTACACTCAAATTCAAATAAAATAATACCCAAATTGCCACCATGATATTCATTAATTATGTTTGGGCAAAATAAGGTTACTGAAACAAAACCATTAGTAAAACAAATGGTACACCCGAACACTCCTAGAACAAAACCTCTTCGTGGGGCATCATTCGATACAAAAAGTAAAATGAAGGGAAATAGTGATACGTAATTTGCGTATACATAATTATCTTTGAATTTGTATCTATAGGTGTGTTTCATGTGACGTCAGGATGCGCACAGCCGCCATGTTTAGGGCAAATTTTATTTGTCGTTCACGAGGACCACGTAGAGTTAGTTGCATCTGCACCAAATGCATGTTGTTGTTTTTTTTTTTTTTTTGTTGTTGTTGTTGTTGTTTTTGCCTCAATCAAGGCGGCTCGCAGCCACAATGCAACAGTTTGTACCGTAGGTGAAACACACCTATACGATTCACTAAGTATTAAAACTGTGTGTTCAAGACAATAAAATCAACACGTGAACCAGATTGTTGGGAAAAAAAAGACAGCTGTACTCGATCAGAGATAAATTTGGTGTAGAGTCATTTTTGTACTGAGATATCGCAATGTGTAAGTGAAGAAAAGAATGAAGTCACCTTTATCATAGCCACGATATATAAAACGGTCGACATTGGTGTTGAAAAACTGCTCTGTATTTTGTTTTAGAATCTCGACACTATAAATTACAATGGCAGCTTTCCTCATCAGTCTAGAGACAAAGACTGCGGGTTAGGTGGTTAACAGATACTTCCGAGACAATATCTAAATAATACTCACATATGCAAAAAGTAAATCATTTTTATTTTCTCGTATTTTCGACAAGCGCAAAACAGCCTGTCACGCCTGGAAACTTGAATTATTTTATTCTTATTTCATTTCTTCGTTGCTAACCTGGTTCATTTCGACGACAGCAATTAATCGATGGAAGCAAAAACAATACGATAAGTCAAACTTAAAAAAAGAACAAGTGTCGGCGTGCGTGCATACACACATACACACACACACACACACACACACACCTCGCCATGAAAACAGTCCATTCAAGGTCACGCCACCCACTTACAGTGTTGCCAATGAGCAAGAATTTCAACCGACGAAATCAACAGCATACGTACAACGCGCGAAGTGTCGACCGAGCAGCTTAGAAGTGTGGCAACCCTGGATGGCCAGGGGTGTGCAAGAGTCAAGGGGAAACTCCGACCTTGACTGGACTGTTTTAGTGGCGAGAGCTTTAGTTAATGTCTGACAAGACTCAAACAGAAAACTCGCTGGAACCAAGTTTACATGCATAACCTACACCTCCAGCTCCGTGCCCAAGGGTACTGATGGCTTTGTCTGCAACAATCTTCCCTCCCTACACTCTCTTATCATCTTACCGGTTTGTCAGTCACCGGTTTGTCAGCCACAGCAGCAGGGAAGGTTACAGGTCCACTACTGGCACGATTACTGTTATGATAACTTATAGTTCCAGCTGTAAAAAGAAAGAAAATGTTATGGTAACAAATGAGCACATTACAAACACTACTAAAAGAGCAATGCCTCCTCTCGGTCATCTGTACAGATTCATTGAAATCCAAAACCAATCATCAATCAGGGCCTCCCCGATGGCGCCGTGGTAGCGTCGTCGCCTTGAAATCAAGGGGTCCCCCGTTCGATACCCGGTGGAGGCACAAATGGTTCGGATCCTACATAAACTGTAGGTCCAGTCCCGATTAGCCTTACTGTGCATAAAGTGGACTTTAAACAACAAATCAATCAATCAATCAGCATATTTTTCAAATCCCTTATCTCCATAATTTTCTTGAATACTGCTCCCCTATCTGGATCATGACTTCAAAAACTAATCTCTCCCAGATTGATTCTGTCCTCAATTTTTTTCCTCGGCACTGCCCGCCACCTTCTCTGAGGCACCTCCATAAACAGATATTATGTCTGTCTTGAATATCCAAGCACCACACAATCGTCGCGAATTAGGAGACATGAAATTCTTCCATAAAATCATGAATCGCAAAATTAAATCTGAATTTCTGATCAGCAAATTTCATCAACGAGTCCACACACGGCCAACACGCAACGTAAAGCTCTCTCACAATACCACTACAAGGCTCTTCCTTTTACAGGCTTCTTGGCTCATATAATAACCTGCCTCCAAAGGTTATATTCTTGAAAGACCACAGTTTCAGAAAATCGTTAACAATGTATGTGTAATCTTACATTTTTTCTGTGGCATCTAGTACTCTATTGCTTTGTTGATATTATTGTTGTTTTCGTGGTGTTACGTTATTATTTCAGTATAAAATGATAATGCTCTACTGTATCTGAAACTTTGGTACAATAAATAAATAAGACATCCAATCTCTCTCATTCGGGGCTCATTCAATCATCAATCAGTTTATTAGTTAATTAAATATTTTTGTGTTCTTATTAGCAAAATATTATTACTTTTTTAATGTTTTCTTTCTTATGGTACTAATCAAGTGTCCTCGTTTCGCTTTGGTTACTGTGGTTACTTGATACTTTCGGGCCTCCCCGATAGCGCAGTGGTAGCTTCGTTGTCTTGTAATCAAGGTGTCACGGGTTCGATACCCGGTGGAGGCACATAATGGTTCGGATCCAACTTTAAACTGTAAGTCCAATCCCAATTAGCCTTACTGTGCATAAAGTGGTCTTAAAACACCAAATCAATCAATCGAGACTTTCAGGTAGACTATTAGATCTACAAAGATAAAATTTTGTCAACTGCCAGACCTGCTGAAAAACATCTCAATGCAATTTAAATTGTCTGCAAAGGAATCTGTCTCCCTCCGAACATTTCCCTCGACTTCAGAAATTGTTCTGGGGCCTCGTGGTTTACACCCTTTTCTTTAGGTGTGGTGGGGTTAGATCTGTTGATCTGGATGGCTAATTGATATTCCGGAATCTGGAAATGAGGCACCCAGGGAAATGTTCTAATTGGCACTCATTATGTATATTTAGTGGACCATCTTGTTGCCTCCACATTTGTGTAAGATCGAGCCACCTCATTTCAGGAAGGAAAAAATTGCAGGGATCCGCATTACGGTTGCACCATTCTTGTCCTCAAAAAATCACTCAAGCATGGACCTTTGCACACCACACTGTTGTGCGAGGATCTTTCATGTAACAGTTGCCGGTTCTGTCTAGCCCAGAATCTGCAGTTTTGTTTAGTAAAGTAACCACATAAGTGGAAATGAGCTTCATCTGACGAGATCAGGTGTTCAATGTCATTGTCCCTAAACAACAGAATGTCACTCTGTGAGCCTTATCTGTATGGTGCAAATGCAGCACAATCTACAGCTTATAAGAATACAGCTCCAAGTTTTTTTTTTTTTTTTGTTTTTCTTTCAAAATTCTGCAAAACACTGGTATGAGGAATATGCACGTCTTGAGCCAATCTGCTAGTAGAATTACTGGGACTTTATTGACCTGTATTCTCCACACGTTCAGTGTTCCCTGCGCTACGAGACGTGCGACGCCGTTAAGGTGAAGGTTTCTTGTTAGCATTTGTTCCCATACGGAGTTTACGAGCGCACAGGATTACCTTCGTGTTGTCGCAATCGCCTTTGTACAGTAACAAAGGAGTTTCCACTAGTGAGGAGCACTTTCACAAATTCACAGCAATAATCAAATGAAAATTGAATTAATATTAACTCCCAACTTCAGGCTTCCAAATACATTGCGTTTGAAAAATGTTAGAATATTCCTACTGATTGAAATTACAAAATGTTTTCCATTAATATGATCCATCCTGTATATGTTCTGCATTTTGAATGATACTATTACTTGAGAGCTTGCAGGTGTGATTATTGAACATCTTCTGGTTGGTATTTTTGACATCTTCTTAACCCACAAATGAATTTCCTCCTTTCAATGACATCAACAGAAGTGCTGTTAGCTGCTAGACTGGCTACTTGAAACCCAAATTATTGTAATTACTATTGTATTTGCCCACACACATGTGGCCGAAAAGACACTACTCACCTTGACTAATTGGTCCACTTGCAATAAGAAAGTGGTATTTGTTATTCTTTAAGTCAAACTCTTTTCCATTAATTGTAGTAACAGCTTTCCGCATAAATTTACAGTACAATTGCCCATCATTTAATGATCCATTAATGAACTGTACTCCATCCTGATTAAAGAAAAAATATCATGATGTTTTAAATTTTACTCAGCAAAGTCAATGGTATTTCAAAAGCTAAAAACTTATGTAGAAAATAATAAAGCTACATTTAGTTTTCTAAAAAAAAAAACAACTTGAAAAGTTTTACTAATTTGGTAGTGTAAAGTGAATTCTACATCGACAAGTATGTAATTTAGGGTGTAGAACCTACGCGTAATTCAGTTTTCGGTTGTGTTAACCATAATAGCCATGCATTATCGTTGCCATGTCCAAAAAAGAGCAACTTTATATTGCCAATATATAAGGCATTCTTTGCGGAACCTTATACATATAACGATATAAACAAGACACATATATAGAAGGTGTTGTCGTACAACACCGACATAGTTGCACAAGGGGCCTCCCCGGAGGCGAATTATCGTCACCTTGTAATCAAGTGGTCCCAGGCTAGATACCCGGTAGAGGGACAGTGCACAGTGGTTCGGATCCCACTTTAAACTATAAATCCAGTCCCAATTAGTCTCTGTGCATAAAGTGGACTTAAACAATATTTGCACATGGCGTAAATAACATCAAGAACAAATTTCCTCAGTAAGGTTGTCTTCGTCTACTCGTTTTTACGTTACGTAACTACGTAAGACGACATTTTCTAAACTGTATGTATGCAGCCATTCAATACAAATTCAAAGTTCCCACCGGCATTCATTTTTTTTTGTCTGCTAATACGTCGTGTCCCAAAATGATTATCGGGGTTTCAAGCTATAGTGCAACAGACGAAGGCGAATGTTCATATCGTACAGTGGGATACATAAGTATTGCTTAGCAAATTGTCCATAACTATTTTCGTTGGTTTTTTATCTCCATCCTACGTGTTCCTAAGGACTCTATTTTTACGTCTGCTGGTTCAGAGGTTGTAATAAGATAGTTTGGTGTTTTGTGCCAGTTCTTGAAGCTCTCATTGCATAAAACAAAGGGAGTAAACGTGGTGATGGACAATTTGCTTGGTAATACTTATGGATCCCACTGTATATGTACGATAAGAATTGCGGTGAAAGTTTGCTACTCTGAGCGTTTATCATTTGTTTCCCATCACAGCGGCGTAGGTGTATTACAAGATGGCGATTCCCGTGCAGAAGTACTTTTGTGTCATTCAATTTGCAAGGTGTGGTTCTGCTGTTTCAGTTCGGCGAACTTTTCGACGGCGATTTGGAAGCGATTCTCTGTCCAATGACAACATTCTCAAGTTGCTAGACTTGAGAAACAGGATTGTTACAGCTGTTCAACCTATCAATCCAGACATGCTGACTCGTATTTGGGAAACATTGGACTACCGGATAGATGCGTGCCGTGTCACGAACGGTGCTTACATTGAACATTTATAAGGTACACTATTGAGTTGTTGATTACTCACATATAAGCTTTGTCCTTGTACCCCACATATACTGTATAAGGGAAATTAAACGACTATGAAACCCCTATAATCATTTTAGGACACGCTGCATAATAAAATTAACAACATAACATATTTTGCATTTTTGTTATTTAGCGTAGCACTCATATCGTCGCGATTAACCAAAAGTGGAAGAAAAGCGACGTAAACTAGCGAATAAAGTAAATTCAATGGTACCCCACGCTCTAGAGAACAGCCCTTGCTTCTACAGCCTGTCCATAGCATACTAAAGTATTGTCAGTGGCAATCCTAAATTTGTACAGCGTGGCTGCATACATACATGATAGAAAACTCAATTTTTCCAGTTCTCCTAGCGTCGAAACGAAGCAAACGCATCTAAGGAAAGTCGTTCGTTTTGATGTTCTTTCCGTTCTAGGAAAGTTTGCCAGCGTTGTACAGTCATAGGCAATTCTGGGTTGTAATGATTCTATTGAAAGTAGATTCTGTATACTATAGACACTCCTGGATTGCAACAACCCTAATCGATAGAATCATACAACACAGAATTGTCCGTGAAAGTACGACGACAATCTAAATGTTTTTTACGTATTGGGAAATGCATTCCCACCTTATTTTTTTTTCAATTATACTTACTCTTGGTAATGGTTGATTGCTTTTCCCTTCATTCCAAGACATGAATACGTTCACTCCATATATACCTGCAGCACATTCCACAACACTGTCTTGGCCCTGAAATGCAGAAAATGGTATCAATTAAAATTCTACAACAGCATGTTTACCTCGTGATGACAAAACGACGGTAAGAAGTGGATTTAACCATTGAAACTAATTGCAAATCTATGCGCTAGTATTTACAATGTGCAGATAGGAAAATATGTCAGAAACTGAACACACTAAATCTAGTACACGAATCCGCATTTTCTGATGTACGATGCTTTCTCCTTTATAAGCAATAAACCCATGTACAGTTTATGGCTTGAGATAACATGAATATTCTGACGGGTAGCTGCTTATTAATACATAACGTGCAATCTAAACTATTTCCCGATGTTTAAAACGAACAATAACATTTTTTTTCTGTTTCACTATGTTACAATGTAAACACAAAATGTAATACAAATAATACACCCTACAATGTAATTTGACTCTATGTGTTTCATGAGCCGCGGTCTATGGCTTTGTAACTTCAAGTTGAAGCCCAAACGTTTGACGGTGCTACTGGCTACTACCGGAACTCCTTGCCACAGGCTATGGTAAAAATTCTTACCTAGAGATTATCCTTGTTCTGGTGTTTAATATCTGCACATTGTAACACTATCGTTCCGTGGCTTCACATTCAAACGATACATTCACTTTACCGCTAACACGTCATTCCACACAAACACGTGCAGCGTAAACTTTGTTACGGGCCGGGGCTGATTCAGTCTCCCTTCGCGATTATAAAAGAACGTGTGGAACTTACCATGATCGCGTCATCCGAAAGTGCAACTGCCACGTATTCGCTACCATTAGTTCTTCCCCCTAGTTCAAATACATAGTCGTCTTCTTTTGCCATAGCTGTGGTGAAAAAGTCACACTTCTGCTCGGTCACGCAATTCGGAGGAAATCCAAAACATATCTTCTTATCGTCGCAGCCTCTGTACATAGCATTAAAAGCACCCTGCAATAAAACATTACACAAAAATAATTATAATTAAATATTACCTTGTAAACACATGGCGGGTATGTTTAAGGCCATAAATGTACCTTTAAAATCATATTGTTTTCAATTCTTAGTCTTAGAGTGAGGACACAGTACAGAATGGCGACTCTCAAGAAGATAACATTTATTACCATCGTGAGATAAAGCATTCCGTACAGTCATGTTCAAAGAAACGTATACCCAATTTGCCAGCAACATTAATTATTCATTAATTCTGTTTAGTCAAAATAAGGTATGAAGCCTGAAACACAAACCTGTTAGTAAAGCCGAAAGCATACTCGAACACCTCCAGTACAAAAACACCTCGTGCAGGATTATGCGACGTAAACGGAAAGCGAAGAAATATGGCGATGGACAATTTGCGTGTACATATCTTCCAGCGAAGGACAATTTGCGTGTACGTATCTTCCAGCGATGGACAATTTGCGCATACATATTTTTCAGATTTTGACTCTACACGTTTCAACACATATTGAAACTGTGTGTTCAAGACACAATAAAATCGACACTTTAACAAGATTATTGTAAGAAACCTTGAAAGAATAAAAGTGAAATCACACTTCTACAGGCACAGACACTATTATTACCTTACTCTATGGTACAGTAAGATCCATGAGTATTACCGTGCAAATTGTCCATCACCATGTTCGTGCACTTTCTTTGACCCAATAAGAGCTTCAAGAATTAAAAGAAAACTCAAAACAAGCTGTTGACAACTTCTGCAGCAGCATACATAAAAATCCATCGCTTAAAAACATCTAGGATGTAAGAGAAAAATTAACAAAAATAGGCATGAACAATTTGCACGGCAATACTCATGGATACCACTGTACAGGATCAAAGATAAACTTTCCCTTCCTAGAGATGGCAGTGCTTATACACACACGCAACACGGAATCATTGACGTCACTATCCAGAAGTGATAAGCGCTCTCATAACCCGCACAAGCGCTAGACATTTTGACTTACTGGGCAGGATTGTGGTTTGAAAAATCTAATCACATTGTTTGCTACTTGGTAGGGTTTTGTTTTCGGAAGTGTGACGTCACCAATCATGTGACTTATGATGAGTAGCCTCGTGTAGGTGGAAAAACAACTCGCTCTCTCTCACTTTAGCAGCCGTTGGAGGCACTTCGTCTCATACACTGCTGGTTAGGTGGGCTCGGTAATCCCGAATCAAATGGTCTGTGCACTGGTACTCTATATGATATAATTATGTTTATATAATTGCACTAGTTCATTTATTAATATTGCACGTGTTATTATCTTGTTTCTTCAAGCCAGTGCTCGATCTACAAATCTTGGTCCTCCCCGAAAAATATTACCAAAGGCCCCGACTACCTACCTACCTTTACACAAACACACACACACACACACATATATGTACTTATATGTACACACACACACACATACATACACATATATAAGTAGTGTATATTGAGCGTTTCAAAATAATACTTGGTACGAGTGCTTTTTTAGCCTCTTTTTTATCAATTGAATATCACTTTTTGACATATATTGACAATTTTTTGTCGATGTTTTAGCGCTTAGCGATGTTTTATCAAAATTTCCATTTTTCCCACCTCATACTTGGTACGAATGCCACGATCTTACGTGATATAACTTAACCTATCTTACGATTTTTTTACGATCTTCAGTGACCTATTATTTTTTTATTTACGCACCGAACTAACTTACATTGGACTCCGTTTGTTTTAATATTTCAGTATTTTAAAGTTTTTTCACATATTTTATATAACCTAAAAAAATGTGTTGATTTTTTTTAGTATGTGGCAATTTTTTTTTACGAAAATTTTAAAACTGTTCCGTCACCCTCTCGTTCTTCACGTCGTACGCGAAGGACTTCTCTGCACACGGTATCCTCGGGCAATGGACTGTTGAACTCGCAAACGATCTTGATGTTGGTTCGATCGTTGATAGGGGTAAAAAGACAGTTCTACGCCAGAAAATGATGTGTTTTTTTTGCAACCTTAACGGAAAATATCGTAAAGGCAAACGCGAAAGTGATAAGATAACTCTGTTTCCGGTCGCCATTTTGGATTTCCGAACATAGGTTCTATTCATACTTTACTCACATATAGGTGTACGTCATGAATCCGCAAACAAATTTTTCCTAAGTCTCACCGTTTCCAAGATAACCCCAGTAGTGTAGAGTAGTGCAGGTGGACGGGTTGACGGACATTAAGTGAGGATCAAAAAAACCTCAAAAACTCACTTTCTCTCCACGTTCCGTGCCTCATTTATTGCGCTGACGATGTTTCACAGCGTAGAAAACAGCACCAAAACCTCAAAAACTCACTTTACTCATTTGAGGATCACCAAAACCTCAAAAAAAAAAAAAAAAAAAAAAACTCATCTTCTCTCCACGTTCCGTGCCTCATTTATTGTGCTGACGATGTTTCACAGCGTAGAAAACAGCACCAAAACCTCAAAAAACTCACTTTCTCTCCACGTTCCGCGCCTCATTTATTGCGCTGACACAGCGTGATGAGTAAAAGCACTCTCTCATCCTTGAAGGATGAATGCACCTTATCATAATTTTTTTCCAAGTCCCGGCCAATGTTTATATATCGTGACCTTTGTAAACCTCTCGGAACGATGTGATCTCTCTGCCACACACATACACGCCTCTCATTATTTCTGTATTGTGACGTGTTTATTTTGGTATGGGAGGACAGAGGACACCTAGACGATGCTAACGCAAGAAATCCCAGCTCTCTATGATCATCCTTTCGAAAGTTACGAGCGATGAAAAAAATATTTTGGCAATTGGCCCTCCCTCTAAAAAAAAAACTTTGTACACGTACTCTGCATCACCAATATCGACAAAAGGGTCAACGGGGAGGATTTTTGCACTATCTCTCTCTCTCACTGTTTTTCGAGACATTTGCAATTTAACGCTGGACTTGGAAAATTTTTCGACAGAGGGGTCAAATTTGGTTCCATGACAACCTATGTTTTTTTGTTAGAAGATCAAAAAGGACACCGAGACTCGATCGACGCACTAAACCCGACCTCTCTACGACTATTTGTTCAAAAGTTACGAGTGATCAAAAGTTTTGGAGGGTGGTGGGCTAACTTCTTACCCCTTGACCCCAGGACCACCAAAACTTGGTACACGTATTCTACACCTCCAAAATCGACAGGGGGCATCTAACGATGCCGTATGGGGGTGTTTTTCGATATATTTTTTCGATAACTCTTACCATTTTCGAGATATTTGCAATTTAAGATTTTTTAATGCTGTGGACTTAGAAAATTTTCGATTGATGAAAAAAAAATTGGTTCCATGACGACCTATGTTTATTTTGGTATGGGAGGACAGAGGACACCGAGACTCGACCGACACACTAAACCCGACCTTTCTACGCGTACTCTACGTCACCAAAAAAAATCGTCAAAGGGAGATTTTTCGATAACTCTCACTGTTTCCAAGGTACTTAGTTTTTTTTTTTTGATAGACGACAACGACGGAGTCATCAATGAGTAAACATCTGTGAACTCGGTGAACAAGTCAACTTTTTTCAGTACGTCAATATTTTTTCTTATTTCTTAGTGAATGGGTTAGGTGACTTGCAACGACGAAGGTCTTCTAGCAACACGTATAAATAACATACCTGAAAATTGTATCGCTATATACTAGACTTTTTTGGTTTGTGTGATCTGAGAAAGCATAATGGAATCCACCAGTTTGATCGAATGTGTTACTTGCGAAAAATTAATATCTAAAACTAATATTAGCAAGCACAGGGCAAGATGTAGCGAAACAGGTTCGAGAATTAATCGTTCCTTACCTTCTAAGCCTTGTGCTCGATGCGGAAAAATGATCAGCATTGCAAATTTAAGTAAACACCTGAAAATTTGCAAACCATCGACCGGACAAGCATCGAAAAGGAAAATCGATAATTCAGAAACGGAAGCTTCCACTTCTAAGCAAATTAAATTATCCAATGAACCCAAACCAATTAGATCTGCATTCAACGACCAACTCCAGGATTTTTCAATTAAGTCAGAACCAGGCCGTGACATCCTTAGTTTCTTGGATGAAACGAAAACATCTGTACTAAATATTTTAAAAGATAAACTTGAAAACAACTCTATAAAAGTATACGTTGTTCTGTTTTCTGAATACGAGACAGTTGATAGGACAACGAGTATTTTTTATCATCGTACAAAATACCAGACTCTTTATTTTGCTGACGTCGAAAATTTAGACAACTTCTATTATAAAGTTTCCAACGAGCTGGTTAAGAAACATGACGCTTTCGAGGCTAAAGGGTCGGGATGGTCTCTATGTGGAAGTCCTCACACGTTAACTGTTTACGTGAACCGATTCTCGCCTCTTCGCGCTTCCAGCTACGTTCCTCTTCCACCGAACATTCAACACAAGAGGGAGTAGTGTGTTTGATACTACGGACAGGACCGGAAAGGAAGAGCTCTCCTCAAACAGCTTTGCTACACTTAAAACTTGCTCAACATGCCAATATGAGCTTTTTGAGCAAGTGTGGAATTTTGTCTAATTCAAGATTTTTGTAAAAATGCCCTCGGGAATTTTTCAGAAAAGAAGAGCTCTTCTTATGCAGATTTGCTATACTTAAAACTTGCTCAACATGTTTATTTGTTCAAGTGTAGCACCTGCCTAACCCAAGAATTTTATAATTCGGAAAATATCAACCCCCCCCCCTCAAGCAGATTTACAAAAATTGCATCAGTTTGTCTATAAACTTGTATCCATACCCACCTATACATATTTACTTCAGGTTTAAGTTCAATTGGATACTATTCAATTTGCTTATCCAATATTAAAACAATACAATATGCAGAGCCTACCTCTAGTCTAGCCATAACAAGGTTATGTATTGATTTTTGCTTCCCGAGTTGTGCGTAAATGGGAAAGAGCGAACAAAACATGTTTTCCATTTTCTTATAATCTTTTGATCAGTCCCATTAGTAAATGCCTGGAAGTTGTATGTCAATAGATATAATCTTTATTGTGTCTTTTCAGAGAGTTATTCATCATCAAAGAGACATTAGTAAATGCATGAGTGATTATATCTGTTGATATTACCTACACTGTGCCTTTTCCGAGGAAAATTACATGTCATTTGTCATGGAACTCAAAGAGAAATTCTTATCTACACTGTGCCTTTTCCGAGGGAAATTACATGTCATTTGTCATGGAACTCAAAGAGAAATTCTTATCTGTATTGTGCTCTTTTTCAGGGACTATTTATTGTATTGAGGAAATTCCTGGATATTGTCATGCAAACTGAATAGCAGGTTTGGTCTTGTTGCACACAAGTCTGTAACTTACAGAATAATTATTGCAATATTTCTGTATTTTAGGCTTTTGGCTGTGTTACTTGGGTAGGTATCTGCTACGAGCAGAGGTGCTATAAAATGGGTAGGTAACTGACGGTAAAGTGTTGTTTTATATCCAAAGGGCCTCTGTGTTTGAATGGGGCCTCTAGAATTGCTCCGTGACTCTCTCATTTCTTACATCATAAACATATGATTTTTCACCTATGAGAATAACACTGCATATGGTGTCTTCTGGTAAAGCCTCGTGGAATTCACAGATAATTTTAATGTTTGTTCTGTCATTAACCACAACCTGTTTTCTTTTTGAAGTGTTAATTACAAACATGGGTCTCCGTGTCTTGAATTCATCTGGAGTGTAGTACATATCCGTATTGCCTGTAGTGACACGCTTGAAAGCCGAAAAAGCTTCATATAATTTGAGAAAATCACCCTTGGAAATGTCTAAATTGTAATTTTCTCTAGGAAAGACCTCATTTCTCCCATTTTTAAGATATATGTTCTTGATGTTGCAGTTATCAAATTTGCTTGAATTTTTTTCCTGATTGTTGTGTCTCCCAGTCTGAAACAGAACCACCACAAAATCAGGCATGTCAAATTCAATACTGGAGAATGAATTTGTGGCATCAAATTCATAATAAGTACCAGTGGCAACCTTCTGTACGCATTGATATGTGTAAAATTGCAGAGGAACCTGTGGATTTTTTAGAATATCTGCTTTGTATTTAAGAGCGTAACTGGCTTCATACTCAACAACAGGGATTCTTAACTCCATAGTCTGAATAATGCACTTGCCTTCATCAGGTAGGGTATTAGGCAGAGCTTCTCCTGTAGGGTTTATTGCACTGTACCTCATCAAAGCATTGTTATCATTGGCAGCTCTTCTAAATGTGATTCTTAAACCACCCTTCCACATAATATCTTTGTAATCCGAGAAGAATCCTGGCAACAGGCGCATAGGGAACAGCACTGTGTGGTTTTTAGATAATATTTTATCACCAGCCTCAAATCCACCTATTTTGTAGTAAGAAGCTTCGGTTTTGGATAATTTTAGAGTGGCCAAAGCTGTGGAGGTAATGCCGGGATAATCTACTCTGTTTATAACAACACCATGCTTTCTGATCTCAATTTCAGAGAACAGATGCGGCACAAAATTATCTACCAATCTTATATTTGAATTTGCCGGATAATCTGTTCCATCGAGCTTTACAACATCAAATTTGATGTATAGATCTGCTCTGTGGGGGTGTATAAAGCCGTCCCCTACATCAAGATCAACCTCAATCTGTGTGTTGGGTTGATTTAAATTTGCAAATGTCCTCCTGTTTGGGGGGAACGATTGTAGCTCATAACTCTCAATATTTTCCATTGTATGTATTTTTATTTAAATGTTAATCTCTATGATTGCAGTTGTTGTGGCTCCAGCAAAATCAACTAATTCTTCTTTTTCATTAGTGACCATCAATTCAATGTAATCTATTCTGTTATGGCACACAGGAAAATATAATGTTGGGGATGGATTGTAGATGATTGGCTCCATGAATTCGGAATTAGGTTTGAATGTTGCAATGATCCCAGTTTGTTTGTGAGTGCCTATGCTATTTGATTTGGTGATCATACCCTCAGCCACATTACAGTGAATATTCAGAGTCTCTATGGCTAAGAATTTAGGTATATTCATAGCAGTGTGTTTGATGGCCGCTTCGAGTTTTGTGTTGTTCTCAAAGCCTAACAGCTCTCCTATAGTACCCAGATGCACTGTTTCTGTAGCAGATACAATCTCTACTCTGTGAGTGACAGAATTTTGAGTTAACACTACACCTCTGGGTAATTGAGCATTTAGAGTGGATAGATTATACTGCCCTGGAGTGATGACAATTTTTTGATCCCCTACTGCAATTGTGTTGTTGTGGTGAGTAATATTAGGTATCAAGTACATGCCGTAAAATGCTCTGAGAGCTATTGTTTTGGGATACACTATGTCATCATGCAATTTGAGTTTCAATATTGAATTTTGGCTGGTGAGATGGAATACTCCCATGATGTTTCAGATACCACAGGGCTTTTTGAAAATTTTCAATTGATGGTTTATTTATTTGAGACATATATCTGAGAACTGATAAACACAAATGTCCGCAATTAACATCTTTGAAGTTTTGAACACGGGCATTATTGTAATAAAGATTAGCTGAATTTAGATATTTTATTAAATTTTCAGGTGGAACACCTCCAAATGAATCAAACACAAATGCCTCATTTTTTAAATATTTAAGATAACAGATCCAGTGAGTGCCCTGATTTTTGTACTCATCCAAATTAACAATGCCACACTCTTTGTTGAGTGGTTGTTCCGGTAAAGAATCAGACATGTACACACCTCTAAAATGTTTGATGCCCAATGGCTTGATCAAAGCTTCAATATCTTGGTTTGTAAGCGGCTCTTGTTTTTTTTAAACTTATTCATGGCTCTCTTAACACCTTTGCCTTTTTTCTCCATTGCCAGGTTATGGCGCTTCTGCTCATCTAATTCTGCCCTATTCTTCTTGGCATCTATTACTGTTTTTGCTATGGCAGCTGATCCCCCAGCCAAGCTCCCAACAGCCCCGAGAGCAGCTAAGATGGCAGGGATGGTAAATATGAATCCCCCTGTATGCAATTTTTTTCTTGATTGCTGTAATTTTTTTAATTGGGGGGTACTAAGCAACAATTTCATACCATGTCCCTTTGCAAGACAAGAGCTTTTTTTCTTGCGCTGCTTTTTGGTCAAGAGACTGTCAATAGTTTTAAGAGATTTGAGACCTGCATAAGGTATTTGATACATAACACCCTTGGCCTTCATTGTAGGTTTATTATATACATATTCACAGCCCCCACCCCAGTTTTTGTTTGGTGCTCATAGCTATGGTGGTTCCCAATGCTGCTATTTTTTCACTCAAAGAAGCATCTTTGCTTACAAATCTACTAAATGCAGCCTCTTCTAATTTCTTGTCTGCAACATGTCTCTTGTCAAGATCGGAATGTGTGTTGTATGCTATGTCATGGTCTCTACAAGCAGCATCTAGGGGATTTACACCAGGATCACCTCTGTTTAATCTATGGTCCAATTTTGTGCCTGGACCACAATACTGATAACCTGGAATGTGTAGTTCAAATGGCAGCTTGTTTATAATGTCATTCACCAGGCCCCGACCCTCAGAGATATTCCAAAATTTGGGGGGTAGAGTATTAATAATTTTTATGAGATATCCAATCCCCTTAGGGTCATTCACTATAAAATTAGACAATTTTGTGCTTATCATGTCCATAATTCCAACCTTTTCATTGTAAAAATTGTGGTTCCCAGCATTTTCCTCCCCAGCTATCACCAGCAACCTATCTACAAGTTTCCTGACATCATCAACCCACACAAATTCTTTAGGCAGGGTGTTGTATTGTTTGATTCCACTGCCAGTCTTGATCTGTGACCATATGGGCTTGATTAAATTGTTGTATTTTGCTCCACTGCTAGACTTGACTCTTTTTTGTGTGGGATCATTGTTCTGGTATAGAGCATCTGATTTTATTAATATTTCTTTGTAATAATCATAATCTTGATCTGTATAGCTGCCAGGCCTTTTCCTAGTCATCAGTTCCCATAATCCAGGTGTGCCGGGGTACTTAACAAAAGCACCTTTTTCTCCGAGACGAGATTCTGAATATACAATTATATCATCCCCCATAAAAGTTACTCTGAAATTACCGATTCTATGAATAATGCTGCCATCAAGCTCTGTGTCGGCATATAAGCCAAACACCTCATCTTTATTGTCTTTAGGTGTGGTTAAATATTTTTGAGCAAGAAGACCCAATTCAATAGGATCCTGACTAGCCTCAATTCTTCTAGGAGCAACAGGACTAGGTGTATGAATACTGGAAAGTGGGGTGAATGGATAATCTAATATGTTCCTTGCAGCTACAGGCACAAGCTCTGTGATCAAATCTTGATTTTGCTCTGTAACAGTTTTGATATTCTTACCTAAATTATTAATAGCATCAATGACAGGCTGTTCTGTTTGTTTGTGTTTTTCATAAATTCCACGGTTCTCTGATTTCCATCCCTTAAATCTTTTTACAAGATAATCTCTTAACTTAAGATCATCAATGACTGGTCGTTTCATGGTTATTTATTTATGTCTCAACGTCTAGAAAATCGTTGATTTTATTTCTGTATTTGCCACTATTGGGTGTTCTTGTCATATCAATAGTGACAAACCCATAACTGTCCTGGCTCCAGCACCTACTGCAAAACTTGGAAAAATCATTGTAGCTCAAGTCCCCACCTACATATTCATCATGTATGTGTTTGAGGTTGGTATGATCTTGATGAAACACACATATAAAATTGCTGTTGTCTCGGATTAGCTGCTTCGGTATTTTTGAAAAAGTCTGTGCCAGGTAGAAGCAATCAATGTTTTTGTGTCGGCCCTGTGTAAAGAAATTTCTAACCTTGTTTTGATTATCCAGTATAATGTCATCAAACACAACAACAGAATTATCGAGACATTCATGAAGTGGCTTAACATCTGGTTCAAAAGTGGCAATATCCAATCCATCATATAGCTTCATCAACTGCTGATATTTTAATTGTTCCAAGCTCTTAGAGAAGACATACAAGTGCCTGTTTTTCCAGTCTAACCAGTTGGGTGCCAATAAAAAATTATCAACCATTAGTGTAGTTTTACCACAAGCCGATGGCCCAACAATAAGACATCTAATATTATCAGGCAGCAATTTGCCATTTCTCTTATTCTGCTGTTCAGGTTCTGGCAGCCTTTTTATAACATCCCAGGTGCTCATATTATTACTTTGTTTGCATCGATCCAGCTGTTTTCCGGATGACCCAGCCATTTGACAAGTAACTTGTTGCCTTTTCTGCGGATAATTTTTTCTATGAGATATGTGTCAGGCTGTTTAGTTTTGCTGAGCTCTTGTTCATAGAACCTGCCTTTGAGAATTTCTCCTCGATGATCTTTTATTATATATGTGTTAAGGGTCCCGGGTTTAACTTGAACCACTGTAAATAATTCAGTGCTCCAGTTTCTCGTAAAGCCTCTTTTGAATAAGTGCTTATATTTGCTGATTCTTACTTGATCGCCCACCCTGTATTTGGCCTTTCTTGTTGTTGGCTGGTATCTAGGATAATAAACAGTCCTGATCAATTTTTGCTCATCAGATGAAGTTACTTCAGAGGGTTTCATGTTGATTGTGGAATGGACCGAGTTGTTATATTTATGTAGAAGTTCTGGAAGAATATTAATCCATTTATAATTACCTTGAAGTGTAAATTGTTTATACATAAGATTTTTTAGGGTTCTGTTGAATCTCTCTACAATTGAGGCTTTGAGATCACTGTAACTCGAATAATGTTTTATTGACTGACTTTTAATAAATTGTTGAAACACTGAGTTATAAAATTCTTTGCCATTATCTGTTTGCAAATAGCGCGGGGATCTTCCTGAATAATTGATGATTGTCCTGAAGGCTTCTGTAACACATTTTCCAGTCTTGGATTTGAGTGGCACGGCCCAGGCAAATTTTGAAAATGTATCTATTACAGTGAGTAGATACTTGTAGCCCTTGTTGATTTTGTCCAAGTTTTTCAACTGTCCACTTGACAACTCAATCAAGTCGCTCTGCCATAAATCATCTATGCCTTTTGTGACTACTGGCAGTCTCTTATAATTATGTCTGGCTTGTCTGTGTAATTCATCAACAACTAGACATAATATGTAAACAAGAATATTGCAACTATGGGGTGTTCAGCAGCTGATACTGCAGGATTTTCTAAATATAATTTGTCCCCTATTTGTATTTTAAATTCCAGAGAGCCATCATCTTCAGCATAGGCTGTTTCTAATGTATTGGGGTCTGTAAAATCCTCTAATTCTACACTGGTGATTTTTACTTTGTTCTCAGCATTTGTTATTGATAAGGTAGGGTAGTGGTGTGCCTGTGGTTGAAGCCAATATTTGATCTTGATTGGTCTCAATGTGCCTCCAACAAAAAACTGGTAATAAAATTGTGCAGGGGACAGCATATATATTTTGCCACCTGGTGTAAATGGTGAATCATATTCTTTGTTGGGGATGCTGTACAATTCAAGAATTACTGTATGTTTTGGATTCTCGATTATGCCTGTTATTTCCTTTTCTGCTGTAAGCAATCTGCTTGTTACAGATTCAAGGTGCTCATTGATGGTCCTAACAACATCATCATGGCCTGGCTTGATTTTTATGTCCACAATAAGTTTCTTGTATTGTTGCACAATCTCTTGAAGCTGGGTAGCAAAAACAGACAGAGCATTTGCTTGGTTGGATTCCATGGTCCCTAGCTGTTGCTTGATATTAGCTACAATTTGTTGCAAATTTTCAACAACTGCCAATTTTGAATTTTGAGCAGTAAGATCATGGACCTGTCTTCTGATATCCTCAAACAGGGCATGCAGTTCATTAATATGTTGATTGGTTGGAAGAGTGGCCACTGTCTGAGTAAGTTGTTTGATCTCTGCTTGGATATTCTTGATATCTTCTGATTTCAATATGCGATTCACTGCTCTCTTAATATTTTTAAGTTCCTGTGATGTAGGCAGATTTGATACTGTATTTTGCAAAAATTCAAGTGCCAATTTCACATTGTTTAATTCAGATGCATCAGCCACATTTTGCATAGCATTTTGGAGCAGGGCTATGTCTGCCTGAGAGGGTGTTGATTGCTGTAAAATTTCAAGCTTTGTTTGGATATCATCGATCAAGTGATGAAAATGAGATAGTTCAGATTCAGTGTTGAGGTTTTCAAGCTTTGTGATTTGGTGCTGGACACTGACAAGGGTATCTACAATTCCAGGCAATCGGGATTCTAGTACATTTGCCAAATCACTTTGCACTGCTGCTATTGTACCTTCAAGATGGGTTATGGAACTTTGAATTTTTCCAAAATCTTCATATGTTTCAAGTTGCAACTTAATATTTGCAACACTCCGAGTTATTGCATTCAAAGCATCAGAAGATGGCAAGTTGTTCATAAAATTTTCAAGTGTCTCAATTTTTTCTTTAACCTCGGCTATGGCATTGTGCAGGGGATCCAGATTAGGTATCTGGAGTGACTGAATCTGTTCTTTTAGAGTGGAAATCACTAGATCAAAATCTTCTTGTGATTTTATGCTTTTGACAATTGTTTGGAGCTGTGTCTGGACATTATTTATCTGTTCTTCTAATTGTTGTTTCAATTGCTCAGAGTTGGTGGCCTGGGTCTTAAATTTGGCTTGAAGAGCTGCAACAGCTTCTTCTAAACTTTGAAAATTATCTAATGTTGCCAGATCAGTATATTTCTGAAGCAGCACTTTGAGTTCAGAATCAATTTTAAGAAGAGGGTCCATGCATTGTGATTGCAAATTTGTAATTTCTAATTGAAGACTGGCATTCAGTGTGGTTTGTAAAGCTTGTAAATCACTTCTTAATTTCTTGACTCTGACATCAAGCATCAGAATCTCATCACTGTGATCTTCATGTCTTGTGTGGCCAAAAATATCATTAGGCATTTTTGATTTAGTGGTTATTTATTATAGAGTATCTGATTCTTAATTCTATAAAAAAGGGTATAAGCTTATCATATGATCCAGGGACCTCAATATATAAGCAGTCACCAGCAGAAACAGTATATACAGTGCCAGAAACCATGTTTGAGTGCTTAATTCTATAA
Organism: Lepisma saccharinum; assembly: GCF_977018435.1. Lineage (NCBI taxonomy): Eukaryota > Metazoa > Arthropoda > Insecta > Zygentoma > Lepismatidae > Lepisma > Lepisma saccharinum. The sequence continues at coordinate 49,779,113 of NC_139229.1, forward strand.
ATATTTCTCCCTACTGAAATTTTAACATCACCCTCAGGGGTTGTAATAAATTGCAATTGACCACCTACAGGTAATTGGTAATGATTTAAATTATTGTTAAATATGTACAATGTTTTGCCTGTTTCATCATCATTATCTGTAAGTATGCTGTTCAGATGAATAATTAACAAGCCACTCAGTTTAGACAGCATATCAGGAGAGGGTTGTGGTGTTGGCAGATCCATAATAGCCTGTTTTTTGAACCCAAATAAGTTCATAGGCATGTTTATTTATTTCAAATCATGCTCTGTGTTTGGGCATTGTTTGCCATTTTTCAAATCACAATGCCCCCAAGGTAAAGTATGTATGCCACATGATAAAATGCATCTCTTATCATCATGTGGGTCCAGGGCCACTTTTCTTACAATATTTGAAGTCAACAAGTGATCCTCACTCTGAATTCTATTTTCTGATGTTCTGATTGAACTCTGGGATTTGAGGCAATTTTCATAATCTTCAAATTGAAGATCTTTTTCAACAGTTACTTTGCCAATGCCCTTGGCCTTTTTGGCAGCAACACCACTACATGTTTTAAAACTGTACACCTTGGCACTTAACCCAGCAAATTCCACAATAGCATCACCACAAGTCTCATCTTTTAACTTGCCAGGCACCTTTTTGTTGTGGGGTTGAATTCTTGTATGTTCACTGGTATCAAAGTATTGAAACAATTCAGGCTGTGACATATCTTGATAAACATCTTCTGTTTGAATATCAAGAACAAAACTATCCGTGTCCATGTACATCAGTTTTACACGATCACCATAAAAAGGTTTCAACACCTCATAATACAATATTAACATATGTAATTTGGACAATTCCAATATCACAGCCCCTACATAAATAGGTTTATCAAATTTGATCTTTGTTTTCTTCATGTTGAAAAGTGCCATGTGCTCATCATAAATTCTTCTATAATTGAAGTTGGGCTTTGCAACCAATTTTTTGCTCAGGCTGGGGTCAGTAATTATTTTAACATCGGTATGTTTTCTGACATTTTCAATAGTTTTGCCATACACTGAATTCACCATTAATTTAAACAAGGCCTTATCAAATTGGCTCTTTGCAGATGTTCGAAGCTCCGTGTTTGTATCAATATATGATTTCAACCATTCTGAGTGCCTGAACCTCAAGACTTTGCCAATTTTGGTCACTTGAACACCATGTTTCATCAGGAACTGGAGGTTTTTGTAATATGCAACATATCCCTGTTTTGGCTCTAGAGTCATCATGAGCTTCTTCTGTTTAGAGCCAGGTGAGCACTGAACCTCGGGAATTGGGGGCAGGTCAGAAAATTTATTGTGCAAATCATCAGGAATTGTCAGATCAACCTCTAAGAAGAGGCCATATTCACTGTCATCAAAATCCTTAAGATCTTCAATATTGAAATTTTCGACCCACTCAAGCCCTGCATATGGCAGTTTTTGCATCATAGCGTGACCATAGAGGTTGTTTGCATCTACATACAGTATATAATTTGATGGCCGTGCTGGATCATAATCAGGCATATGCTTGTTATTTGCTCTGGCATATCTCTGGGAACATTGCACCATCCCACCTCTTATACATTTCTCCATAAACAGATACATATCTTGATCGTGGATCAGATCCAATTGCTTTTTGGTGTTGAAAAACATTGCAGACCATGCTAGGCCCGGGGCACTGTAAAAATATACTGGGTCCAGTCTATAATTTTGCATGGAAGATTTTCTGAATGCCTGCAATATATCAGCTAAGAGGGTGACATCAAGTTTCAAATATGCCATGTGATAATCACCAAATGTCTTGCATTTTAAATCGTTCCACATCAACTGAGCATGGTCATAATCTTCATCAGTGATTCCAGATCCTCTGATTCTGCTGTAAAACTCTTCTTGTGGTGGCAGGGAACACTCATCAAATTTAGAAAAATCTGTGACATAGTCATATGGATATACACCCTTCCGCCTAATTAATTTCAGGTCCTGATTTGGAAACATAGCACGTGTGATTTTGAATTTATCATCAGATAATTGATTTGCCAGTGTAGGCAGGCTAGCAGGTAAAAATCTGTAAGAATCAAGAAATCTTATGTGAATAGGAACACCATCAACTTTAATTATCTTGCTAATAGATATATATTTCTCATCATTTTCAGCTAAAATATTTAAATTCTCCTTGTCAAACCCCTCGTACCTGATCAGATGATGGAAATCATAATTGGATGCTCCATGGCAAAATATGGGGATAAATTTTGGTCTCTTGATCTGAATATTACAGCTTTTACACAGGGCCTGTTTATATCGACCATCTGTATGAGAATGGTGATGAACCTTGATATTTGTATCTGAAAATTCAGAATCACATACCGGGCATTTTTCTGCATTGTTGAAATCTTCAATCTGTTCCTCTGTTAAAGGCAACATAGGCTTTGATATTAATAAGATGTTAGATGCTATGTCACGGCACTCATTTTCTATTCTATGTGCAAATATTTTGATGGCATTTGGTCCCTTGTATGAATATTCTTTAGTAACAATACCATCCTGTACAACCACATAACAAAAGCTGGAAGGTTCATGTTGCTGGTATGGTGTAGCTGAAGATTCTTCGGGATCTGGATTGCAGAATGCAAGAGATTTGAGATTTGATTCGGAATCCCAGACAATATATGCCGGGTGTTCCAACAAGGCTTCAGACTTTTTGAATTTGCAATTTTCACTTGGATTGGGCATCACCATATGAACAGGTTTATGATTCCCACAGTATTTCAGATGCTCAATTAACTTGTTTTTGGCAATTTCTGCATTTTTTTCACGAACCCCATTTACCATTTTTTGACCATCAAATATAGTTAAGCATCTTCTGCACAACTTGAATATTGTATTGGATTTGTCTAGTTGTGTTCTCACCAAAGCTTCAAGATTATGTATCAGAGTGTAATGGTGTGTATCATCCCCTTCAATCAAGAGCAGATCAATCGGAATAGCAGATTCATCATCAATTGTACTGATTCTGAGAGGTGCTATCGGGCAATTGCCAGTGGAACAAATAAATACATTAATAGATAATTGTTTGCCATCGATGTGCCTGGCCCTTTTTTCAAATTTATCAATATTCTGAACAGACATTGGATATTCTAAACCCTCCATTGCATCGTCAAAAAAATGTTCATGCTGTTTGTAATAAGTTACTCTCTCTGGATGCCTTGAAACTGGAAACAAAGCAGCTAATATACACCACAAAAAGCATTTCGCGTCATTATTTTTTATATTGACCACGGCTCTTTTGTTTTTGATATTAGCAGGTAATGGCAGATATGTAGATCCTTGCAATGGGCTGAATTCAGAAATATTAACATATAACTTGTGCGAAGAGCCACATAGGCTCCATCCGGACTCTTTTGCCGCAAATTCAGAGTGTTTGATGTTCAATTGATCCATCAATCTGCCTATTATTGTGTCTGAATTTGCATTTGAATATACAGGTACAGTTTCTGTTAAGTGGGGATGTATAAATTTTGTGTCATTTGGTTTCTTATATTGTACAAACAATTTGAGGGAGAGCTTATAAGAGCCATTTTGTGCATTTAGAATTGCCTGCACTTTAGGATTTACACTGTTCAAGAAATTCTCAATGCCGCATCTTGGCTCTGATACAAACCGGTGATCCCTTAATTGGCCGTTAAAACTGCTACGGATGGGTTCATAGCGTGGCTGTTTTGCTGCTCTGGCATTAAGACGTACTTCGTGCCTTCTTTTCAGAGCAGATGTGGATGGTTGAGAGGGCAAAGCAGAGCAAGTATCTTTATGTGTATATGTGAAGTATTGCATGCTGTATTTTCTATTGCATTTGGGGCAAATTTTTGTGGGAGTTCTGTATTTATCGGGGTTACAAATTTTTTGGTGTCTTGCCCAATTAGAGCTAAATATATTTTTATTGCACTGATTGCAATATTTTTGATTCGGCATTTTTGTTGTTGTTTATTATATACAATTTCCTGGGATTCAATTCAAAACTTTATACTGAATAAAAAATATCAGTGGGGTTCAGCACTGTGATTTGTGTGTGTGTGTATGTGTGTATGTGTATATACACTTAATATTTTTGGATTTGGTATTTATATAAAATTTCCTGGGATTCAAATCTAATCTCTATGGATTAATATTATTAATATTAATCTTATGACGGGTTGTAAAGCCAATAGCCCACAAGTGGAAAATCATTCACACTAACCCAGCGCAAATGCCTGCACAAACATGCATATCTTGAATAGCAATGACCTTGTTATGTATAACAGGCTGGGACAAATATAAGCTTGACTCTAAATATGAGTGGATTACAACAAATAACAGATTTTATATTGTTCAATATGAATTTAAACCTGTAAGTATGAGAAGTACTGTATCAACACATCTATTCTCCTCAGTCAGTCTCACAATACTGAATGATGCAATACTCGGGAATTTCTGTAAATACTGGCGCTGAGGGTAAAGCAAAAATCAATACTACCGTCTCGGGAATTCCACACACTGACACAGAGGAGAAACATGCAAACACGAAGCAATTCTAGAGGTAGGCTCTGCATATTGTATTGTTTTAATATTGGATAAGCAAATTGAATAGTATCCAATTGAACTTAAACCTGAAGTAAATATGTATAGGTGGGTATGGATACAAGTTTATAGACAAACTGATGCAATTTTTGTAAATCTGCTTGAGGGGGGGGGGGTTGATATTTTCCGAATTATAAAATTCTTGGGTTAGGCAGGTGCTACACTTGAACAAATAAACATGTTGAGCAAGTTTTAAGTATAGCAAATCTGCATAAGAAGAGCTCTTCTTTTCTGAAAAATTCCCGAGGGCATTTTTACAAAAATCTCGAATTAGACAAAATTCCACACTTGCTCAAAAAGCTCATATTGGCATGTTGAGCAAGTTTTAAGTGTAGCAAAGCTGTTTGAGGAGAGCTCTTCCTTTCCGGTCCTGTCCGTAGTATCAAACACACTACTAGAGGGCTGTGTTAAATATACAGAACAGCGATAACAAGTGTTTCCTTTGGTGTATATTGGCTGCACTGCATCCTGTTTATTGCAAAAATAATCCACAGTGGGTTGGACATTACAAACAATACGAGTCCGAGTTTGAAAGTGTAATGTCTGACATTGAATACCCGGTGACATTGTCGGATATAACAAAGTTCGAAAATCGTGCAGGAAAACATATCGCTATTAATGTATATTCCTTCACGTCAGATAAATATCTCGTGCATCCCGTCAGGATAAGCGATATCGACGATAACAATGCTCGTGTGATTAATCTTCTTCTAATTTCCAACGAGGATGTTCATCACTACACGCTAATTCGTTCTCTATCACGTTTGGTCAAAAGTCAAACTACCAAGTATGAACATTACATCGAAGTTTGCCCGAGATGCCTAACCACGTTCGACGATCGTGACCGACGTGATCATCAAAATCTTCATAGTAGTCAAATTGCTATCGAGAAACTTGCCGAACATAAAATTTATTGCGGTGACAACAGACCGGCTAGAATGTTGATGCCCGAAACGAACGAAGTCGAAGAATTCAAAATGCACAAGGCATTGTTAGAACATCCCGCAATCATCGTCGCAGATTTCGAGTCTTTCCTGAAACCACTCTCCTACTGCGAACCGGATCCTCAAATTTCCTCCATAACGCCGTACCAGCTTCATCAACCTAATAGTTTCGGCTAAGTTGTGCGACGTGATAAAATAAATGAAGCATATATATACCGCGGACCAAATGTAATCGAACACTTCCTGGAAAAAATGGTGGAGGAGGTTGAGGTAATTGGTAGCGTACTGCTTACATCAAAACCGATGGCACCTTTAACTGAAAATGAACTTCAAAATTACAATTCCACTGAGGTGTGTCCGGTATGTTATCAAAGTTTCACTGATGAGAACAAAAAAATATTCCACCACGATCATTTCAGCGGAAACTACATAGGTGGAATTTGCAACACGTGCAATCTTAAAATCCAGAAACCTAAATTCATCCCCATATTCTTTCACAACGGAAGCGGATATGATTTTCACCACCTGGTGAGACATCTTGGCTACGATCCGAAACGTATAGGTGTCTTGGCCGAGAATGAAGAACGCTACATTAGTCTCAGCAAGCAAGTGTCGATTCCGGGAACGAAAAATACAATCGAGATGCGCTTCCTGGATTCGTATAGATTTCTCTCTGCAAGTCTGGATGCTTTAGCGAACAAACTCACCGACGATCAATTTAAAATAACTAGAGCTAGTTTTCCCAACGTAGACATAGAACTCGTTAGACGTAAAGGGGTTTATCCTTACGAATATGTTAGTGATAATTCTAAATTTAACGACGACGCTCTCCCACCTCCAAGAGAATTTTACAGCAGACTCAGAGAGAAAGGAATCACGGACGAAGAATACCAACACGCGCAACTCATGTGGGAGAAATTAGAATGTAGGACACTCGGAGACTACCACGACGCATACTTAAAATTAGACGTGACGATACTCGCGGATGTTTTTCAAGCGTTCAGGAAAACGGCAACGAATATTTATAAATTAGATCCAGCGTATTTCTACAGTCTACCGGGATTAGCGTGGTCGGCAATGTTATTCCAGACAAAGGTCAAGCTGGAACTGATATCGGACGTTGACATGTTGCTATTTATCGAAAGAGGGATACGAGGTGGAATGGTGCAATGCGTACAGAGACATGCGAAAGCTAATAACGTACACATGAAAGAAGATTACGATTCAAATCAAGCATCGAATTACATCTTCTACGCCGACGTTAATAATCTCTACGGACATGCCATGGTTCAGAAACTTCCTTACGGGGGATTCGAATGGTTAGATCCCACTTCGATAGACATTATTCATTTCGACGATAGCGAGTGTGGTTTCTTCGCAGAGGTAGATCTCCATTTCTCCGACCACCTGCACGACACGTTTTCGGATTTGCCTCCGACTCCCGAAATCAAATGTCCACCCGACTCGGTTCAAGACAAGCTTTTGTTAACATTGGACCCTAAACAGAGATACGTCGTCCACTACAAGAATCTCCGGTTTTTGATTGGGAAGGGTGTTCAGATAGTAAATGTTAGAAGAATACTAAAGTTTAAACATTCCACGTGGTTAAGACCTTACATAGAAACTAACACACAACATAGAACAGCTGCCACTTCCGATTTAGACAAGGACTTCTTTAAATTAATGAACAATGCGGTGTACGGAAAGACCATGGAGAATGTTAGAAAGCACGTAGACGTGAAATTAATTTCCGATAAGAATAAATGTCGGAAGTGGATAGCCGATCCTAGATTCAAGTCGAGAAAAATTTACAACGAGAATTTGGCACTTTTCAATCTAGATATAAAATTGATGAAATTCAGAAAACCAATTTACGTTGGCGCAACGGTTCTCGACTTGTCGAAACTTTACATGTTCGAATTTTATTATGACGTGATGAAACCCTTCTACAATGATAAGATATCACTTTTGTACACGGACACCGACAGCTTCATTTACAGCATACAAACACCTAACCTATACGAAGACATAAAAAATCTTTCCATGCTTGAGTATTTCGATACTTCTGCGTATCCTCAACCCAACAGATTTGGAATTCCATCTCGTAACAAAAAAGTCCTAGGTAAACTGAAAGATGAATGTAACGGTGATGTTATTGTCGAGTTCGCGGGTTTGCGTTCGAAGATGTATGCCATGAGAACAGAGAGTAGCGTCACGAAGAAAGCAAAAGATGTGGGAAAGAATACGGTGGAGAACAAAGTCACCTTACACGATTACATCGATTGCCTTTACTCACAATCGACGATACTAAGTATAGAACAAAGAATCCAAAGTGTAGACCACGTGATTACAACAAACAAAGTTAGGAAAGTAGCATTAGATCCGCATGACGATAAAAGATGTATTTTGTCTTGTGGAATCCACACGTTGCCTTGGGGGCACTATCGTTTAGAAATTAGTAAAAATTGTATGCAATGCAATTGAAAAAAAAACAACTTAAATAACTATAACTAAAATAAATAAAAAAACTTTAACTGTCTCAAATTATCACATACACAATAAATAACTAGCAAGGACAATGAATCTCTTTGGTTTCCGAAAGCAAACAATGGAGAGTGTACACCGCACGGCAGATCATGAATTTCTACCTTCCATGTTATCTAAACTCAACGGCCTGTTGATCAATCAATTTTCGGAACGCTGCTCTTCTTGCTGGAACAGTGACGATTTCGGATTCGCGACGATCGACATGACGAGGAAACCCAACGACGGAAAATACAGAAACAAAATCAACGACTTCATGTCGATCGTCGCGAATCCGAAATCGTCACTGTTCCAGCAAGAAGAGCAGCGTTCCGAAAATTGATTGATCAACAGGCCGTTGAGTTTAGATAACATGGAAGGTAGAAATTCATGATCTGCCGTGCGGTGTACACTCTCCATTGTTTGCTTTCGGAAACCAAAGAGATTCATTGTCCTTGCTAGTTATTTATTGTGTATGTGATAATTTGAGACAGTTAAAGTTTTTTTATTTATTTTAGTTATAGTTATTTAAGTTGTTTTTTTTTCAATTGCATTGCATACAATTTTTACTAATTTCTAAACGATAGTGCCCCCAAGGCAACGTGTGGATTCCACAAGACAAAATACATCTTTTATCGTCATGCGGATCTAATGCTACTTTCCTAACTTTGTTTGTTGTAATCACGTGGTCTACACTTTGGATTCTTTGTTCTATACTTAGTATCGTCGATTGTGAGTAAAGGCAATCGATGTAATCGTGTAAGGTGACTTTGTTCTCCACCGTATTCTTTCCCACATCTTTTGCTTTCTTCGTGACGCTACTCTCTGTTCTCATGGCATACATCTTCGAACGCAAACCCGCGAACTCGACAATAACATCACCGTTACATTCATCTTTCAGTTTACCTAGGACTTTTTTGTTACGAGATGGAATTCCAAATCTGTTGGGTTGAGGATACGCAGAAGTATCGAAATACTCAAGCATGGAAAGATTTTTTATGTCTTCGTATAGGTTAGGTGTTTGTATGCTGTAAATGAAGCTGTCGGTGTCCGTGTACAAAAGTGATATCTTATCATTGTAGAAGGGTTTCATCACGTCATAATAAAATTCGAACATGTAAAGTTTCGACAAGTCGAGAACCGTTGCGCCAACGTAAATTGGTTTTCTGAATTTCATCAATTTTATATCTAGATTGAAAAGTGCCAAATTCTCGTTGTAAATTTTTCTCGACTTGAATCTAGGATCGGCTATCCACTTCCGACATTTATTCTTATCGGAAATTAATTTCACGTCTACGTGCTTTCTAACATTCTCCATGGTCTTTCCGTACACCGCATTGTTCATTAATTTAAAGAAGTCCTTGTCTAAATCGGAAGTGGCAGCTGTTCTATGTTGTGTGTTAGTTTCTATGTAAGGTCTTAACCACGTGGAATGTTTAAACTTTAGTATTCTTCTAACATTTACTATCTGAACACCCTTCCCAATCAAAAACCGGAGATTCTTGTAGTGGACGACGTATCTCTGTTTAGGGTCCAATGTTAACAAAAGCTTGTCTTGAACCGAGTCGGGTGGACATTTGATTTCGGGAGTCGGAGGCAAATCCGAAAACGTGTCGTGCAGGTGGTCGGAGAAATGGAGATCTACCTCTGCGAAGAAACCACACTCGCTATCGTCGAAATGAATAATGTCTATCGAAGTGGGATCTAACCATTCGAATCCCCCGTAAGGAAGTTTCTGAACCATGGCATGTCCGTAGAGATTATTAACGTCGGCGTAGAAGATGTAATTCGATGCTTGATTTGAATCGTAATCTTCTTTCATGTGTACGTTATTAGCTTTCGCATGTCTCTGTACGCATTGCACCATTCCACCTCGTATCCCTCTTTCGATAAATAGCAACATGTCAACGTCCGATATCAGTTCCAGCTTGACCTTTGTCTGGAATAACATTGCCGACCACGCTAATCCCGGTAGACTGTAGAAATACGCTGGATCTAATTTATAAATATTCGTTGCCGTTTTCCTGAACGCTTGAAAAACATCCGCGAGTATCGTCACGTCTAATTTTAAGTATGCGTCGTGGTAGTCTCCGAGTGTCCTACATTCTAATTTCTCCCACATGAGTTGCGCGTGTTGGTATTCTTCGTCCGTGATTCCTTTCTCTCTGAGTCTGCTGTAAAATTCTCTTGGAGGTGGGAGAGCGTCGTCGTTAAATTTAGAATTATCACTAACATATTCGTAAGGATAAACCCCTTTACGTCTAACGAGTTCTATGTCTACGTTGGGAAAACTAGCTCTAGTTATTTTAAATTGATCGTCGGTGAGTTTGTTCGCTAAAGCATCCAGACTTGCAGAGAGAAATCTATACGAATCCAGGAAGCGCATCTCGATTGTATTTTTCGTTCCCGGAATCGACACTTGCTTGCTGAGACTAATGTAGCGTTCTTCATTCTCGGCCAAGACACCTATACGTTTCGGATCGTAGCCAAGATGTCTCACCAGGTGGTGAAAATCATATCCGCTTCCGTTGTGAAAGAATATGGGGATGAATTTAGGTTTCTGGATTTTAAGATTGCACGTGTTGCAAATTCCACCTATGTAGTTTCCGCTGAAATGATCGTGGTGGAATATTTTTTTGTTCTCATCAGTGAAACTTTGATAACATACCGGACACACCTCAGTGGAATTGTAATTTTGAAGTTCATTTTCAGTTAAAGGTGCCATCGGTTTTGATGTAAGCAGTACGCTACCAATTACCTCAACCTCCTCCACCATTTTTTCCAGGAAGTGTTCGATTACATTTGGTCCGCGGTATATATATGCTTCATTTATTTTATCACGTCGCACAACTTAGCCGAAACTATTAGGTTGATGAAGCTGGTACGGCGTTGTGGAGGAAATTTGAGGATCCGGTTCGCAGTAGGAGAGTGGTTTCAGGAAAGACTCGAAATCTGCGACGATGATTGCGGGATGTTCCGACAATGCCTTGTGCATTTTGAATTCTTCGACTTCGTTCGTTTCGGGCATCAACATTCTAGCCGGTCTGTTGTCGCCGCAATAAATTTTATGTTCGGCAAGTTTCTCGATAGCAATTTGACGTCCGGTGTAATTTCGATAATTGAGTTGTTTTCGATCGTCATACGTGGTTAGGCATCTCAGGCAAACTTCGATACAATGTTCATACTTGGTTGATTGACTTTTGACCAAACGTGATAGAGAACGAATTAGCGTGTAATGATAGACATCCTCGTTGGAAATGAGAAGGAGATTTATTACACGAGCATAGTCATCGTCGATATCGCTTATCCTGACGGGATGAACGAGATATTTATCTGACGTGAAGGAATATACATTAATAGCGATATGTTTTCCTGCACGATTTTCGAACTTTGTTATATCCGACAATGTCACCGGGTATTCAATGTCAGACATTACACTTTCAAACTCGGACTCGTATTGTTTGTAATGTCCAACCCACTGTGGATTATTTTTGCAATGAACAGGATGCAGTGCAGCCAACACACACCAAAGGAAACACTTGTTATCGCTGTTCTGTATATTTAACACAGCCCTCTTGTGTTGAATGTTCGGTGGAAGAGGAACGTAGCTGGAAGCTCGAAGAGGCGAGAATCGGTTCACGTAAACGGTTAACGTGTAAGGACTTCCACACAGAGACCATCCCGACCCTTTAGCCTCGAAATCGTCATGTTTCTTAACCAGCTCTTTGGAAACTTTATAATAGAAGTTGTCCAAATTTTCGACGTCAGCAAAATAAAGTGTCTGGTTTTTTGTACGATGATAAAAAATACTCGTTGTGCCATCAACTTTCTCGTATTCAGAAAACAGAACAACGTATACTTTTATAGAGTTGTTTTCAAGTTTATCTTTCAAAATATTTAGTACAGATGTTTTGGTTTCGTCCAAGAAACTTAGAATGTCACGGCCTGGTTCTGACTTAATTGAAAAATCCTGGAGTTGATCGTTGAATGCAGATCTAATTGGTTTTCGTTCATCGGATAATTTAATTTGCTTGGAAGTACAAGCTTCGGTTCCTGGATCATCGATTTTCCTTTTCAATGTTCCTTTTCCGGTCGATAGTTTGCAAATTTTCAGGTGTTTACTTAAATTTGCAATGCTGATCATCTTTCCGCATCGAGCACAAGGCTTAGAAGGTAAGGAACGATTAATTCTCGAACCTGTTTCGCTACATCTTGCCCTGTGCTTGCTAATATTAGTTTTAGATATTAATTTTTCGCAAGTAACACATTCGATCAAACTGGTGGATTCCATTATGCTTTCTCAGATCACACAAACCAAAAAAGTCTAGTATATAGCGATACAATTTTCAGGTATGTTATTTATACGTGTTGCTAGAAGACCTTCGTCGTTGCAAGTCACCTAACCCATTCACTAAGAAATAAGAAAAAAATATTGACGTACTGAAAAAAGTTGACTTGTTCACCGAGTTCACAGATGTTTACTCATTGATGACTCCGTCGTTGTCGTCTATCAAAAAAAAAAAACTAAGTACCTTGGAAACAGTGAGAGTTATCGAAAAATCTCCCTTTGACGATTTTTTTTGGTGACGTAGAGTACGCGTAGAAAGGTCGGGTTTAGTGTGTCGGTCGAGTCTCGGTGTCCTCTGTCCTCCCATACCAAAATAAACATAGGTCGTCATGGAACCAATTTTTTTTTCATCAATCGAAAATTTTCTAAGTCCACAGCATTAAAAAATCTTAAATTGCAAATATCTCGAAAATGGTAAGAGTTATCGAAAAAATATATCGAAAAACACCCCCATACGGCATCGTTAGATGCCCCCTGTCGATTTTGGAGGTGTAGAATACGTGTACCAAGTTTTGGTGGTCCTGGGGTCAAGGGGTAAGAAGTTAGCCCACCACCCTCCAAAACTTTTGATCACTCGTAACTTTTGAACAAATAGTCGTAGAGAGGTCGGGTTTAGTGCGTCGATCGAGTCTCGGTGTCCTTTTTGATCTTCTAACAAAAAAACATAGGTTGTCATGGAACCAAATTTGACCCCTCTGTCGAAAAATTTTCCAAGTCCAGCGTTAAATTGCAAATGTCTCGAAAAACAGTGAGAGAGAGAGATAGTGCAAAAATCCTCCCCGTTGACCCTTTTGTCGATATTGGTGATGCAGAGTACGTGTACAAAGTTTTTTTTTTAGAGGGAGGGCCAATTGCCAAAATATTTTTTTCATCGCTCGTAACTTTCGAAAGGATGATCATAGAGAGCTGGGATTTCTTGCGTTAGCATCGTCTAGGTGTCCTCTGTCCTCCCATACCAAAATAAACACGTCACAATACAGAAATAATGAGAGGCGTGTATGTGTGTGGCAGAGAGATCACATCGTTCCGAGAGGTTTACAAAGGTCACGATATATAAACATTGGCCGGGACTTGGAAAAAAATTATGATAAGGTGCATTCATCCTTCAAGGATGAGAGAGTGCTTTTACTCATCACGCTGTGTCAGCGCAATAAATGAGGCGCGGAACGTGGAGAGAAAGTGAGTTTTTTGAGGTTTTGGTGCTGTTTTCTACGCTGTGAAACATCGTCAGCACAATAAATGAGGCACGGAACGTGGAGAGAAGATGAGTTTTTTTTTTTTTTTTTTTTTTGAGGTTTTGGTGATCCTCAAATGAGTAAAGTGAGTTTTTGAGGTTTTGGTGCTGTTTTCTACGCTGTGAAACATCGTCAGCGCAATAAATGAGGCACGGAACGTGGAGAGAAAGTGAGTTTTTGAGGTTTTTTTGATCCTCACTTAATGTCCGTCAACCCGTCCACCTGCACTACTCTACACTACTGGGGTTATCTTGGAAACGGTGAGACTTAGGAAAAATTTGTTTGCGGATTCATCACGTACGCCTATACGTGAGAAAAAGTATGAATAGAACCTATGTTCGGAAATCCAAAATGGCGACCGGAAGTGGGGTTATCTTGGAAACAGTAAGACTTGGGAAAAATCTGTTTGGGGATTCATCATGTACACCTATACGTGAGAAAAAGTATGAATAGAACCTATGGTCGGAAAAACGAAAATGGCGACCGGAAGTGGGGTTATCTTGGAAACGGTAAGACTTAGGAAAAATCTGTTTGCGGATTCATCATGTACGCCTATACTTGAGAAAAAGTATGAATAAAATCTATGCTCGGAAATCCAAAATGGCGACCGGAAGTGGGGTTATCTTGGAAACGGTAAGACTTAGGAAAAATCTGTTTGCGGATTCATCATGTACGCCTATACGTGAGAAAAAGTATGAATAGAATCTATGCTCGGAAATCCAAAATGGCGACCGGAAGTGGTGTTATCTTGGAAACGGTAAGACTTAGGAAAAATCTGTTTGCGGATTCATGACGTACACCTATATGTGAGTAAAGTATGAATAGAACCTATGTTCGGAAATCCAAAATGGCGACCGGAAACAGAGTTATCTTATCACTTTCGCGTTTGCCTTTACGATATTTTCCGTTAAGGTTGCAAAAAAAACACATCATTTTCTGGCGTAGAACTGTCTTTTTACCCCTATCAACGATCGAACCAACATCAAGATCGTTTGCGAGTTCAACAGTCCATTGCCCGAGGATACCGTGTGCAGAGAAGTCCTTCGCGTACGACGTGAAGAACGAGAGGGTGACGGAACAGTTTTAAAATTTTCGTAAAAAAAAATTGCCACATACTAAAAAAAATCAACACATTTTTTTAGGTTATATAAAATATGTGAAAAAACTTTAAAATACTGAAATATTAAAACAAACGGAGTCCAATGTAAGTTAGTTCGGTGCGTAAATAAAAAAATAATAGGTCACTGAAGATCGTAAAAAAATCGTAAGATAGGTTAAGTTATATCACGTAAGATCGTGGCATTCGTACCAAGTATGAGGTGGGAAAAATGGAAATTTTGCTAAAACATCGCTAAGCGCTAAAACATCGACAAAAAATTGTCAATATATGTCAAAAAGTGATATTCAATTGATAAAAAAAGAGGCTAAAAAAGCACTCGTACCAAGTATTATTTTGAAACGCTCAATATACACTACTTATATAATATTTGTGTGTGTGTAATTCTTGATCTCATGTTGACAAAGTCACATATAAGGGCCTAGAGGATAATTAATTTGGTCCCCCCCTTAGTTTATATAATTATAGAGGAAAGTTGATAATTATTCATAATCGATATTACATGCGTTAAATCTAAGGGTAGTGACAATGATGTACAGTAAATAGTGGACAAACAAGTTGAAAGTGGAGAGTGAAAACAATAAAGGGTTTATTAAATCCGCCAATTACAATTGTTTAATAAATCTGTGACAGTAAGAAGTGGAGCAAGGAAGTGATAAACGAAGAGGAGAAGAGCGTAATGAGAATAGAGGGTAGAGAAAATGCACAGAAGGTACTGTAAATTGTTACGAATGCGGGTGCAGGATATTTGAATCTTCGTGTACATCACATTTGGTCACTTCCAAAATTATAATTCGTGATTTTAGTGGTCTAAATGCATGTAAAATCGAAAATCCTAAGAGGAAGATTTTATCCTACACCGAACTTAAACAAACAAAATTCTCGCCTGCAGAAAAAATAGACAGGGTGTACCAAAAGTACATAAGATGTAACATAAGATATCAGATCTGGATTTCGGGGTGGCCATTTTTAAAGAATTCCTCAATGATGTGTTCAGAGAAAAATGGATCAAATTGGTCACCAAATTTACCAGCACCTCTGAAATTGCCACCCCGAAGTCCAAATCTGACATCTTGTGAAAATGCACTAATGGGGGCACATCAAACAGAAAGTCACCCATAATCGTTATTAGACAGCTGAGGAACTTCAAAAAGCTGTTCGCAGTGCGTTTGCCTCCCTCACGCCAGCCAAGTTACGGAGGATTTCACATCGCACCTGGAGGCGAATAATACTGTGCCATGAAAATGGCGGTGTGCACACAGATCCTCTGGAGTAAATGGTGATCATTGGTCTGATTTAATGGTATACCATCCTCTCATCATACGCATGCTGTTAAAATAACATTTTGCAGGTTTGTCTACAATTCAGGGGGGGGCTAATGGGACTTTTGGTACACCCTGTACTAAGCACGGTGTTTATTAGATATTCACAATTGGTTTGTTTGTTATTACTACCAAACATCGCACACGTTTCTACGACTAAATACTAAAATACTATATTTTCTCTTTCCAATACGCAGACACAAGCATATATGCTCTCTAATACATACGGTAGTAATAAATAATTTGGGTATGTTTTGTGTTATGATGTATAAATATAAAATTCAATACACAAAAAATACTATTTACTTTCTTCGTTTCCCTCCCCGCACCGAAAAGAAAAATTGAAGAGGGAAAAGAATGAAAGTGACGTCATGATTTATCATACGGTCCGATTTCATTCTTGTTACGTTTTTCTTACAAACAGATGTCGAACAGAGTGAATGAATAAAACCACAAAATAGGATTAGAAGAAGCTATACGTACAACGCCAAGGAGAAAAACATGAAATTATTATGAACATTTAAAAAAAAGAATTTAACCTCTGTTACTCTTAACAAAATATTTTGCATTCTGCAAAAAAGAAGAAATTAAACTCATTGTACTTCAAACGTATAATAGTTTCCTATTATTCTGTTGAATTTAACAAATATCTATTGTGCACTGGCAACTCTGAAAATATGCCAACTGTGTATGCAACACGTTCACGCCTTGTGTAATTTGGGTTGCCTAGTATAAAATGTCGTTGTCTTGAAACTATACTCTGTCCCAGCTAACTGTTGAGCAGGCAAACTAAATCAAGTCTCTGCGCAAGTAGTGACGGGAGACTGCCTTCCCAGCTGCGTGTACTCCTTCGCTCGGGCCAGTCAATTTCCCTCGCTTCTCTGACGCTATGCGCAGCTTTGCTCCACAGTTAGCTGGGACAGGGTATATATATTGCTGAATTCTGTACAGACGAATGAAAACAAACGCTGAACCTCAGATCCTCAGAACCTCACATAGTGGCAGCGACACTAGCGCCAGAGCGGGAAATTTGAATCGCGAAAAGCAAATGTGAATGAAACTTACCAGTTTTGGATCCAAACCTGAAGGTTCAGAATCTAATCTCACTACCTCAATTATTCCTGAAGCAACGTCTATCCAAAATGTTGTGTAGTTGTAGACTACTGTAGCACTGGAAAGATAGATCGTAATGGCTTTATCAACTATGCCTAATGTAATAAGCGGTATCCAAATTGAAGAAGAGAACTTTCTTTTTTTGAAGTCCAGAACTTTCTCCATTTCGATACTGATCAATTCAAATTCTTTCAGGATAGCAACAATATATTGAAGTCGAAACTTTATTCTTATCGCAAATAAAATCATGCATAGTATAGTATAGCTAAGTAATTCCTTATATAAATATTAATCAACCAAATTTAAGACTAATTTAATAACTCATGATAATATCAGAAAATATAACATTCTAACTCTTATCTATGTTCATTTCACATGATCAGTAACGTATATTACAAATTATACTATGATGTTGAGGTTTAAGAAGAAAAATCACATTTAAATTCAATTCGAATTATTCTAAAATATTGCTTAATGATCTAAACAGATTTCTATATCCTGAATTGTACTTCTACATTTTCTTCTGAGAGAAACAGCAATACAGTGTGCCACTGCATTACAGAAGTGTGGATAATTGTATACTGAGTAATTTTGTGGCGATTTTATATTATGCAACGGACTTTCTCACATAAAACAATATAAAACTTGTCATGAACTTGTAAGTCTTAAAGCATTTCATAAAATATAAATTCGAGATAACCTAAATATCTCTATTCGCTTTTCATTTCTTTATTAGTCCATCACAAGACCGAAGTCCCACTTATGCTGAACGTAATGTACACAAAGATAATTTCAAACAATGTAATTTTAACAATATACACAAATGTTAATAATGTTAATGTTAATACATAAAATAATGTTAAGATTTATGATAATGTGACAACCTCGTATAAATACAGTTAAAACTCCTTTACAGACAAATCCGATAAAATATAATGTTTTACAAAATTTTGCGCCTGATAGCATAACATGGATCAAAAAATATATCCAAATCATGCACTAACGATTCCTGAACTCTTACTATTGGAGAGTTTTTGTGTATGTTTAACCTTGAGACTGGCGTGTAGAAAGGTGTTCTGTTCCTCGCTCTAAAAGGTGTTACATGGAAGTTTATTCTCTCTAACAGCTCAGAACATAGCCAATCTTGTCTTACTAATTTACGTAAAAGCATTAGATCATTAAAAGCTCTTCTGTCTTTCAAGGTATTGATACCAAAATGGCTACATAAAGTTACATAATTTCTATTATGATATTCAATATCGCTTTTAAAACAACCATTTGACCATTTGCATTTGTACCTTTTCCACTACGTCATCCCAAGTCCTATGCTGAGGATTCCAGACTGAAAAATTATGCAGAATGTTTCTCCTGATAAAACCTACAAGCATCAGACTTCTTTTTATGAGCGCTTGAGTTTGAGTTGGTGTTTTAAGTCTACTTTGTGCACAGTAGGTCTAATCGGGACTGGACCTACAGTTTAAAGTGGGATCCGAACCACTATGTACCTCTATTATGATCGCTTGATAATGACAATTAAATGTCAAGTCAGAAGTAAACTTAACGCCTAAATCTATGGCATTCTTTGTTCGTTGAACTATTTTATTGTCTAGTCGTAAGAGACAACTCTTTTCTTATTACTAAAAGATACAATCTTGCATTTATCTACGTTCAGGACCGTTCCTCTTTGTGTGCACCACTCGGCAAAATTGTTCAAATCTAATTGCAGTTTTATGCAGTCGTCTACTGACCGAATCTGGTGGTACAACTTTACGTCATCTGCGTACATTAACACCTTAGCTTTTTTCATTATTAGGGGCACATCGTTTACAAATAATAAAAACAAGTATGGGCCTAAGTTGGAACCTTGAGCACTCCAGATGACACCTCCCTTTCAAAAGGTGAAAAACCGTTCAATACAACAGTTTGCGTGCGGTTTGATATATAACTAGTTAGCAGTTCTAATAGCTGACTGATACCCCCACTGAACGTAGTCTTTGTATGAGAATTACCCGATTCAGCTTGTCAAATGCTTCACTCATGTCAGTGTAAATAACATGCATTTGTTGTCTGGTATTAAAGCTGTCGGCAATATCCTGTGTTATTACAGCTAAGTTTGTAAGTTGATCTCCCGCGTACAAAACCATGTTGTTGGGGTGAAATTGTATCCCTCAGGTGCCATTTAAGGTGGTCGCATATAAGCGATTCCAATGCCTTGGAAAAAAATAGGCAGCAGTTATATGGGACGATAATTACAAACGTTATGCTTGTCACCTGATTTATGAATTCGTGTTACTAAAGCTTTTTTCCATCTCAGAGGATAGATACTGCGTTAACTTCCTCATTAGTTACACAAAGTTGTGGTATATTATTGGAATAAATGTCTTCCCGCTCTGTAATTGATACAGCATTATCAGCAGGAACATAAAAACTAGCAAAATAGTCAGAAAAGAGCTCACATGACACTTCCGAATGTACAGAGGATCTATCACCACAAAATACATACGTTGGTATTCTCGTCGAGCGTGACTTGTCCCTTATACGTATAACCCCAAATTAATTTAAGATGTAATTCTATTTGCTCTTCCAAGTTGATTAAATATTCCCTGTAATTTATTTTATGCAATTTTCTGAATGCTGACCTATGCGCGGAAAAGTCGACATAATCACACGTTAGTATCGACTCCTTTCATTTTTTGAGTTCCTTGTCAAACCACGCCGGGAATTGTCTTGCTCTTTCTCGCTTTCTAGGAACTGTTTCGTCTATCAAGATCCTACGCGAAATAGTTTACTTTATCTGCCACTAGAGCGTGGAATGAAATTCCCAATGAGCTTAGAAAATTTTCTTCTTTCGGCTACTTGGGGACAAAATTTTAAAAATCACTATTTGGAAATAACTTACCAGTACAGAAAAATGAAAAAATGGATACATTTTCATCCCAGGTTACTGTGTGGAACATCACAGGTTCCTTTGTATGTTGCTTGAATGGGTATGTATGTATGTATGTGTGTGTGTGTGTGTGTGTGTGTAGTGGTAGCGTCGTTGCCTTGTAATCAAGGGGTCCTGGGTTCGATACCCGGTGGAGGCACATAGTGGTTCGAATCCCACTTTAAACTGTAGGTCCAGTCTCAATTAACCTTACTGTGTATAAAGTGGACTTAAAACACCAACTTAATCAATCAATTTATTTTTAAAATTTTTATGGTGTGGGTGTTTAAGTTCGTGTTTATATTAGTAGATTCACACATTTCTGTCCTTTTGCATATGAATGTTTTAAATTTTTACAATTAAGTACACATGTATGTGCTTGTAGGACTAGGATAATATCTATACGTAAGGACATTCTTTGTCCACAACTATAATTTAACACTCTTACATATTATGATTAAGTCTTACTACTTGTAAGTAATCTACTTTTGCCACAATGTAAAAATTGTTGGGTGGAAGAAAAGGACTATGTCTGAACTCCGCCATTGTAAATAAGAAAATATTGAAAAATGGAACGAAATTAAATTAATGAATAAGCCATTACTGATTACCAGTTTAAGAATTTTTAAACCTTAACTGAAACTCGAACACATGTAAATATCTATGTACAGTACATAATCTTAAAGTTATTAGAACAGATGAATGTGGTAGCATGAATGATTGTGAAAACTTAATACTGTAAAAGGTTATTAAACCTGTGGCTGCAGGAAAAGGTCTTGCATCTGGAACATACTGTGATGTTTCATGACTTCAAACTTCTGACTAAACAGGACATTCAGATTTACACAATGAGGGGAAAATATTTATGCATATACAAAGATGGATCCCTATGCTCCACCCCCTGACCCATTTCTACTTGTGCTACAATTTTTATTTTGTGTATAATTAATGACTGGTATGTTGGTAGTGTGCTTGTAAACTTAAATGTCCGTATGTGTTTGTGTTTCTTCATTTAAGGTGCTTGAATGGTCAGAAGTGGGGAGTCAGCAGCAAAATGGAGCCTGTTGACCAGAGATACCTTCAAAAGAAGATGATGACGCCCACTGAAATTCACAACAATATGTCTACAACTGTGGTGGAATATCCTGTGTCTTATGGTGTCGTAAAAAGATCGTGTCGGGAGTTTAAATGTAGGAGAATATCCTTCTAAAGTGAACATGGCGGTGGCCCTTCAAAAACTGTCACAACAGAAAAGAGCATCAATAAAGTAATTGACTCGCAGACACAGGGTGTGTGTGTTGCAATGGCTGCAATAATAAGGCGGGTTTTGAATTGCTTGGACAACCTACGTATTCACCAGATCTGGCACCGAGTGACTACAAACTGTTCCCAAAACTGAAAGAACACCTGCGTGGGAAGAGATTTTCGTTGGGTGATTTGAAGAGGTTGGACAACCCTCCTTCCAGGAAGCGGTAGAAATGTTGGAACATCTCTGGGACAACTGCATCAAACTTCAAGCAGATTATTCAAAAAAATAAGCTAAAAATTTTTCGTACGGACATCGGGAAGGGGTGGAGCATAGGGATCAACCCTCGTATATTGTATGTATTGTGTACAGTGTATGTAATTGTATATTAACATGCGTTATGGCTTTTTATGTTACCCACTCATGTACTATAAGCTTCACATTCCTATCACAAAAATTCACAATATTACACTCACTTAAATATTATGGGTCCGGTAAAATCAGCACTAGGCTCCCATTCAAACATAACAGATTTCTTTCTTGTATTATCCTTATGGGTGACTGCATTCTGAAAATAAAAAAAATATTTATATTCATTTGCAAATTTCTATACGTGTTATAATACTGAATAATTCGCAATTCTATACATTTTACCATTAACGTGTTGTTTTTCAGGCATAAAACTGTATTAAGAATAATACTTTGAAAACTTCAAATTAAAATACATAAATCTAGTGCAGTAAGTTGTGGTAAGAATGCCAAACTGCATTTCATACACAATTGATTAATTATTTTTTCTAGTGTACAGTTTTTCACGTGAAACCAGGGTAAATATAACTATTCACTTATAAATTTACTTTTAAAATGCTTCTAAGAAGCACGAAATATCTCAATTGCACAATATTTGTATATTGTGTAATTGCAATTGTACATCTATTAAGGTTTTTTAAAAGATTTTCATCGTAGTTGTGAAGAACTCTTACGACTGTATACTAATTTCAGAATTATAATGTTTTCAAATTGTACTTCTCTTCACTATACACTCACACACATAGCAGACTTATCAGTACATGTGCATGTCACTTGTGAGCTATTCCATATTTTAATTCTATAATTATGTCTTCGTCCCTGTTATTTCAGCAGCGTAAATACCCAATTAATGCCATGCCATTATTGTACTCAATGCCTAATGGCAACTTTGACGAATCGTAAAGGCATTCAGAAAATAGGGCAGGACACATGGAAGCATGAGCACCCGAAAGATTTTTCTCAGGGAAGGGGTTGCAGAGAGAAATTTCACATCTTGCTTTCAGTCATAGAAATTTATGTTTTGCCTTATTGCTTTTATTATTTTATAAATCATAGAATTAAAATTGAATTGAAAGTACCTGGCGTTGTTAAGTTCAGACTCGAGTTCACTTTTCAAACAGCTTTCTAGCCTTTTCCTACTTTTTCACGATGCACAGATAGAGAGACGAATACTGCGTTTCAGACGGTGCGCGGACGCTCCTTAAAATTAACTCATTACATGTTAACGAACTAATATGTTTTTATTTTATTTTAAAAATCAGTCATTTTTAAATTTGAGGGTAATTTTTTTACTATTTTTAGGTCATAAATTTTTATTTTGTATTTTTTTAAGATTTTTTATAAAAAACATTTCTTCATGAATTTCGGATGTAAAAGACAATGTTAATAGCACTGCAATTTACTTCTCAATTTTTTCCTTTGAAGATAGTACAACAAAATCCAAGCAACAAATATACAAAGATCTATTATAATACTGGCTTTGAGTCAAAGGATAGTTTAAGTTGCAGGTTTGATGTATTGTAGCACGCAGTAGTGCGGTAATGCTGCCAAGCTCAAGACATGAAGAAATATTTTCTGCATTTGCTATGATTTCTTGAAAGTGTTCATGTTGCCTCTCACATTCGATAATTCTGTTTAATAATAATGTTTCTACTTAAACAATCTATCGTTAATTTGTTGTACATGATTGCTGTAACTTACAACCTGAAAGTCACAGAAAATATTATTCGTAATAAAATATCGCTACCATTTGAATTTAAAATTTTGGGTGTTTCAGCGCTTAGGCTATTTGCACCCGTCGCATAATACGGAGTCCAGCCCCTTACCATAACTGTAGTGTCACATAACTAAAACCTTAAAACATTCTGACTTAGATTAAAAGCTGAGGCTGTAAAGGGACACTCAGCACACACAAGGACAAAAAAAAAGGACAACACAGAATTATACTGGCCATAGGACCAGTCACCAGAGCCTCGTTAGTCTGCACAAAGCAGTCCAGGGTGTACTATGTGGAAGTGAGGTTGACAATTGGGTGTACTACGTGGAAGATTCACCCCAAATATCACTACCATTTCACCACTCAAATTGCAAGACCTTTTTCCAGATATCTCAAGGGGAGCAAGTACCCACTGGCTCCCCTATGCGGGCGCTATGGCATGGAAGTAAGGTCCTAGTGTAAGGTCTTGATTATAGAAAACCACAAGCAGCACCGTAGCTAGACATTTTGGCGCCCTAGGCGGGATTATGGTTTAGCGCCCCACCCCGTTCGACTCCACCGACATTTTATGTGCATTCTTCGATATTTTCTTCTTATGCCATGGTTTGTGATATTTATATCCAACAAATTTTAAAATGAAAACAAGAAACACCATTAAAAACATAGTTTATATTTAAAAATTTGGAGTTTTCATTTGTGCTTAAAATAGTTTAGTAGCATATTTTAGAATGTTTCAGTTATGTCTTAATGTCTGAAGAAAATCTTTAAAATTGTACTACCTATATTTGGGTAACATAAAATTCCAGCAGTATGTTACCGGAATACGGTATTTCTATGTCAAGTGTAAATTTCTAAGTCCCATTTTTTATTTTCTTTATTTTTTTTATTTTTTTTAATGGCGCTCTAGGCTTCAGCTCCCTTTTTCTACCCCTCGCTACGGGCCTGACCACAAGTAAGCAGAAGAATGCACTCAATTCATTAGATGGAAGTGTCAGGACGAGAGACAAGAATTTTTAGAAGTCTAGAAAGATAGATAATCATCACCATTTAAAGATGACCACTCAAGTACCAAAATGACACTCACATGTACAGTGGGATCCATGAGTATTACCATGCAAATTGTCCATCACCATGTTCGTGCACTTTATTTGACCCAATAAGAGCTTCAAGAATTAAAAGAAAACTCAAAACAAGATGATGACAACTTCTGACCAGCATACATAAAAATGTATGGCTTAACACACAGGATGTAAGAGAAAAATTAATGAAAATAGTTATGGACAATTTTCACCGTAATACTCATGGATCGCACTGTACTATTATTACTTACCTGGGGACCAGCACCACAGCTGAGTATCTGACCAACTTCAGGAGAAATATAGAAAGTAGGAAGCGCAGTCTCATGTTCGTTTATCGAGTGTGCCTGCACCAGGAAACCAGCGAAGTCCAAACTTGGATGAGAGTCTAGAATGATTTCCAGCCTCTGACCGTATTCTAGGCGACTTCTGGATGTTCTGACAGTGTATGGCGAAGGGCCTACTTGCGGCTCGATTCCCCCATGATTAGGTCTCATTGTTGAGCAGGCTGCAATTGGAGCTCCAGTTCGGTAGCTTTCAGCAAATCTCACCATACCAAATAGCAGGATGTAAAGGTGTAAGGTCGCCATCACAGTTGTCTTCATTCTAAAACAAACAAAAAATATTTAGCAGAAGAAAAGTCTTCAGCGATAATATAAAAGAGCCTACACACTAAACGCACTGCCATGAAATTAGGCGGGTGGCAGAAGTTCGCGCTGTTGCCACGTCGGAGCACAACCCCGTGTGTTCGGAGGTTTAAGAGAAGGAAATATCTCGTTGTAGAGTTGGTCTTTGTAATCAATGTGATACAAACTGACAGTATTTGCTCGAGAGCTCAGGGATGACATAAAAGTGCCCCGGAGAGAGGTCGGTCTGACGCTCGAACTGCTCAACCTCAACTGCTTAAAGCAGGATCTACCATACAAAGGGACAGTGAAAGCAGGAGGCTGTTATCAGAGTCCATTATTCGAGGAAATTAGTTACCAATTCAAAACCAGAAAATTAGATCTTTTCATTTTTGCTGTAGAATTTTGACAATCAACAAGTAAATATTTCCCCTTTCTTTATATATCATAATCAGATAACTGTATGCCATGCAAGTTAAATTGATAAACAATTAGGGGGCAACGCTGTATAGTGAATGCGACCATACGACCGAGAATTCTAAGAATAGGTTCCTCAATACACCAACTAATATTTATTTAATAAGAAGTTAGAATAACAAAAACCTAATATAGATTAAAGGCTCGCTTAACAATGGAAACTTATGGGAAATACCTTCATATTTAATTCTTCATATCTTGGTTCTACCAGGCATTTTCAGTAGTATAACAGGCAAAAAGCAAGAAATAAAACCTAGGCAATCACATGAACTGGTTTACATCACTTTATAATAATAACTTGCGTTATACAAGTCAAGCGAAAAGTAAACACAACTATCCGTTTATATCACAGCTACATTGAAATCTAAAGTTGCGTGTGGGTAAAAAATACAAATTTATATTAAATATTTCGCCACCACACCAATACTTATTATTTGTCCTTCATAGCCTTCAATTTTTCACAAATGTTTGTTAATCATAATTGCGTTTTCATAATAATGTATCTAGTATCTAAGTAGGTATATGTAGCAAAAATATGCCGCTTTTCTACTTCTTTAAGGTAATCGCAACAATAAAAATGAATGATGAAGTGATAAAATTGATGGTAGCGTTGGCGGGTCATGAGGG
Organism: Lepisma saccharinum; assembly: GCF_977018435.1. Lineage (NCBI taxonomy): Eukaryota > Metazoa > Arthropoda > Insecta > Zygentoma > Lepismatidae > Lepisma > Lepisma saccharinum. The sequence continues at coordinate 49,805,353 of NC_139229.1, forward strand.
TGGCAAAGTGGGCAACTGCCTCCAAGACATGGGAAAATTGCAGAAAAAATACTTTTCTTGCACTTTTAATAAAGGGTGTACGGAAGAAAATACATAAATAAATACATAATTTCCTTTTTTTTAAAAAATGAAAATAATGTATGCCATTTTTATATATATATATACAATATATTTAGAAATTTTAAAAGGAATAAATCTAAAGTGGAGAAAACGTTACCTCAATTAAAGATTACCCACACCTTAATTTGCGGATTAAGGAATAATCACAAAGAAACTCGCGGTACCTCAATGGCCAAGCGAGTTTAGTGTTCAAACTTGGATCTAGTCATTGATGTTCCCAGGTTCGAGTCACGGCGTAAGCATGGGTGTTCTTTGGGATTGTCTTTTCATGAATCTAGTGTGATCATGACTCATCGTTGCGATTAAACAAAAGTGGTAGAAAAATTACGTCAAGTAACAAATACATAAACAACAACCATGGCCTATGCCTTTGTTTCGCAATTCGATTTGCTAATCACTGCACGACGGAGGCCGACTAAATTGCTGTTCTTAATGATGGTCACATCACACACGCGCACATATTTTGAATGATTGTTTGATTTGGTTTAATTTATTTCGCTTTTCTGCCACTTTTGGCTAATTGCGAAGATGGGCTTGAATGATAAAATGATGAAATTGATGAATGACACTCGCAAACATCCATGCCCAGGCCGGGATTCGAACCCGGTGCCCCTGGTGTTGTACCGCGATGTGCTAATCACTCTGCCACGGAGGTCGGCACAAACATACTCACACACACATTTATAAACGTATGTATATTATATATGTCCGGTTGAGGTTACGTTATGGCGTATTAAACTAAATCAGTCAGATATTTGCATGAAAATATGCACCGGGCACTAAATTCCGCTCCCCCACACTCAGTGGCTTTTAAATTATTTTGACTTTACGACATTTTGGAGTGTTCTATTGTGTTTGTCTCCTGTAATGATCATTTACCCAGGGCCGGCGCTACTCATTTTGCCGCTCTGGGCGATGGCGGCAGAGGACGCAGCCTTTCGACCCCCCCCCCCCTCATTACGCAGCAACAGGAAATTGAAAATCAATATATTCCTAAGTAAAACATCAAACTATAAAAGAAATAATGAGAGTTGTTACGCTATTTCAATACTATTAAACACAAAATGATATCTCGCTCGACCACTTTAAAAAATGCGACACTAATTTTATATTATGTTAATGTTGACTTCTATAAGAATAAATTTCTTTATGTTTTATTTATTTTTTGAGGGATTTCGTTGATTGGTGCAGAAATTAATGGAATAAATGATATTAAGTTAATTTCCTCTCTCTCTCTCTTTCTCTCTTAAACGTATCTTAAATGTAACAAGTATTAGGAAAGAAATGAAGGCTTGAATTCATATGTTTACCGTTGTTGGTCTGTAATATATTAGGTTAGTCAAAAAGTAAATGCAATGTTTTTCTTTTCTTCCGTAGGTTGGCTGTACAACTCTGCGCTCGCAAGCCGATAGATAGTATCGTCTTCGCCTGTGGCAGGTTACAGCGTCATCACTTCAGTTCGTTCTGCAGTGTTGCCAAGCAAACATGGCTGCGCCACTGTCCGTGTGCACCACAGAAGAACAGCGTTCTGTAATCCGTATTTTGTGGTCTGAAGGTGTACCAGGAGCTGAAATCCATAGAAGACTTTCAGCACAATACGGTGACAATGTTTTACCGCTACGAAGTGTTTACCAGTGGATTGAAAAGTTCAAAAGCGGTCGAACAAGTGTGAAGAACGAGGAAAGAGCAGGTCGTCCAGCCACATCCACTACTGATGACAATATTGAGCAAGTCAGTGAGCTGGTTCTGAATAACCGACGAGTGACTGTTGATGAAGTGGCAAACCATATGCACGTTAGTCATGGTTCTGCATATGAAATTATCCATAACAGGCTCAACTTTCATAAAGTCTGTGCGAGATGGGTCCCTAAAGAACTCACTGACGAGAACAAGCGAAATCGTGTGAGAATCTGTCAGCGATTATTGGACAGACATGCTAACGAAGGTGAAGCCTTTTTGAAACGAATCCTCACTGGAGATGAAACATGGATCCATCACTTAAAACCTGAGAGCAAACGCCAGAGTATGGAATGGAAACAACCTGAATCTCCAGTGAAAAGAAAAAAGTCAAGCGTCAACACTCTGCAGGAAAAGTGATGTTCACTCTTTTTTGGGACTCAGAAGGGGTAATTATGGAACATTATGTGGAAAAGGGGACAACAATAAACAGTGAAAGATATAGTGATATGCTTTCGAACAAGTTGAAGCCTACAATTCGAAGCAAAGGATGAGGTCGATTGTCGGAAGGCATTCTTTTGTTGCATGACAAAGCGCGTCCCCATACCGCCTCCAACACCGCTCAAACTATTCAGAATCTGGGCTTCGAGGTGTTAGAGCATCCTGCATACAGTCCCGATCTCGCCCCGTCGGATTACTATCTGTTCGGTCCACTAAAATATGCTTTAAGAGGCCGTCGATTCGACACAGATCTACAGGTGAAGGAAGCGGTGCATACGTGGCTTGCTGCTCAACCGGAAACCTTTTTTTCTCAGGATATCAAGTGTATTGAAGTGCAGGGGGACTATGTTGGAAAATGATATCATTGTAAGTTTTCTATTGTTGCTGTGGAAAGTAAAATGAAAATGATTTCATTTACTTTTTGACTGACCTAATATGATTGGATTCTTAAAAGAATTACATGTAATATTTCCAGATCTCCCGCGTGGGTGATCTGAGGTCTGAATTCTTTCTTGCGTTGTCCCCGCATAAAGCGGCTCTGGGGTTCACCCAGCCTAAAATTAATGGGTACCTGGGGTCAACCCTGGGAGGTAAAGGCGGCCGAAGAGTGGTGCTGATCGCATTACCTCCAAAATGGCCTAGATCGAGAATATGTGTGGCCCTACCCCCACATCCCCTAAATGTGCCATCATGACATGGTGCTATATGCACAGGGAATTTTACCCTTACCTTTGCATGTAATATTATTTTTCGTATAATGCTATCTTGCATAAAATGGGAACGAGCGTGTTTCAGACATAATTGGCCGAAGAAATAGTATTTAATTTAAAAAAAAAAAAAAAAACTTTGTTCGGCACTTGCCACGGTTACCGAAAGTTAATAAATTCGAAGTTCTACACTCACATTAGGTGCAAAATCATGACCCTTTATCAGTTTAAGATATCCTTTGTGTAATTGTTTTATTATTATTATTATTTATTTATATTTTTATTCAGTAGCCTTTTTGTGTTAACATTCCGGCAAGTTTTCTACACTTTTCAGACAAAAGATCAAATGGCATATCTTTATGCTTACTAATATCATAAAAGAAATTGAAAATTCACTATGATGTGAGCTGCTCAAATCTTTCTCTTAGAGCTAAAATAATCGTCTAGGACCTGGTAATAAAAATCAACTTTGTACCATGTGGATCTTCAACAGTTTCATCACACTGAAACTGCTTCTTCTTTCGATTTCAGCCCTGTACAGTGTTACCTATCTTTGGATCGTCTATATCTAAATTCGATGCCAATTCTTTCTCATCAACCGAGACTCACAGGTCACCGCCCCCCGACGACTCCACGAGTGGAGGTAGAGGCTGCCAAGTAGCGTCACTCCTGCTTTTTTCAAAGCGCTGATATGTTTGCAAGAAATCATCTAACAGCATCTAACACATCGTTATAGATTAATGTTTTGAAGACATTTGCTCATTACATTACGTGGAGTAAAAAGTCATACCAGATAACTAGTGCAAACTAGAGCAAAGGAATGTAAATCCACATAACTGGTTTGCAATAAATACACTGAGCCTCATGTGCGACCATTTGGACAGTTTTATTGTCGCCAATTATTTTAAGGAACGCATCATAGACCTCTCCCACTTGATATCTCACCGGAGTTAAGGCATCGAATGAGCTTTCCCACCTTGTGGAACTCAGTGCTTTTAAAGTGAGACTACTGATATGTTCATTGAAAACGGTGGGATGGCATATATTAACTCCCAAGTTATATAATATAATATTATAATTTTCAAGTTTTCAATAGGCTTAATTTTTTTCTTCTCTTCAAATTTTGCTGCCCTGAAAATTTGCCGCTCTGGGCGGTGGCACGGTTCGACCCCCCCCCCCCCCCTTCCGCCGGCCCTGCATTTACCCTCATTGTTGCGTGTAGAAATGTAGAGAAATAAAAGAACCAAAGACATGTGTGAATTCATCACGAAGTTCTTCCGTTGTCATCCATTTCTTTTACCACGATTAACTTGAAAAGGGACAGAAAAGCAATGAAAACAAAATATGTGTTGTTAACATTGCTTCCGAATAATTGCCTCCGACGTAGCGCGGGAAACCGGAATAGCACCCCCTGGCCTCAAGACAAAGCATGCTCGTTTCCTCCTAGACGCTCCGAGCATACAAGCCAATCAGATTCAGGCATGACGTCATGCAATATTACCAGTAAATTTTGTGGGCAGAGCCAATGGCAACGGGCCATTCCTGTTCTATTAATTATTTTTTTTAGATATTTCACTACATTCTCCTTTGATGTATATATTGACTTCTTATTTCTGTGGCTTTAGGTTTTCCTTTTCACTTTTTTATTTGTTAATTGTTATAATTTGTCGTCTCTTATGGATTCGATTGTTTTGATAGATTAACCACAGAGTCAAATTTCAAGTTAAAAATAAATTTCCATGATCATGCTCAAAATAACAAAATGGAACTATCTTTCCCTTGCAGAAATTGATTTATTAATAGGTTAATATTAAGACATATTGAGTATACGTACATATGGTTTAAAAAAATCCACCGATTGTGCAAGCTGACTATCATCCATGATTTCCGTCTGTTTAAATATTGAAAGGGAAGAAAATTCCAGAAGTTTCGTGACAAATGTATTTGATACTATTTGATGTGTATGTAGATATTTTAATATTAACTATTATTAATTTCAATACAGCCCATTAGTCGTTATAACGTCGCTCTAGTAACCAGAGACAAGAAAGATCCAACCATATTAACAAAAATAAAGCCTTGCGTTTTTCGTGTGTGTGTTCTAACCAAACTTTCAATATATTTTTGTTTTGGTGTGAATTGCATGTTGTTTTTTCACATCCCAGAGTTCAGAGTAGGAATAATCATATCCCTGGGTATGATTCTGGACGAAAGTTTGAGTTGGGAGATTTTTCATGAATGTTTAGCAAGTGCCCTAAAAAGTTTTTTTCCTGGTTTACTTGGATACCTGCTACTTGGTTCATTTTCCTGCAATGACGTCATCAAAGATGCCAGTACCACGAGCACAAATCCGCTCATAAGTCTGGCGATACTTATCAGAGTTTCATTTTTATGGTCATGTGACCTTAAAGAAGTTACTGGCATGAATGTAACGAACTTAAAATTGATGCTATCATATGCATCTGGTGGTAATTCCCAGAATGCACTAGAGTGGAGAGAAGATGCATTTGCAACAACTAATCATAATGCATGATATCTGTCAATCTCAATATATACACTGAAGAGAAGAGCAAAACTCTAACCTCTCATTCATTAGAGAGGTTTTGCAAGATGGACGCAGAATGTGTTGCTGGTTGAGTGAGGAGAACCTACTGTACGTCCTGAAAGGTTTGAGAAGCAAAAATGGACCCCCCCTTTACACAGGAATAAACTTAATACTCTGGTAACTATATAAATGTGCTATTAGAAGGGATATTTATTTTGTGTGATAAGTGCAGTTCTTAAATCAAATGTAGGATTATATTCACAATTTAAAAACCAAAATGTTATTTTATATACTACTTATGATCCGATTTTGCACAGCTATTACACCGAAATTTTATTTTATTTACCGCTCTTGAACCCGAAATTGACTGATTTTGTACCGAAATTTTGATTTTTTTTATTTACCCAAAATATGTGCCTCTACGTATTGGGTTTAAAATCCGTTTCGGCCTACTTCTGAATAGAATACACACCAGTTTTTTTGTTGTTGCCTGGTTCAATCGTTAATTGATTGATGAGCTTTATTTTACGACGTATTTCTGCCATTTTGGCTAATCGCGAAGATGAGGATGATGTGATGAATTTGATAAAGGGACACTCACAAAGAACACCCATGCCAGGCGTCGTAGCGCGCTGTACTAACCACTCCTCCACGGAGATTGACACTATATCAATCATAAGTGCCTATTTCCAATATGGCCTAACAGTGGAAGCGATTAGGGGGCCCGTGCCCCGCACTTTTTACCACTTTTGCCCCCACACTATGCTAAATCTTATCTACCGAGGTAGATACAAAGAAAAAGTAACTGTTCCCCCCTTAGTTTTGGCACCTTGGCACCCCCCCCCCCAGTTTTGGAACCCAATCGCCGCCACTGCATATACTATTTGCTGAAATTGCGAAGTTCATCCGTTATTGCTGGGTAATCCCATAACTTCAAAATAAAAATAATAATAAAGTTACAATTTGATTTAAAGTACAAATTAATCTTACCTTGAGAATTTTTGATGAGTAGCTTGAACAGCCATCTTTCTCTAGTTATATCCCCGTAGCTTCTACAAAGATGGCGATTTCGTAATGTACAACACGTCATTAAACATCATACACCATCTCACGTACCAGTCTCACACTAAGCACTTAGCGTTATTACATCTGACAAAATTCCCACTGGGGGCCTCATAATGTTAGTTACCATAGCAACTGGACGTCCAGAAAAATTAACAAGGTTGGTGGCTACTGATGAAGTGATGAATAACTTGTTACGTATTTGTATTTTCCCCCTTGTTTTACGCCTCTCTTCTGCCCCCTTTTGGTTAACCGCAAAAATAGGGATGAAAGAAAATTCGATGAAATTAACCCTAGGTTACCCGTACCGTACGAGAAGCTTACTTACCTGAGGGAGAAGGGGGGCTCACTTTGCCTTTTTTAATCACAAAAAATCAAGAAACCATTTGGTATTGAATTGCTTCTTGCTTTAATTTTTTATAGAGTTTAGTTATTTATTAATTATAATGATTACAAAAATTACCATTAAAAATAATTACTGCACGAGTGTCACACCCATATTTTGCCATTCACTAAAACTCCCAAAAACCATAATATTTTTTTATTAATGCTTCTTTGTTTATAGAGGGGCAGTTGTTTATTAATTATAATAATTACAAAAAATATTATAATCATTACCAACCAATGTTACACTCTCACTAGCATGATCGTCTCGAATAACACGCTTTTAAAGATGGCGCCTGATTCGCCCTCCATATGCATTTTGGCTCCTACTTACATTGCGTTTATGTTTTTATGAACAAAACTAAGACAGAATATTCAGAATACCCTAGGGAAAAATGTGATTAATTTCCAATTTTTTATCAAAAATTTCAGTTGAAAATTTAAAAAATATATATATGTGGTGCGCCTGACGCGCCCCCCTCGGGTACGCTAGGGTTAATGAAGGGACATCGACGACGTAGCGCACGTGACCAGACAGGGACCCTCGAACTTGAAACCTTCTGTCGTGAGTTGAATGATCCGACCGCGGCTACATACTTTTGCCATGAGTTATGCATATCATTTTTCAAACAAAGTGCTTTTATTTTCTTGCAAACAATATGTATATACAGGGTGTACCAGAAGTGATAGCGCAAACTGAAACGGAGAGAAGCACATTATTTTGGAAGCAAAAAAGTCTCAGTAAACATGTGGTCTCAAACGAACCTTTTACGAGATTGTTGGGAATGTATGCACACAGAATACTACGTAAATGCATCATATCGATAGATGGACCAGAATGCATGATATCGATTGATGCACCAGAATGCATCGATTGATGCACTAAAGTATGTTTTATAGCTTCTTCAAAGAATCAGATTCATATTTGATGCATTTGGGTGCATTTTTGTATGTCGTGAAAGAAACACTAAAGTGCATAATTTGATTCAAATAAGGATTTCCTTCAGTCGAGATGCACTTCAATGCATCAGTTGATGTTCCTTGATGCACCTTCCTGCATCTTTATGGATGATGCATTCTGGTGCATCAATACGCATCTAGGTGTATCAAAACGCATCAACTGATGCATTGAGGTGCATGTCGACTGAAATAAATCCTCCTTTGAATCAAATGATGCACTTTGGTGTTTCTTACAAAAATACACCCAAATGCATCAAATGTTAATCTGATTCTTTGAAGAAGCCCTAAAACACACTTTAGTTCATCAATCGATGCATTCTGGTGCATCAATCGATATGATGCATTTAGTTCTCTGAGTGTGGTTACGATCTCCTTACGCACTACGAGGTTTCTTTGTTTACAATTGAACAGTGACGCACATGTAACATATTTAAGTAATGTTAACTAAACAAAACATACATTCAGTCCGTCACAAAAAAATAGCACCACTGCATTTGTGCTCCGCTATGAATTATGTGATCTTTCGGCAATTCGACGATATAGAAAACAATTTATTTTGTTCCGAGCCTGTGAACCGGACAAGGGCAAGGGTGGAGACATGGTAGCATACTATACAGGGTGGATAAAAATAATGATTTTTATTAAATCACGCTAAACATGCAATTTTTAAGAGTGGTGCTATTTTTTTGTGGTGGACTGTACATACATACACAAAACATAAAACCAAACATAACAAGTACTGTACAGTACAATAGTCCTTGGTAATAAAAGTAACAGTAATGTCGAGCGAGGTGAAACTTTTAATTCTGTTCTTTGTTACTAGGTAGGACTATGGCACCTCACACGTGAAGACAGTAGGATGTGTACAAACAATCAAGTCAGTGGCGGGTCGTAACCATACATTCGCAATTACTTCGCAAACGGTTCGTTTGCGACCCCATATTTACTAGGACTCTTCTTGCTTCTATCGCGAATTTTCACCGTTTCAGTTTGCGCTATCACTTCTGGAACACCCTGTATACATACTACACACATAACTCGAAATGCATCAATTCAATGTTGGCACAGTTAAACGTGTAACTTTTGGTGTTTTTTAAATGATCCTGTCCATTGGCGACGATTAGGGGGGGCGAGGGGAGGCAGTTGCCCCACACTTTTTGCCACTTTTGCCCCCGCACTATGCTAAACCTTATCTATCAAGAGAAAGTAAACTGTCCTTGCCCCCCACTTTTGGCATCTTACACCCTACCAGTTTTAGTACCCAATTGCCGCCACTGATCCTGTCTGATCTTGTTAATTGATGCATTCTTAATGCATCACATGTATCGCAGCAGCTCATATAGTGCAGTGTATTTTGATGCACAAAATATGCATCATTAGCTGATTATGCACTTTAATGTGTTACTAGAGTCAAAATAATGCATATTTGTAACAATTGACACACTATGGATTGTGTATCATATAAGCCACCTTGATGAATCAGTGCTTTGAGCGGTCGACTCTAGATGTCACTGTCAACAGAGGTTCGAGTTCTCGTCTAGACATTGATGTTCTTTTGTCAGTATAAATTTCTTGTAATCACCACTTAAATCTCATTGCTGCGATTGGTGGTAAGTGGCAGAGAAAAATGAAAACACGAAACTTTTAAAATTGGTTGATTTTTCCACTTTTCTTCGACTTTTGGCCAATCGCGACGATCGGGATGAGTGATGATATGAAATTCATGAAGGGCCAATCACAAAGATCATCCATGTCCAGGCCATGATTCGATGGCTGGATCCATACTGTCGTAGCGCGCTGGTATAACCACTCTGCCACAGAGGTTGGACAGAAGATATATAAACTAATTCTATATATTAATAGCTAAGTAACATGTTAATAAGCATAAGTATCAAATCTGTAGAATGATCAAACGAACCTTCAGCGAGAGAGTTAGGGAGAAATATGATTCAAGCACTTGACAAATGAGTATAATTCACACAAAATTACAGAAAACAAATAGGCTATTGTTAATTCCTAGTATAAAATGGATTAACATATCCAAGACGTTTACTTACCGATAGATGCAGATAAGAAAATAAAATGACGACCCCCTTCCTCTGTTTTCCTTTGGACAGATTTTTACCGGATATTCTAATCTCTTTGTTATGAGTAACGATTCTTCCTTTTCCTGTGGTTTTCCCAACAGGGAAGCAGTTCAAACACTAGCAAAATGACTTGTTTATAGTAACAACCAGTGAACGACAGATTGTCCGTGCAATTTAGCAAATAAACATCATCAGACCCAGTATTGAATCCAGCCATTTTCCTCCGGGGCCAGGAGCGGACAATGAACTTCAAATCATAGACATCAAATTATAAAACCAATGAAACAATACTATTTTTTTAAAAAAATGCTCCTTACTTCTGATAAGTAATTAAATTACATTAAGTGGAATTAGGATTAATTAACTATCATTTTAAGAATGAGATTACGAGAATCAATTAAAGAATATTCTAGCATGCAATAATTTACATTTACATAAAACTAAGCGTCTATAGGCTTTCTACAGCAGATCTGTGGATGACATTATAAATAAAACTTTCTGTTCAGCAGTTACCGCCTTGAAGCGTGTCCTGATTCATCATATTTCTTAATTTAGCAGTTAATTAAACGGGCGATAATTTAAATGAGTTCATCAGTTTGGCTATTAATTATAAAGAGGACTGGATCAGTGCTTATTACTACTAAAGTAAGTTTTATGTTAAATTAAAGTTAATGAAAGAAAGCCAAACAGAGAACATGGTTGTGAAATTTCTTAGCTAGACTCCGAATGCTATATCCGGTTGCTGAAATTTTTAATTTCTTTTTAATTTCTGGGGAGGTTTTTCCCCCCGGACCACCCACTGAATTCATCACTGATCAGATCCTATCAAAACTGCAGATCGTATATTGTCATTATCATTATAGTATAGCTTATTGTTGCATTGAATTGGTCTACTTTACTTCACTTTTCTGTCACTGTTGGTTAATCGCGAAGGTGAGGATGACTGATGATGTGATGAAGGGACACTCACAAAGAGCACCACCAATTTCTTAGTATAACATCAAAGCTTTATGCTTTACGAGGGTTCTGCCTATTTCAGTAATAGGACGTCTAAAATGTTGAATGTAAATGGTAGAGTGGGATCCATGAGTATTACCGTGCAAATTCTCCATGCCTATTTCCATTAATTTTTCCCTCACAGCCTATGTGCTTTTAAGCGATGGATTTTCATGTACGCTGCTGCAGAAGTTGTCAACAGCTTGTTTTGAGTTTTCTTTTAATTCTTGAAGCTCTTATTGGGTCAAATAAAGTGCACGAACATGGTGATGGACAATTTGAACGGTAATACTCATGGATCCCATTGTTCAACAATAAATAAGCAATGTATCACGCATATATGTAGGCATAGGCGTGCGCAAACTAATTTATTTGGGGGTGCCTTAAGAGGAGTTTCAATTACCTATCTGCACAACTTTAGCTTAATTGCTGTAACTTCATGTTTTCATATAAACTATTAGGTATATCAAGATGAAATTTTAACATAATTCAAGTCATTCTGTGAATTCCTTATTACTGTAAGTACATAAATTGTCAGTACCAACTTTTGACTATCTTTCTCGACAAAAAAGAACTTCTCGTAATTAATATTTGCCGTTCTTAAAATCATTATTTATAAATTGCAAAAAGCTACTCCAGTTTGCATTTCATTTTCTTGCGGGCACGGTTTCGATTGTTACGGCAATGTTCTTGTTATGCATAAATGTAAACAAACAAATAGGCCTTTTTTAGTCCACGCGTTTACTTCGTTAACGTCGAAGAACTCAAGAAAGCCGCCGCCACGATAGTGCGTGGGGATAAATAGCGGGCGAGTTGTTTTCGTCCAATCACACTCAAGCTTCAGCCAATGGGCTAAGCTGTCATTCTGCTCGTCTACTCCACGTGGAGTCTCAGTCACATGACTGCGGATACGCTGTTGCCGTACTTTGCAACTTCAGTGTGAAGACCGTGGGAAGGTGCTTCTGCGCGGAGGCACAAGGTGGCGTAGAGTAGATGTGTGGCAACACTGTGCGTTGAATGTGATTGTTGCAGCTGGTGGGCGCGCTCCGTGGACTTCAAAGCCAGCCGGTCGTTAACGTAGCTAGCGCGTCGACCATATATAACGTGGTGAGTTGGAACAGGGTACATTAGCAATCGAGACTGTGCCCGAGAGAAGGATAAGCACCGTGCGAATTAAGCTTTTTGCTTTGGAGGGGATACCCACCCAGTAGCGTCCGTATTTGTGATTTCATTTTGGGAATTTGGGGGGCAGAGGGATTTGTATTATGTTACCAGTCAGTTAACTAAATTATTGCCTTGCTGTTCCAAGCACCTTAGAACATCTGTTCTAGCCTAGGTTAATAAATCATGTGATAACATATACACGTAATTTAAAAACAGTATACAGGGCCTCCCCGATGGCGCAGTGGTCGGTTCGTCGCCTTGTAATCAAGGGGTCCCAGGTTCGATACCCGGTGGAGGCACATAGTGGTTCGGATTCCACTTTAAACAGTAGGTCCAGTCCTGATTAGCCTTACTGTACATAAAGTGGACTTAAAACACAAAATCAACCAATCAATAAAAAAACAGTATACAGGGTGTTCCATGTAACTTGACCAATAGAAATATCGCGAGAAAAATGCATCAGACGAAAAAATATTTCATATGAAAGTATAAAAGTATTGTGGGGGCAAGTCACCTACGCTACAATGAACCCAACCCGCCATTTGTTGTTGTACATTTACAAACGATGCCGGCATCCGCAACAAGAATAAGAAGTACATATATTGCCACTAGACGATAAGCCGCGCGGCTTTTTCTTTTGTTATGAACTTGTCGCCCATTAAAACATGCCAATTTTAACACACACACACACACACACACACAAAGATGCATCGCATTAAGAAGCAAAAATAACAGCTTCTATCATACAATTCCTACAAGAACACGTGTCGGTGCCGGAGACGAGGGTTGAAATGCTCATGCATCCACAAAATTTCTTTCTTTTGAGCAATTCTAAAGTATTGAAATATGAACAATAGTACTGGAGGCATTATGGAATTTAACGTTCACTAACCAAACACATGCACTTTCACACACGCAATACACGCACACAATGTCAAACCAGTCAAATACTTAAAATAAAAATATGGTGTTTACAATCCAACAAAACTCACCGTCATTTTGCCTTTCTCCTTCGGTAACAGAAATAGTGCTTCATATTTACATTTGGCAACACTAGTCACTAGCTAGCCAATAAATATGCACTGCATAAAAGAAGCAACCACTACGCAGTGCTATATTGCCACATTACCGTCCCTGCCGAACGGTGTGAACCGCGAGCTGGAGCGCTATTCAATTGTTTTCAATGTTGTTTGCGCGAGTGTGTCCAGGAATGGAATGACAATATGGCGAAGGTTGGCGAGCAGGGTAGAACATGTGATGCTAAGAGAGAGGAAGACGAATAGAAAATTGGTATTTGCGCAACGGCAAAGATATGTTTGTTGCATTTCTACTCGCGTACTCGCCTGGGGATTATGAGCCACCGCGGCTAGGACTGCAATTTGATTATTGTCTCCAGTGGCAGTTGCTCTACGAACCCTATTTTTAGGTTGTACACTTCCTTCGGCACGAAACTGTTTGACAACTCGAACAAACGAAGAAGGCGATCGTAGCCTGTCAAGAAAACGTTCCGCATAAAGGGTCACAGCATCGGCGATGTTCCTTCTGCGATTCACCATAAACAAGGATCAATTCAATTTTTCCTTCTACGGATAGAGAATCCATGATGTTGAATACCCCACTTAACTGTGTCGTTCGACTCTTTGCGGTCACACTGCGCTGACCATACAATCACTGACTACTGAGAGCGCCAGCACAATGCTTCTAGGCCACAGTAGCCCTCCTCACACACTTGCCAGCCACTGCATTTGCGAGACACAACCATCTCGTTGAGCTTAAAGCGCCATATATCTATCACGAATGGAACAAAATGTGTCGGACAAAACCTACGTATTTTCGGACGTCGAATTCGAATCTGCAATTAAAAAAAATAGGGGTTCCCTTTTAACATTTCAAGGTTGCCTAACCCCCCGGAGGTAGCGGGGTGGGTTCATTGTAGTGTATATGACTTACCTACAATACTATTATACTTTCATATGGAACATTTTTCGTTCGATGTATATTTTTCGCAATATTTTGATTTGTCAAGTTACATGGGACACCCGGTATTTACATTCTAAAACCCAAATTCGTACACAAAAAGAGCTATCGATCTAACACGGAAAACCTAACCAAATTTCTATTGCCACTTTCAAACTTAATTTGTCTACTTAACCTATATGCAAGTTTCTTGTTAACACTTTAATACATTTTCGGTGAGGTTGGTCAGTTGCAGAATGGTGCCCTCCTTTAATCCACAAGACTGCTTACGTTTCAGTAGGGAAATCTTTTTCAGACGTGTGTGTTACATATTAAGAAATGGTATACTTTATGCTTTCAATTCCATTCACCTTGAGGGGGGATAAAAATATCCCTGGCAGGGATAAAAATAATTTTCTTTTCCCGGGGATAAAATGTTTTGTGAGGGAGAAATCCCCGGTATACCCCCCCCCCCTTAATTCGCACTTTGGGGAAAAAAAGTGTGGTCGATTTATGGATTTCTATTTATAAAATGAAAAACATCTTTACTACGTGATTATTTATTAATTATTGAAGTAAGCAATATCACTTGTTTTGGAGAGGGGGGAGCAAGAGGGAGAGAGAGAGAGAGAGAGAGAGACGAAATTACTTATTTTTCTTTAACACGGATGCACAGGGGGCCAGTTTCCCCTTTACACTTAGAAATTTAGTGTAGAGGAGTCATCGCAGTTATTAAACAATAATATACTGTGAAAGAATATGAAGTGTTTTCTAGCCGATAAAAGTTCCAAGAAACTATTGAAGGAAATTATGCATTCCATTATTTTCTGTGTAACTGGACTCTCCCGTTTCGTTCTCTAGCAAATGAAATTACGAAGTTTGGTCTTCATAGATATTTTGTTCTTTTTCTATACTGGATAGAGCCTCACAAAGGTGCCATTTGCTTTTTGGACACGTTGAGAATCATCCTGTGCAGCCTCTTCATATTTTGCCACCGCGCTACCCAGGTAAGTAAAGCTATCCACATCTTCAATAATCTCTTCACCAATACTAAACGGGTCTGTTTTTGTATAGTTAATTCTCAGTGCCTTGGTCGTCTTGGAGTTAATCACAAGTCCTACTTTTTTTTGCACTTTCTATCAAATCTGCTAGTTTTGTTTGCATATCACCATGTGCTTCAGACAAGAAGCACAAATCATCGGCAAAATTCAGGTCTTCTAGTATGTTATTCAACCCCCATTGGATACCACATATTTTCCCTCCTATTACATTTCTCATCACTGCATCGATCACATCAGTAACATTGTGGGCATGGACGTCCGCAGGATTTTTTCCAGGGAAAGGCAAGGAAGGTGTTTTTTTCCAGGGGGGGCAAACAAGTCACATTTTTCCCCAAAGGAGTATAGTTCCCTAAAAAAACATTGCTTAAATTTGAATTTATGGTGTTAATGGAATAATTAACACATATTATTGTGGCTAAAATGAAATTATATGTGTGAAATACATAATTTTTGGTTCACTTTCATTTTCCATGGGGGGGGGGCACGGCCCCACCTTGCCCCCCCTTCCGGACGCCCATGATTGTGGGTGATAATATACAACCTTGCCTCACTCTAGACTGCACATCTATTGGCTGAGATACACGGCCTTCAAGTATACATGTATAATCGTGATAAGTTTCTCGGATAAGATCAAGAATTTTTGTGGGTACTCCATGTCGTTTCACTTCCACATTGCCTTTCTGTTGACCGAGTCAAATGCTTTCTCGAAGTGAACGAAAACTGTATAGAGACTAGATGACCATTCTATACATTGCTCCAAAATTATCTGCAAGGTGTTAATTTGATCTATACAAGAGCGATATGGTCGAAAACCTGCCTGTTCTCTTCTGAGTCTCAAGTTAACATGTTCCTTAATTCTGTTTAGGATAACTCTAATGAAGACCTTACTCGGAATGGAGAGAAGTGCTATACCAATCCAGTTGTCACGCTTTGATGTATCCCACTTTTTCGGTAGCTTCACCAACAGGCCACTCCTCCAGTCCTTAGGCATCTCTCCCTCTATCCATATCTTCTCAAATAAGGGCTGCAACATATTTGCTGTGGTATTTATGTCATCACTTCCAGTAGTATGTTGCCAACACCCACTGCTTCACCATTACGTCTCTCTTTCAGAGCCTCTTCAATTTCTCCTACTGTTGGAACATCCATCCTAATTCTTACACTGGGATCAACGTCACCACCATTATCACTTTCCTCTTTCCCCTGGTCTATCTGAGCATCCACAAAGTGATTAAAGGTTGCAAAGAAGTGTTCCTTCCAACGTTTCAGTTGGTCCTCAATATTCGTAAGGAGGGTACCATCTTTACTCCTCACTGGTAGATTTCTCTGCACCTGTTTCCTTGACAGAACTTTTGCGATGTTGTACAGTTCATTAAGACTTCTCTTTTTTGCTGGTTCCTCCGCCTGTTGGGACAGATTGTCTACCCAATTTCTTTGATCCCTACGAACACCACTCTTTACTGTTCGATCTTTCTCTGTATACTTTGTTTGCAATTCTGCCTTCCTTGCCCTGCTTGGTGACCGCGGTGGCTCAGTCGGTAACGCGTCTGACTACCATGCTCAAGGTCACGGGTTCGATCCCCGGCCGGTTCAAATCCGGGAACTTTTCTAACATTGGAAGCGGCCCCGGCGCCCACCCAGCGTCGAATAAAATGGGTACCTGGGGGAAACCCTGGGGGGGGGGGTAAAGGCGGTCAGGGGTGTGATGCTGATCACATCACCCCTACTCACGACCGGATCAAGAAAGTATGGAACGTTACCCCCACACACCCTATACGCCTTCATGGCGTGGTGCTAAGCACAGGGGAGCACTTTACCTTTTTTGCCCTGCTTGAGTTCATTGCCTCTTTAATTTTTTTTTCACTCAAACTTTTCCCTGATCTGCTCAGTCATCCAATTATTTTTCCTCCTATTCTTAAAGCCCAGAACCTTTTCACTTACGTCTGTGAATGCAGATCGGATTTTTGTCCATTTTCTTTCAATGATTTCATTTTCCTCATTTACATCGGTTAATACTTGGAATCGATTTTTCAGTTCAATCCTGAATGTTTCCTGGAGATTCTTATCCTTCAGCTTACTAACATCATACCACTTACTTGTCTGTTCCGTTCTGTTCCTCTGTGCTTGAATTTTCATTTTCAAGTTAGCCACTACCAAATGATGATCACTCCCAATGTCTTCACCTCTCTTGTTTCTTACATCCTGTAGCAAACATCGCCACCTCCGTCCAATTGCCACGTGGTCTATCTGATTTTCTGTTCTATGGTCTCGTGACACACATGTTACCTTATGGCATTTCTTGTGAGAAAATATATTACCACCAACAACTAAGTTATGGCTAGCACAGCAGTCCACAAAAAAGTTGTACGTTCTCATTTTGCTCTTCTAAGCCAATGTTTACCCATGACATGCTCAAGGCCTTCATTGTCCTGCCCAACCTTTGCATTTAAAACTCCTCCATTATATCCTTCCTTTCTTGCTTCTTTATTGTCTCATTGAGCCGTTTATAAAACTCTTGTTTATCTTCAGGCTCTGCTGCTTCTGTGGGTACACGACACTGTATCATAACGATGTTTCTGATATTGATTTTGATATGTGCCACAATTATCCACGCAGACACTGGATACCATTGAAGAAGACTCCTTTTTGCTTCCTTGTCTATCAATATACACACACCATCACAGCTCATCCTTTCACCCTCAAGTCTTCCAGAATATATCAATTTAAGTCCTTCATGGGTATTTATTTACCTCTCCAAACTCTGACTATCTCACTTCTCTTATACCTAGGATGCTCAGACCCAGCAGCGTATACTCAGGGTCATCTAGGTAATCGCAGATGACCCGGCTGTATTTCTTTTATATATATATATATATATATATATATATATATACACACACACACACACACACACACACACACACATTTCTTCACAATATTCTTCCAAACCAATTTCGGTGCATACATTTCTTTGCTTCCAGCACGCGAATGCTTCCAACCGTTTGCCGCTGAATGTCCGGGAACCTTTCTCCAGCCGGTGGAATGACTTCAGGGAATCTCACCCTGACGTCATTCCTCCCACTTCCCTTACAACCCTTGGCGAGGAGGGAGGAGAGAGGAAAGAGGGGGAGGAAACACTGCTTCTCAGGCACGGTGATTCCGTGCCCAGGGTAACCTCCTTCTTGTGAGAGTCCATTGGTCGCACTCTCAACCTTCAGAGCCTTTTCCGTTCCCTCCGCTGAACTAGGGAAAACATACCCGGTAGAGTTCGAAGAACAGGAAAATTGAATAACATGGGCAAACCAATTCTACGCTAATTTTCACTTTACATTTGCTTCTGTCTTGCTGATTTCTGTTACTTGAACATAAATTTATCAAAAGGAAAAAGCTTAAATATTGAAGATGAAGCAAACTAAATTAAAATTCAAAGCTTAAGCAATTAAAGCACCTATATGCTGACTCCCCACATACTTGTATTTACAAAAATAGTGATAGTATTCTCCTCTCTGATCTTCAAAAGCAGCGAGAATTCTTCTTTCACGTAACTGAATATTTTTTAAAGGGAAAGATATCAAAAATAAATTGTATATATATATATTAGTTAATTTAAGTTGCTATATTCCGCTTCGTTAGATTAATAGTGATGAAAATGAACGAATTAAACATAAAACGAAAAAACACATCAGGCACGTAGCCAGGTGGAGGATTCGGGGGGGCTGAAACCCCTCTCCCCGAAATCCTACAAATATCTAATTTAAAAGGTGTATAGTGGTAATTAATTTTACTTCATTAGCAGTATTAAACACCTTGCATAATACGTCCTAATAATCTGAGATTCATCTTCAGGACTTCTAACCCCAGTGTTTCAACTTTATGTGGCGGCTGCTAATAAGGAATGATCCCCATTCCGAAATAAAATTCTGGCTCTGGTCTGCAATGATTCGAACTTTTAAAACCTGTCATATTTTTTATCATTCATAGAGAATTTCATTCTGAGCCAGGAACACAACAGAAGTTTGGCGCGTGAAACTGAATGCGTGTAGTCGTTGGCTTCATGCTGTGCTTCGTGTTTATTATTTATTTAGGTGTTAGTGTTTGTCGTGATAGTGCTGTGTTAAAGGGTAATGGATGTGATACAAGATTTGCTGGTGAAACCTTTTGGAACAAGATCTTTTCAGGAGAAGTTGCAAATGGTTAATACAGGTAGGCCAGTGTCATCGCTTGAACTTATTTCTACACACAAAGACAAAAATCGGGAATATGTGAGGCATTTTTGCAAGCAAATTATGACAAAACACCATGGTTGACAGGAAGTATAAGTGTTAATAAGCTTTTTTGTTGGCCGTGATTACTTTTCGGGGCTGAAAAGAATGTGGACGCATGGCGGATACTGTAATCTAAACAATCTTTGCAACGCTTGTGCCAAACATGAAAAATCAAAAAGTCACATAACTTCCTTTGTTAAGCTGCAATCTTTTGCACAGACACGTATTGACGTGCAACTGGACAAACAGCGTGCTTTGGATGTGGTACGGCACAAGTAATCTGGTCCTGGAGTAAGTTGAATTTTGCACTTAAATTAATATTGCGGGTTTTTATTTCACTAGTGCACGTCTTTCATTTTATATTTCACAGGTTGTTTTTTTATAGCTTTACAATACTGTCTTGTTTTATTATTTGAAATTCTACATGTATATTAAACTGCAATAACAAGAATTCATTGATTGTGGTCGTAGCAATAAGACAAACATTCCGACAAAATATTCCTAAATCCAATATGGATCCTGACATAAATTGCATGGAAACTTTTCGAGTTTGAGGATCAAGGGTCGGAGATTACCCACACGTTAGAACCAGCATACCCCACTGCTCAGGCAATAACTCTTCATGCAGGCAACTGCCTGCCATACTTTTCCACTCTCCCGCAGGTTTCTTACATTCCATATTCCAATTCTAGTTATCCTTTTCAGGACAAATGTCGCGTCATAGAATCAGATTGGCTTCCTCTTGTTGAGGTTTCTTTAATTGTGTTCTTTAAAGTATGCAGGTTATTGACCCACAGCACCCGATCTTGCTGATGGGGCTGCCTCCTAAGCCTCCAAGCAGGCCAATTTTCTGTCATGGTAGTTTCCCCTGGTCTTTGAGGATCCCTCCTCTCCACAAGACAGTGGCTTTTTTATTTTTTCCATATTAATACTCGGTGAGAATGAGTGCCTCTTCCGCCAGCTAGGCCATTCCGAAGGTCTCCTTCTCCACCATAGTGGCCATTGAAATCTTCAGCGTAACCCTGGCAAGGGGCCCTTACAAGGTACAACCAGCCGGTGCCAGCTGGACCAAGGTTTTTTTTAAAGAGGTGTTACTCCTCCTGGTTCTTCCACCTCCTTTGCCTTTTAGATGGCCATCCATCTTCTTCCGCCATTGGAGCCGTTGACCAGTAGGTTGCTTCTTAGTCTGACTCTTCACCACTAGCCTGCCCAGCATGGGAGACCCTACCAGTAGCTATGCTACCGCTGGTATAACCTAGTGGATCATCAGAGTATGCAAGCCCCACCACCAACTACAAGGTCATGCAACCCTTAGGTGGGGACAGATCTAAATGCAAACCTGAAATTTCAATTTGAACACTTGAAGGATATAGAAATAATTTATTAAATTAATAATATATTTTTTAGAAATATGATTCGACAGAGGTTGGTCGAAATGGTATGGAATGACCCTATTTTAAGTGGTTTCTCACCACTACACAGTCGTGCGGATGTGAGCATGCATGTATGCACAAAATGCTCCCAATAATATATTTAATGCTCTACAGGTTTCATGATAAGCAGCAGTTAGAAACTGTGTTGCCAGTTTAACATATTTAACAGTAAAAAAAATGGATTATGGAGGGGACATTTAAAAAAAAATCTCCCCAGTTACAAAAATATTGCAAGGTTTGATTGCACCTCCTGCAAGTACAGTAACCAGAGACTATATTGTAAAATTTTCAGAAATTTTTAGATGGGTGTTATTATTACCGGTGTGTCATGTTTTGGTAATGTTAAGAAGCTTGTTAGCATGATAAAAGTATGCACCAGTGAAAGAAAGTAAAATTCGTGTGGATATTAATATGTCTGACAAATTTACAATTCATGATGGGTTAAAACAAGGAGATGCATTATCTCCATTGCTCTTTAATTTTGCCTTAGAATATGCTGTTAGGAAGGTAAAAGAAACTAACAAAGGACTAAAATTCAACGGTGTGACTCAGCTGTTAGCATATGCAGATGATGTACACTTACTTAATGTAAATACAATTAAGAAGAATGCTAAAATATTTTTCAAAGCAGCTCGAGAGATAGGTTTGGAAGTTAGTAAAAGAGAAAACTAAATATATGCTTACAGGCCGAAACCAAGTGTTAGGTAATAATCAAAATCTAATTATTGATAACAACTCGTTTGAACCAGTTTCCAAATTCAAGTACTTAGGAATAATACGAACAAATGAAAATGATATTAAAGAGGAAATAAAAAGCAGGCTTAATTCAGGAAATGCAGGTTATTTTTCTCTTCATAAACTTTTGTCTTCTCGTATAATATCTAAGAAACTAAAAGTTAAAATATACAAAACAGTAATTTTGCCTGTAATATTATATGGATGCGAAACTTGGTCCCTTACATTGAAAGAGGAACATAAATTGAGAGTATTTGAAAATAAGATCCTTAGGAAAATGTTTGGGCCTAAAAGGGAGACAGGTGAGTGGAGAAGGTTACATAATTTAGAACTACATAATTTGTATTAAAGTCCAGATATTATTAGAATGATTAAATCAAGACGACTTAGGTGGGCAAGCCATGTGGCACGAATGGGAGAGGAAAGAAGAGTTTACAGGATTCTTGTTGGGAAACCTGATGGTAAGAGACCAGTAGGAAGACTAAGATGGAGGGATAATGTTGAGATAGACCTAAAGGAAATTGGTAGGGATGGAAGAAGAGTATATAGATCTTGCTCAGGATAGGAACAAATGGAAGGCATGTGTTGCCTTCGGGATCAAGAAGTCTAGAGAGTTAGTTAGAGTCATGTTTTGGTACTTTCATGGGAGTCTTACAAATGTTACACTGATTTGTCTCGATGGTCATCTGAATCAAACTGTCCATCTATTGAGTCACTTTCCCTTGGAATTTCCAGGAATAGCCATTTTATCTACTCTTCTTCCTTTGTATCAATCTTATTACACCAAAGGTTCAGTTATTGCACAAGTATCTGTTTAATAAAAGTCACAAACACACAAATAAACGAAAAAAAAAAGCACTCTTTGTTAGTTGGGCACAAAATGTCAGACCAGATTTTCAGCAAAAACTAAGTATGCTGATAGTTGCACATGGAGTCGAAGACTGAAGGGCTTCAACGAACCCCCGCCCCCGTAGTGTTCCAAGATCTGACTAACATAGAAAACAAAATCGGTGTGAAAAAGTAAGGTCAGAAACCTAACAAAGCAATCATTCATAAATGGCGACTGTAAAACTACACACCCGGAAATAGAGACCGTGTATGTGACCAGCACAGGTTTAAGCACTCTCCCAAGAGATGTTTAGTGGAAGTTTGTATGCTACCTTGAGACCGATTATATTATTGTGTATCAGTGTTTATACAAAAAATGTACTGCCTCACGCATTTTCCATGCAGGTTTCCCCACAACTCCACACAGGTAAAAGATAAGCAAAAAATCGTCAAAGCACCGACTCTGTAGCTTAGTAGTCATTGGAGGCGATTAGGGGGTGCAGTTGCCCTCGCACATTTTGCAACTTTTGCTCGTGCACTATGCTAAACCTTATCTATCAAGGAAAAGTATACTGTCTTTGACCCCCTCCCCCCAGTTCTGGAACCCAATCGCCGCCAGTGGTTGTTAGAACAATTGCATGCTGTACCAGAGTGCCAGATTAGTCTCCTGGTCAAGCCTTTCCTTTTTTGCTTGAATTTCTATTAATTCAAGAAAGTGTTAAATAGATTCACACGTTTACCCAAATCTAAGTTAGCTTAATATCCAAAGTAAATCAATCAGTGCCATCTACTGTTCATAAGACTGATGTGAAGCTTCAGGTTAACGGGAACTTATATAATATAAAATGAATAAAAATATTTCAAACTTTTCTTTTATTAATTTCTGAATGGAATATAAAAAACAAAATATAGTACATGTACTGTGTTTCTTTGTTCACAGTGTACAAATTGCAATAATGAACATTACAAAATAACTTTTGCTTATTGTCCTTAATTTTAGTTCCTAGGAAGGCAACATCAGAAACCTTCTCATCTTCCTAAAAACTTATATTGCAACCTTAAATTAATTTAAGGAAATTATTTGATGCATAAAAAATGGACAATCTACAAAAAATTGATCCATTAGTGATTTTCTGGCTGAAATTTCGTTAAGCTGTTGAAGTCGTACTAAAAATTACCAAAAAATTCCATGTGCTATTTTTAGCTTTCCATTAAACTTATAATTGATCACACACACATAATGTACAAAGTAAATATTTTATGAAATTACAAACTTGAAGCTCAAGTTTACAGCATTGTATGAGTATGAACATTTGTATCACACTTCTATTAATAATTTCCATGATAATATGTGGCATACAGGACTTATTTGTTAAACACACACAGGCACACACATTCATCAAATGACATAAAAATTATGATTTAGAAGAAATAGAGTTTTATGTTTGAGACTTTAGCATGCAACATTTAGCAACACTTATTCACAATACAATACCACCGTTTAAACAAACAAAAAAAATTCCATGCTACACAAAATATGCAGGAACATAAATCATGTTTAATGAGGAATGTATGTTACAGTAAAGTTTGCAGCCAGAAAGCTACAAAGAAAACTGCAAAATATTACATTTGGTAATATAATGCACATAAAAATTATACATAAATTTGTTCTCTCATAGTTTTTCATTATTAAGTACAAACTCTTATCCTGAGGTAACTTCATAGAAATGTCACTCCTCCAACTAAAAAATAGTTTGTTACAGTTTTTGACTGTTTAAGTCATTTTATCCCATAGCATGCACCAGAACTATGGGTTGTTTTGCTTCTTACACCTAGGGTGGCAGATTTTTTTAAATATCTGCAATACTACTACATTAGATATAAAAGTAAGTTATTCACACTAATGCAATGCACACTATATAAATAAATACATTACACCAAAATGGTGTGAATGTTCTATATACAATGTACAAAAATATATGCTATACACTTGTACAAAATTCCTAACCAACTTTCAATTTGTTCTTTCCTTTTCACTGTACTTCAAAATGCAACTAAAAATTTTGTTTCTTCTTAATATTCCTTCAGGCAGCTTGAAGGACAAATGGTTTCTTGAAGAAAGAGAAAATAACTGAAGGCACAAATTTTATTAGCCTGGTTACAATGTAGTACTGCTACATATTTGCTCTTCAAGTCCTTTTCTATGGTCTTTATCATGCTTTAAAAAAATAAAATTTTATGAACACTCTTGAAATTACTATCTGCTAGATTAACCTTGCCTAGATTTTGTCAACATGAGGTATCTGGCATATCTACCGTATAAAACTTATCTTCAATGATTGACAAGAAAAAAATCTGTTCACTATCACTGAATACTTAGGAAATGCTTCTGTCACAACTTTTCTCTGGCCTTTGCACATTCACACCTCGGTTCTATGGTTTAACACCTCGAAAAGCTTAGATGTTCAATTATGACACATATAGGGTACGAAATACACACTCATTTGTCCAAGAAAAGGCACAATCATGACTCACAATCCATCCATGCACATATTCACTGTTTTACTTCATGATAACCACAGCTTCAATGTATTATAATAATCCAGTCACATTTACTTCCCTCTTTTTTGGGAAATTTCATGTCTTTTCTTGAAAATGTGAAACATTAATGTGTTTTTCAATCTTTAATGTTTCAATTTTTGAAAGCACTTTTAAACTTCTCGAAATGGTCCTCAATGGGTGTCAATACGCTGATCACTATCAATGCAGCAGTTAGGAGCAGAACGACAAAAATGTAAAAACCAAGCACAACTTTCCTCAATCCAGAATACTGAAATTGTAAAAGGCAGATGTTAGTGAAATATATCATACATCAGGTAAGTAGGTAGTATGTTCTTTACACTACTCACAATCACAGACATATTATACAGTTGTGTACTTAATGCAGTCATGACCACTGTGCCAATTAAACGTTTTGCTTTGGGGGGGGGGGGGGGTGCCCACTCCAAGGCTAGCTGCAGGATTTTTTCCTTGGGGGAAGGGGGCATAGTAAAATTTCATATCTTGCCCTTCAGTCATCTAAACTTGTATTATTATTATTATTACAATTATTGCTATTATAATAATATTATTGCTACATTATTATTATCATTATTATTTTACAAATCATAAAATTCTGATCCATGTTTTTACATGCCAAAGGGTACTGTAAAAAATAAGTAATAATTCAAAGTGATAGGGTTTGGTACCAACTGACTTTTTGTGATCCCGAATAGCAGAGAAACTCGGAAGGATCTTATATAAACTAGGTTAATTCTTGATATTTTCTGCACTAGTCTATAAGCGTCAGATTTTCTTTTTTAAATTAACAAAAGATTGGGAAATTTCGAAAATTTCCCTTCCCGAAATTCTTTTGACTTCATTGGAAAGTGGAGAATTTTTCCAGTCCTGAACATCAGAATTATTAGTATTTCATTCCAAATCTCATCCCTAGTTAAGGCAGTCAACATGATTCTAATGTCCCTTGTGAAAACATTCTTTCCTTATTTTGTTGGACATGGCAGTTACTTGCTGTAACTGACAGCCTGTAAATTGCAGAAAACAATATAATTTGTAATAAAATATTGTTACAATTTCACCATTCGAATTAAATGAACTTCTTGTAGATATCTCAGGGGGGGGGAATTGTTTTTGTTATATAGTTAAGAATTGGTATAACTATATGCTTTCAATTCAATTTTCATTTGCCGGGGATAAAATGTTTTGTGGGGAGGGGGTGAATCACTGGCATCCTCCCTGTTAATTTGCACACTGGTCATGACTATTACTCATGCTTGGGAAAAAAACTATGGATGGAAACAAAAATTATAAAGTATTTTTAATTAATTTATTAACTACAAATAAGTAAATGCTGCTATTAAAAACAAATTTCTCTTTTTTTTTAGTTTCTGTCTACAACTGTAAGACCATTAAGAGTTAATATATGTATATATTCAGATTTCATAAAAAAATATATTTTTTACTCAAGTCAGGATCATTTTTTTTAGGAAGTATCTCATGATATAACTTTATTGTCAATAACACATAAAATTGTAACAAGAATAATACTGAATCACATCATTATATTTAGAAGAGAACAAGTAGGATTTAGAAAAGAGTGATCATTCATTGTTCTGTTATAATTCTAAGCATGGTGATGAGATCAAAGTTCTGAGTATCAAACACCCTGCATACCTATTACTCATAGGCATACTTAAAAAATAAAACTACTTTCACTAAGTACACTCAATTTAAAACAGAGCTAATTCAGCTACTTACAGGAGCATCTCGCTTCCTTTCTGTTGCATGAAGTGGACTGCGACTCGAGCTCATTTCTTTCATTGGGAAAGAGTTAACCCTCTTGTTGCTCTGCCTCTCACTCAGGCATCCTGCGATCTGTTAAGAAATAGTAATAATACATGTAACATTAACACTTCAAGAGTTCTTGAATACAGGATAATTAGACATGCATGTTTTGTATTTGGCAGAAACACAAAATGTGAGATTACATGCTGTATGTTCATTTTTCATATTTTTGAAAGCTGTGAGCTTTCCTACCATGTTTTAACACAAAATGATGCAATATGAAGTGCAAAATGCGAAATAAACTCAAACACAAAATTTACAGTCTGTCTACCAAGAAACACTTTCCAAGGACAGAATTATCCTTAGAGTTATGCAAAATCATGGAAAATTAATAATTCTGCTGCAAATCTTGGAGAACAAAAATGGACTTTTTACACAGGAATAAACTTAACACTCTCATAATTGCACAATGTGCTATTAGAAAGGAAATGTTTATTTTGTGTAATAAGTATCGTTTCAAAATAAAATTTAGCATTACATTCAAGATTTTAACACCAAAATGGCATATTATATACTGCTTTTGATCCTGAAATGTGCCCAGTTTTTGTACCAAAATCTTGATCTTTCATTCACCATAAATACACGGCCCTAAGCATGATGCATTGAAACTATAACTAATAACCATTTTTCAATCAACCTAATAGCTTGGTAATTCTTATTAAACAGATTATGTCTAGATATGTACACTACTGCTTATTAATGTGTGTGAACACCCCCCATGAAGAATTGCTTTGGCAACAAAATGATTCTACATAAACAACATTTTAAAATAAACTGATTTATTTCTATAAATTAACAGAAAGAAATAAGTTGTTCTCACAAAAGTAATCGAAGTTTGCTTGCCTTGTAGTAACCACCATGAACTTTCATTACTGTCTGGTAAATCCTATCATGCAATGGATCAATTTCTACATTGTTGGGCTAGTAATTTTACCAGAAGTCAAGTTTATAAAAATGGTGTAAAGGCCGAATCACACAGAACTGGATTTTCAGTAGGAATGCCTTAGTTGGTGCTGGACTGACTGCCAGGCTGGTTCCTTGACTGGTTTTCATGAGTAGGACAATTTTCCAATTGCAACTGGCTTTCTTTGCTAGATTCTGTGGAACAGCCAGAGTGAAAGTATCGCCATGTGAAGATAATCTGTTAGTTTGACAAAGGAAAGTGTCCTTGTCTGTGGTTTCCAAATGTTGGTTGTTTTTGCTCTTGATAAAAAAATAGGAACAGATATTATATACATGCATGTGTTCAGTTCATTAATATTTAGGTTTTTATTCAAAGCGATGTCACAAGGGTGACATATGTGATTAGCTGATAATGAAAATTCATATTATTATAAGTATAAAATATTTGACCAATTTTTTTTATGAATGAATCCTGCGAATCTCATGTATGTACGGTATGAATACCGTCCAAGTTCAGTAAAAAACTTGTTCAGTACACACTAATTACCATATTTTCTTTCGAGTCAATTTCTAGTCCATACATTTCTTTTAATAATTCTAGCTATTCTCCTACAACATTCTTCCAATCGATCGTCAATATTTTTATCTTGTCTGCACTGCACAATGTCTTATGAGAACATAAGTATATCAACAAGTATGGCAACGAGTATTGTGTGAGGCTAAAACTAGCAGGTGAGCCAATAGCACACAACCAAAATGAGTGTGGATACATGTGTAGTTAACAGACACAGTGTCTGAAATGTGAAGGTGTTTGATTGGTGCTGCAACCAGCCAGTTATCAGTCAAAATGCATGTGGCCTCACTGTGACCATTTTGAGCTTTCTACTATGGGAGGGGATGAGGGGGGGGGGGTCGAATGGGTCGGTGGACCCCCGCCTGGAAATTGACATTGTTCATTTGAAGATATAAGAAACCCAAAAGTTTGTTACTCTTATTGTTAAGAACAGAAATAAAGTTCATTTAGTTAGTATTCAAACAGAACTATTGAAGTAAAAATGCATTGGATCGAAAACATTGAGTGAAAAATACAGGAACAAGGTTATAGTCTACCATTCCATGCAAAGAACAAATGGTTCCACAGATTTCAAAGTTCTAATAATTACAGTTGTAGGTTAGAGGTCACACAACACACATTATAAAAAAAAATCCCCCTAACATTTAAAGCCTTTTCTTAAACGAGACATGCAAAGGTTAAGATCAAAATGCATTCAGATATTAACTGCATAAAATGCAAAAGAAATAATGAAAAATAGTTGTGCTGGTATTCACTCGTTTGGTGGATCGAGTCTCCTCATTTGTATAATAATTATTATTATTATTATTTCAAATAAAATTTATTTTTGTTAGTTTATAATATTTATTATTGCATAATAACATTTATAACTGTGGTAATACTACTTATTATTTATCTACTATTCAAATTTTATCATTTGCCCGATGCCCATGCACACAATATTACAATTTCATGGAAGAAGACCCTAAAAGATCTACTATTTTCATATCTGCATGTCAAAGAAACATGGTCTACACAAAAATTTGTAAAATATCAGCAGATTTTGAAGTATCCACAACAGGGAAAATAAATAATTTCTTCCACCATTTTGAAAGACTTGCACCAGATCAGTAATTTGACGTTTTCAGTAGCTCTAAGTGTGCTGCAGTTATTCTGCTCATAAAATTGGTGAGTTGGTGGCATACAAAGACTTTGTGGAGGCATGCTGCAACATAAAATGGATTATGGTCATCAGTAAACATAATTGTAAGTCAGCAATATTATGACTAGAATAACTGCAGAAAATTTAGGGCTTTTAAGTTGAAATATAAACAGGTAATGGAAACGCCAGATGACTGATCTGTTTCAAATGGTTGAAAATAATGGAAAAAATAATCATGTTCCCTCATGTTGCTGATCCTCCAAAATCTGCTAATATCTTCAGGTCTTTGTATAGACATATTTTTGGCATGCAGAAACAAAAATCACAGATCTGTTGGGGACATTTTCCACAAAACCTTGTAATATTATTGCGTAGTTTAAAAGAACTACAAGGTTCAAAAATGGGGGCAAGTCACCAATCTTGTGAACACAATATCTGCTGCAACAATAGAGGTTATAAGATGAAATTTGTAAAAGGACCTGCTTCCCATCTTTTATCTGGCCCTCTTTAACTTACTTTCACTTTCAATCTCTCTCCTTCCACACCTCTTCCATGGGGCCTTGAGAGTGGATTAACAATGCCAGAATTTCAAAAAGGGGGTTATACATACAACATTTCTACCTGTCCCTAGGTTCATTGAACACAGTACATTAATACAGAACATGACTGTATAATTTGTAAACTGGCAGTATTTTAGTTAATCAAAAGCATCATGTAGGGTTTATTATTTCTTGTTACTAATTTACATATTTACTCCACGGGCATTGTTCAATCCATCAAAATCTAAAATGCACCTATGGCTTGCACCATTGGTACTTCCATTTACACAGAGCTAGCCTATCTCTGCGGCTTACCCTCGTTTTAATGATATTCCGGTCGGTAACGCAGTCTTCTAGCCAAACTAATAGGGATAATTTTATTGTTTCCTTATGCTGCATCTTTACTTTAGTCTGCTAGCATTATGATGCATTTTCGAAATATCCCATACATGCAAAAATCTGTCCTAATGGAGAACTTGGGAATTTCAAACACCAAATGCTAACTTTTAATTCTCCATATCAATCAGTTTAGCCACCATAAGCAGACTAAACACTGAAGATTCGAGAGACAAGGGATAGCAGTTGCCTTCAGACATGAAGATTCCTCCCAGTCGTAAATGCTGATCAAATCACTTTTTTATGATACCAAAAACTAGCACTCTTATAGTCGAGGCAGAAGTTCCCCCACCAAACATGGAACAGCTACAACAGCTGTTGTACAACTTGGAAGCAAAGCATAGGGAAAACTAATATTCTGCAATGCACAATCATACATGTAATCACACATATAAAAATACCGAGTGTTTCAGAAATAAGAGACGGGTAACAAAAATTTATTGCAAGTAAAGTATTGAAATTACGTTAATGAAACCAGTCCAGAACGAACGGGAAATAAGTTGTTTTTTTTACACCTACACATGTTCAATGTGTGCACCATGGGTGACACAGCACACGCCAACACGATAGTCTACTTCTTGCTACACTCGCATCAACATGGACCTATCGATAGTGTATCGCTGTGATATCATGCAGCATCAGTGAGACAAATACCCTGTCTTTGATGAAACCCCACAAAAAGAAGTCACACAGTGTAAGGTCTGGTGATCTTGGAGACCAAACATTGCACAAAACACTGGGTGATGTGGGTGATTTGAGTGTTGCCTAGCGGCAGGGATGTGGACTCTCAGCTTAACAAAACACACACGCACAAACTGTTTGCGTTCCTTGTTCGTTCTGGATTGGTTTCAATAACGTAAGTTCAATAGTTTACTTGCAAAAAAATGTTGTAACCCCTGAATTATTTCTGAAATACCCGGTATATTAATTATCCACTTTACAAAATAGCTGGTCAGCTGTTAATTAAATACAATAAAAAAAACAGTAAAAATAAGATAATCCACACAGCTACCACATACTTCAGATGACTGACCTCATAGTGCAACTGATTTAAATTGACCAAAGCATGGTGGACTTTAAAACATAGAAAATTTTACAAAATACATTTGGTGCTGTTGATGTGCAGTAGAGATCTTTTTTCTTTCTTTTCACCTACAAATACAGTGTGTAAAAGTACTGCAGGATTATAAAAGCCTATAGCATTAAAAGTATAATAGGTTTATTACAATGAAATATTGTTTGTTACACAGATGAAACTTTAAAATTAATGTTTGATGTCGTTTGGTTCATCAGCAGATCTCCAGCTGGGCACCATTCACATCCAAACACTCTTGCAATCTTTGTTGAATTCGAGAATTGTGTTCTGACTGTGCTCGTCCAGAATGTTGTGAATCACATCACGTATCTTGAACTTCAGGTCGTCAAGATCTGTCTGTTCCTGTGCATACACCTGGGTCTTCACATGTATCCACAGCCAACAATCGCAAGGCATAAGGTCTGGTGACCTTGTGGGCCAATGTGTGGGTCCTCAGTGGCCAATCCATAGCATGAACCGAGCTTTTTCCTACATCAACACCATCTTGGAATCGTGTGATCATCTGCATACATGTCATTCAGCAGTGTGAGAAGAACAACATTTTAAATTTTCCTGTGTAAAAAAACAATATTTCGATGCAATAAACATATTACTTTAAAGTTATAGATGTTTAGAATCCTGCAGAACTTTTAAAACACCCTGTACTTAATTGTGATTATACTTACAGACATTATAAGATGCATCACAACATGGAATGCAACATATGCAACAAGAATCCAGTTTGTCCACTTAGGAAGCTCTGCTTTACCTAGTCTCACAGCAAAGAAGATAGTCACAACTGAAAAAATAATATAATATTAATAATGTAAACTGAGCATAAACACAAAATTATTTGTTACAAAGTATTCAAATAACTTTGAGAGAATAACAATACAATAAATTTAAAATGTACTACAATAACATGTTCTGTACTATATCAACGTTTATGTGTGATCTTGAAATACAAAACCGACATTGGAAAATAATATTTCCAACACATTATAAACTTCTTGATTTCTCTGGAAATTGCCATTTCAAATAAAGTGGAAATATTTATTTATGCAATATTACAAATATAAAAATAATATTTGTAAGATTATAAATAAATGCTCACCAAATTTTCACATATCTTCATCTAATGTTAACTTCACATCCCCATCACATACATTATAATTTTTAAAAAAAGCACAAACTTTTTTTGTCATTGTATATAGAAAAGAGGTCACGCAATCTAAACCTCAGCTTTGAATAGAAGATTTTGACCATTCAGTCAAATCATCTGCTAACACAAACTGCAAACTTGCTGATAAACTTGTCACTTTAGTAGTCTCACCCATGGCAGACATAATTTGCACCTTTATACATGCATATAACAACAGTGCACTGTGGGAACACACTGTTAAATACATTAAAGAAAGTTTCTATTATTCTCGAGTTCATCAAACACCCTGAGCCATGAAGCTATTCCCCACTTTTGAAAATGCATGTAAGCTACCAAAAGTGGATTGAAATTTTTTATGATAATTTCCTGGTTAAAAACTTTTAAGATATAACAAAATATTTATTTTTAATAGACAGACTGACAAGACAATAAAAAAAATGTAATATTAGTCTTTTATTTGCAAAATCTAACTTTAGAAAATGTTAGATGCCCAAACTTACTAGTTTGACCGTTCTCTCTCTATGTTGCATTGAGCAGAAATCTGAATGCTACAAGTGAGAAAAAGCAACTCGAACTTTAGAAATGTGGCTGCAGCGAAGAATAGATAGACAAAGTAAAAAATAACACTGTGTGGAAAGAGTTAGTGAATGAAGATCAATGACGGAAGTGACCAAGAAAAGAAAAAGAAACTGGTGAACAGCAAAAGTATATTGGGAAGAAGATATCCGATAGGTAACACTAGCCTGCAATGGTCATGCAATAAAAATTAAGATAGATGATTCAAGTAGACATCAATTACCTAAATCCGAAAATAACAACAGTTTTTGTGTATTATGTTCAGTTGTTGCAAAATCTAAGTTTTTCCTTTATGTAGCTACATTATATGTGTAGCGTGGTAATACAACCACATGTCTCCACATTACTCTGAATATGAACGAAGATCTTGAATGAAACAAAATGAAATGAGAAATACATTATATATGATGCACAATGGCACTGTTGAAGCATTTGTAGGTGTTATATGCTCAATGGGAAGGTACAGAAAATAGATTATTTCATGAAGAAACTGTGCTTCTTGTACTTCAGAGTGCAGGTAGGTGAATAGGATACATCTTTTGCTCCAACTTAGTGCATGGAACACTTGTGTCAAAGGACTATGTTATTGGTGTGAAGAAAAACTGAAGACAATGCCTTTCACAATACCTATGATGATGCAAGAACAGAAAAATCATCACGATGACTTATTTTTGCTTGTCTCAAGGTACTGGATACAACAAAGAAAAAAGGAATTAAATACCCTGATCTGCCATCAGCTAGGTGGCTGGCCTATTCTGCATGGACCTGACCTGCCAGTGCCTAAACCACCAGAAAACGTAAGTAATAATGAATTTGAAAGCATTTCCTCATATTCTAGCAGTGATGAAACATATTTCGAAACAGAAGAGTTGACACACTTCACCGAAACTATTTACCCAACCTGAGTTGAATGATTTGGTGCGCCACCTAGAGCCCACAAAGGAAATGAGTGAATTGCTTGGCTCAAGACTACAGGAAAATAATCTCTTGGCTCCTCGAGTTCCATTTTCTGGGTACAGAAATCGTGACAAACATTTTCGGAAATACTAGATATAGACTGATACCCCTAATCTTATACAACAGTTAGGAGAGGAAGAATCTGAATCCAGTTCCTGGTGTATTTTTATAGACTCCTGCAAAGAAGTCTTAAAGCTGATTTGCTACACAATGGCAATAAATTATAACCCATTCCTCTTGCACATTCTACAGCTGAGTCAGATGAACCATTGAAGTAACTTCTGGGCAAAATAAAATACCATGTGCATCAGTGGAAAATATGCGGTGACCTTAAATGGCTTATTACTGGGACAACAGGGAGGATACACGAAATTTCCCTGTTTTATGTGTGGGTGGGATAGTACGGCCAGAGACAAACATTGGAATATTGTGTATTGGCCTGACATAGAGGAACTGAATCCAGGATACAGAAATGTTACAAAAGTGAATCTTGTAGACCGTCAGAAAATCCTCCTTCCCCCATTACACATAAAACTTCAAATAATGAAACAGTTTGTAATGAAATTTCTTTCAATTATCACAAGCTAAAGTCGGAGAAGGTATAATTGACTGCACATTCGTAAGCTGATGACTGATGATGATTTCAACAGGACAAAATCAAAGAAGATGCATGAGAAGAATTCAAAGAAGTTTGTGAGGATATTTCTTGGTAATGTGAAGGACCCACTGTGCAGACATTGATAGAAATGTTGGGCAAGTTCAAATTGCTTGGTTGTAATCTGAGGTTGGTTATTCCTCGCATTTAACGTAGAATATATAATTTATTTTATGTACAGTATGCGCCAAAATATACAGTACTGAAATTAAAAGACGAACATTACATTGTTGTCATCTGTGAGTTTTATTTATCCTGAAAGAAACACTACATACACACTATTAGCGAGTTATAACTTCCTTTTCAGTACTGAGAACACGAGCAGCTGGAGCTATGCCCCATCGACAAACGCACATGCGCATTCGAGGTGCGTGAGTTTCAGTACTGTATATTTTGGCGCATACTGTATTTAGACACATACATTACATAATAAATGTAATTCTATTTTATTTTTGTGTACTATGCTACTATATTATTATAATTTATTGTATTTTGTATTTGCAATTTCTACACAATTTCTAAATGTTGCTGATATTGATAAATTGATATAATAATGAATTAACATTGTGAAATATGCTGACGTGATACAACAAAACAGAATACATTTTCAAAATCAGCATA
The DNA here is from genome assembly GCF_977018435.1 of Lepisma saccharinum. Classification (NCBI taxonomy): domain Eukaryota; kingdom Metazoa; phylum Arthropoda; class Insecta; order Zygentoma; family Lepismatidae; genus Lepisma; species Lepisma saccharinum. The sequence goes on from NC_139229.1 coordinate 49,840,837, forward strand.
TATATAATTAGTAAAAGTCTCCTATTTAGGTTTATACCACAGAAAAAAAGTTTTCATTTGTAGGCTAGTGTAATATTAAAGTAAATGGATCCTGAGCTGGCATGAAGCATAACGTGCAAAATCAGAAAGCTGGAGATTAGAGAACTATGAATGAAAAAATTAGCTGTTTGATAAATTTATCTTTATAGTTCTGGAACTTACCTATATAATAGTGGTTTATATGGATGGATGGAAGTGACTGGTGCATAAAGGTACTTTTCTTTCTTTATTTTTGAAAATCAGTACCCTAAAATTAGTTGCTTTAACCCCTTACATGTGTGTTTCGATTTTATAAATTGAGTTACAAGTGGGTAACCTGAGCTGTGTTCGGGGTTGCAATGTGTAACGTTAAGCGGGGTGCCCAAGCTAGGTTCGGGCAGGAAAGTTTATTCCAACTTCAGATCTGATCACGCGAATTGTTCTCGGAAATTGTTGTGTACACTATGTGGAATCCAATGCGGTTGTTTTTGAGATAGATAGATAGATAGATAGAGATAGAGATATAGAGATATAGAGATATAGAGATATAGAGATAGAGAGATAGATAGAGAGAGAGAGAGAGAGAGAGAGAGAGAGAGAGAGAGAGAGAGAGAGAGAGTGTAACCTAAACCTAAAAGGGAATTGAAACTACTGCACACATAATTTAAAGTAAATCGTATGTTGAATCTTAGACCCCAGTTCAGCGAGCCCCCAGTCCGCCCCTGTTACAGAGGGCACATGACTCTGGACAACATTATAACACTACATGTCTTGTAAATGAGAGAAAGGTAAATGAACACACAAACATTCAAGCAAACTGTACAAAATGAAATGTATCTAATTATGTACTACTGTATATCCATTTAAAGAAAATAATTCCCTGCTACGGGAACATTGACTGGATTTGAAATGCACAAAAAGCCGCCAAATTCAAATGCCTGAGCACAACTCGGGCTCCCCGCTTAAGGGGTTAATTGACATGTGAGTTATCATCAATGTCAAGGTTTAATATACTGTAATGATGTACACACTTATCCACGAAACTGATTTTTATGTTGTTTTATTAATTTCAGTGGTCAATGCTACCATCCTCTTCTTGTTCCACAACTCATTGTAATAACCCATGGCACGACAATCTTCGAAGGGCCTTGGCCTATCTCCCAACTGTCAGTCTCCCTCCCACAATGCTACCTAAAGGAGTGGAGATCTTAAACCAGTAATGGGATGACGTGGGGTCAGCACGTTGAACCCCCAGCCGTTATAAGAAATATCTGTGACCGGGTTACGCTACTGACTCTTAACTTCCCAATTTCCTCACGATGGTGGGTTGCCACCGGTCCTATACACAGGCTGAAAACCTAGACTGAACCCAGGCAGTCTTGAACCCATGCCATCCAGCAGTAGAGTCAAAAGCACAGCACCTTAGACTGCATGGCCATGGAGGAGGACTCCACAACTCATTACACTGCACTTTATTCCAATATAATAACACTGATCGGCATGAAAATCCTCCCACGAGGATGAAAGGGTGTACCTTATAGATTTCGAGTCACTGATTACGAATATCGCATTGAAAAAGTTCCAGCATGTAAGGTTTTTTTTTTAGGGGGCATTTTCCATAAAAATTTACCGAAAAATTGTATTTTTTTAATGAAATTGTATGTTTTATGCTTGGAATGCATAATTGTGTATTTTTACCTCAATCCAAGAATTGTTACTATATCCTAGGAACATTCTTTCCCGTGCCCCCACAACCGCCCCCCCCCCCCCGAAATAGAAAAAATCCAAATACACCCCACCCACTCCAAAAAAAACAGTGAATTCTGCCACAACACACATTTTTTTGAGAATTCCAGATAAATGTCAAAACAAAAATGTGAATAATATTGCATTTTACTGCTGGAAGAAATATTTTCACGATGTCCCATGAGCCATAAGTGACTGTCTCTAAAATGAATGGTATCTTACAGTTTTAAACTATGTGTGGCAGGCTTATTTGTGCACATTGGAGTTCAACGTTTTATTTTCGTTACACTCTTCCTACACTGTCACCTCGGCTTCCTTCAAGGTAAAAGGATTCGTAATCAACTTGTGGTCATTCGTTGGCACCCCCTTGTCTAGACGACAAACAGGATGTGGCTGGAAAAAGGTGCCAAGACATCCACCTCGTTGTCCCATGAAGCAGATATTTTACTTCCGAGGTGATCGTGGTGTAAGAGAGTCGCGTTACTCTGTGTCTGTTTATATCGTTAAGGAAAAATATTTTTGCGTGAAATATTGACATTTGTGTTAAACCAACATGCCACGAACTTGCAAAAACTCGGTAGATTCATTCTGCTACATATGTGGGGAAGTGGTCTTCAAGGGGCAAAGTAAGGCATTGTCACCGTTCCTAAAGACAGCGTACCACCTGTACTTTGGGTGTAAAGTCGGTGACCAGGATCGCGATTGGGCTCCCAAACAAAGTTGTAACTCGTGTGCACGTACTCTAAAAGGATGATTAAAAGGTACACATAAATCGATACCATTCGCCGTACCTATGGTTTGGCGCGAGCCCCGGGATCATGTTGCAGGCTGTTACTTCTGCCTGACCAATATTACAGGTTTCTCAAAAGGCATGAAGCATAAAATACAGTATCCTGACTTGGATTCCGCGAGGAGACCTGCCCCACATGATGTTGTTCTGCCTTTACCCGTACCACCTGACTCATACACACTGAGCAGTGTTTCATCCGACGAAGAACCTGCGACTTGTCAGGATGTTGCACAATCTTCGAGTACGCATTCAGATCCCAATTACGCTCCAGTGTCTGACACTAAGGAACCACATGTGATAAGTCAGGAAGAACTGAATTATCTGATCAGACTTAAACCTTCCGAAGACCAAGGCACTGTTGCTTGCATCACGACTTCAACAATGGAATTTACTTGACCGAGATGTGAATATATCGATGTACAGAAAAAGAGAGGTGAGCCTAGTTCCTAATTTTACAAAGGATGGTGATTTGGTGTATTGCAGTGACATTCCGTCGCTTATGGAACAACTGAAATTTGACTACATCACTGAAGAATATAGACGGTTCGTAGATTCGTCGCGGACTAGCCTGAAGGCAGAGTTACTACACAATTGCAATCAATATCCTGCCTACCCTTTTGCTCATGCTGTGCATATGAAAGAAACATGCGGAACCTACTACAGAAATTAAATTACGAACAGTTTAAGTGGTGTGTATGTGCTGACCTTAAGGTTATTGCCATCCTCACCGGTTTACAAGGAGGTTACACCAAACACTGCTGTTTCTTGTGTCATTGGGACAGTCGAACCAAAGAGCAGTACACCATTACAAAATGGCCACCAAGGAACCAACTGGTCCCAGGAGAGATGAATGTGGCTAATGAACTTCTTGTGGATCCGGAGAAAGTATTCTTACCACCTCTCCATATAAAATTAGGTCTAATGATGGTATTTGTCAAGGCCCTGAAGCGGGATGGTGAAGCATTTACTCATATCAGAAAACTGTTCAAGACTTAGCGAGGCCAAGGTGAAAAAAAGGTGTTTATACAGGGTCCCAAATCAGAGACGTTTTGAAGGATCCTACATTTCTTTCTAAGCTAAGTGATGTGGAACGTGAGGCTAGGGAGGCCTTTCAGTAATTTTCTCGGGAATCATAAGTCACCTAATTACAAAGACATTGTGGGCAGGTTAAGTACTTCATTTCGTACCATGGGATGTAATATGTCCCTCGGGTTACATTTCCTGCATTGTCACTTGGACTTCTTCCCTCAACAGTACAGCTTGGGTGAGGTCTCCGATGAACACGGTGAAAGGTCTCATCAACAAATAGCTACCATGGAGAGGAGCTACCGTGGGAATTGGAGTGTGAATATGTTGGCCAACTCCTTTTGGAATGCGACACGCGAGACACCCTGTACAAATTACAAGAGGAGCAGGAACACCAATTGACATGCAAATGTTGAACTTTTACTCTTTATGTAGTTGTATCTGCTTGTTTTATATTGAAATTCTGATGATAGCATGCAATTTTATATGGGGGGAGAATAGCACCTTTGCGTGGTAATTGAAACCCACCCCCACCCCTCCCTCAAAACTGGTAAGTCTTGGAGAAAAACGGGTTGCGGATTCTAACCCGGGAGCTCGAAATCTATAAGAATTACCTAATTTGGTTCATGGGAGCGACAAAAAGTTTAATTTTGCCGAACAGTGTAATTTGCATCTTTCTTTCCCGAAATGAAAGTATGGTTTAGTTGCGAGTGGTGGGAATACATCAACACGAAGACGTGCTGTTACAAAAGTTTCCACTCCAGATCATGCCAGCACCTGCAGTGTGTAGCTAAATATTCATGAGCCACTAAAAATATCTTTGCAAGCTAACAACATCGGGAAGACTTCTCACCTGTCAGCATTGCAACCCTTCCTCTTCTTTAAACTGCAATAGGTGTTATTTACAGTATTTGATAGAATTAAATTGTTGATGATTTGGACTTTTTTGAGTCCAGTTTATGCACAGATAGGCTAATCATGACTGGATTTACAGTTTAAAGTAGTGTCCGAAACACTATGCATCACCACCAGGTATTGAACCCAGAATCCCTCAATTACAAGAACAATGTTACCACTATGCCAACTGGGAGGAATTTAAAGAATGTCATGTCTGAAGGTTTGCTGTGTTGCACTTGACAATTCATTTTCACAGATTAATAGGCCTTTTAACCATCAAGAACAGTGCCACAGGGATTTTCTGTAGTTTAGTGGATACTAGAGAACATTCGCTATGTTTTTTAATTGTTTCTATGAGTATATATTGCACCATTAAAAAACAACACCGCTGAAGACAGTTTTAAAATAATATTTAAAACTAATGAGAAATCTTTGGGCCAGCCTGAGAAACAAAACAAAAATCTGAAATTCAACCCCTAGAATGTGTAAATTTTCACATTTGATAGATATTGTTTTGCTATATTTACTCTAAGTTCAGTAGTTATGTAAACATATAAGAAAGCAGCACGGTAGTAGATTTCAATACTTACTTCCTACAATGTGAGCAGCATTCCCAACGAACCAGTGAAGCCAATTGAAAACTGGTCTCCCTTTAGCACCAGGATTTGGACGGAACAGAGCCATGATTGGCTGAATAAAAGCTAAACCGGTTGTAACACATCCTAAAATTGGGTGAGGATTTCTCACAGGTGTCCAGTCTCCAATTTCAACAAAGATGAGCACAAATGCAGCAATTGTCAATGCCCATGTCAGCAGCATGAAGAATCTGTGCCACTGTAAGAAAATTATGCAATAATTAGCACTGGTTTTACACAAAAGACATGATTTATAGAATATTTTAGTTTATTGATGAATATTCCTAGTGCATTTACTATTCACATGAATCAGGTAATTACAGTACATGGTAATGCTACATTCTGCACACTGCAACATGTCATGCAGGCATATGGAGAAGATGTGAAGGTAGGGCAGCATACACAGTGAAAAAGGACGTATTTAGGGGGGTCCAGGGGGTCCGCCCCCCCCAAAAGACTTACTAATAATAAAAATTAAATAATGAAAATAGTGAATAAAACAACTAAAATTAAATAATGAAAATAAACTGTTCTTTAACCTTTAGGAGCCCAATTGTCTCGATCGAGATGCTCTCATGTAACCCTCGGGGGCCCGATAGTCATGCTCTGTCAAGGTCGTAGTTTTTTACATTATAACTTCGCTATTTTTGGCTAGAATTTAGATTTTCTTTTTTCATATTGTTGTTAACACATGTATTTAACAGAAATGATTGTTCCACGTTTTTTTCTTTTCATGAAAATGGTAGAAAAAGGTGGGGAAAAAGGAGACTTCTATTTTGAGTCTTTTTTTTTTTCAAGGGAAAACTTTTGCCGACAAAGGAAGGCCAGCTTTGTTGTTCTAAAGCAATGAGTTTCCCCTCACCCCTGGAAACTGTATTGGAAGGAAGTTTGTATATTGGTACCCGAGGTCAAAAGGAATGTTTTCTGTGTGGGAGCAAGCGGGGGTTGGGAGTTGAGAGGGGAAGAGGGGTTGTTGAAACTGCTTCGTAATAATGTAAGTTCGAGGCACGGGGGCGGGCGGGAGGGATCCCATTTTTTTTTAAAAAAAAAATAGATTTTTGGGGGATTCCCCCTTCCCCCTCCATATATACGCCAAATGTGCATAAATTGTACATCGTCTGAATCTGATTCATTCCGTGTACAACGGTATATCATTCATCTCTCTAAGGCAATTAGCCTCTGAGCTACAGTCATTTCAAGGTACCGCTGCATTTTGAAGCTTGAATCAGTTGCATGCTGACCATTCCTTTTGGGGGTACAACTCGCATTACATTGGTTATACGATAATAATGCAAATATTTGTGTTCCTTACATGTCAGCGATAATTTCCATGTGCTTGTCGACACTGTCATGTACTTTTTCCTTGGGGGAAATCCCCATTTTTCCCCCGAAATTTTGGAATTTTGAGTGTTCTCCCCCTCCCCCTGCCACATACACACCGAATTTGCATAAATGTTATATAGTCTGAATCTCTGGTTCATTCTGCGTACAACGGTATATCACTCATCTCTCTAGGGCAATTAGCCTCCGATCTACACTGATTTAATTGAAACTCTGCATTTAGCTCAAAATCGGCTCGGACATCAAGGGGACATGTGAAAATGGGCTTGGGCTCCCAAAGGTTAATCGAGGATTATTTATTTCCACCAAACTTATTGGAAGGCAAGGATTATATTGTAATCATACTACTTTGAATGACATGGCAAAGTAGATTTTTTGCAATATTTATTACTACTTACAACGTAACATTCATAAAATATCACCATTACTTTTCGTCAACTGGATCGAACCACCTTTTCTTTATATTTAATAAATATTCAACTCTTTATCTATTTGACATTAATTTCTTTGCCAGGGCAGTTTTTCTGTACAAATTTTGCCAACTTTAACTACATGTAGGCTATACAATGAATATGTACTGTTATATCACTATTCGTATACCACCCTTTTACCTATTCATGTAATAAAAATAAAATTATTAATTAATTTAATGTAATAATTATTTATGTTTAAACATTATTGTTACTATTATTATTATTATTAATTTGAGACACTTGATTCGCCCCCTCTCCTGAAACATATTTCTAGATATGTGCCGGACAGTGAACTCTTTTAAAATCAAACTTTGATAATGCAAACATAAGTTTATTCCCCCTTGTTGATTCAAATTTTTGGATATTTCGAGCATTCTTCATGTTCCCTTGCAGTTCGATTTATAAAGAGTCCATTGTATTCACAATCTCAACGATTTGTGAAGTTTATGTGCTCAGCTCCATGCTCCAGTCTCCTTCCAGGAGTGTCCCCAGGTATGCATTTATTAGAGGATGGGTGAATCCTAGAGCAGCTCCATGTAGGGACATTGCTTGAGATGTTTCAACCTGAAATTATCCACTCTGGGATTCAAAATAGTCAGTCTCAGTGGCAGAGTGGTTAGCAGAGTGCACAATGATGCCAGGGGTACCAGGTTCGAATCCTGGCCGGAGCATTCTTTGTGTATGTCCTATCATCAATTTCATCAACAACTCATGCTCATCTTCATGATTAACAAAAAGTGTCAGAAATGCAAAGTAAAATAAACCAAATCATTCAATCAATATTGGGGAAGATTAGAAGGGATAGAATAAGTAATGAGGAGATCCGACAGACAGTGGGAGTGGTGAAGCTTCAGGACAGAATAGATGAGGCACAGATGAGATTGTTTGGACACATGAAGAGGATGGATGCAGAAAGACTACAGTAAGAGCTTACCATTCACAAGTAGTGGGAGTAAGGCCAAATGGGAGACCAAAATGTCGGTGGGAAGAGCAGATAGTGGAGAGTGTTAGGAGAAGATCACAAGATTGGAACACCGTGGAAAGAGAGGATTGGTGGAAGACCAGAAAAAAATGGAGAGGCTCTACTTCTATGCCCACCCAGCCAGAAGCAGGAAATGGTTAAGGATGATGATGGTGATTATTGCACTATTTCGTACTTACAACAAACCACTGATCCTTTCCACACATCTGGCTTCCAACCCAGGTCTGCTTGTAGTAACGAGCAAGTAAAATGCCAATGCTCGCTGCTCCAATCCATGCTCCTATCATGAAGGCACCATGAAGCTTGTACAGCAACTTTGAAGCAGACTCTATTTCACCCACAACGGCAAGATTCAATGCTGAAGCAGTGGGGAGATAATTTGTACCGTGGAAGCTAACTGATCCATCTGAAAAGGAAGCGAAAGAGTAAAAAAAATTAAATTTTGCATGACGCACACAGTGTTGAAACTACACAAAATGCAAAGAGAACAAATTAAGAATGAATATAAAACATTTCATGATTGATGCGGTAAACGCGATTTAGAATTACTCACGTGAAATTTGTATTTCCATGTTGCATAATTTAATGAATGTTTCCAATTAATTTCGAAGAGACACTGTCTTCATTCACTAAGGTTTGGCATCTGGAGCGGAGATGGTACCACGTCACTGCTTTGTTTGCTCCCAGGTGGTGGTAGTTGCATTTTCTCTCATTTGGCAGGTGGCGCTGCCAGGTGGTGGTTGGGGGGTTGGGCCATCCAATGGGTTGTGCTGCTTGGTGTGATGCAGTTCCTGTTATTGCGTGGCTGGGGGTCAAGTATGTGCACTGTATTTTTCTTTTTCTGGTCCAAGATCATTTGGAGGATGAGGTGCCAAGTCGGGTTCCAATCGGAAACATCCATTAAATTGTGCAATGCCGAAATACAAATTTCATGCGAGTAATAATGAAACATACTTCTTTATTAGTACATTAAAAGGAAGTACTTCTTTGCAGTGTATTAATTTGCCAAAACACAAATTACTTTTTATTAGTGCACCATCTCTGAAAAAATATCTCGAATTATAAGTATTAGTTTAATGAAAGCCTGCACCTGCAGTCAATTTGGTATTGTGTAATTGTTTGTAGTAAAACATTTAGCTAGCAACACTTGCAGGTTATCCAAGAATAATGAAACATATTAATATTATTTTCTAAATTCATATTTTGGGAAATGAGACATGTGTAGTAATTACAGAGAAACTCTGTAATTATTATTTTCTATATATTAATACCAGGTGTAGAAGTATGAAACCGGAATTTGTTTGCAAGAAGTAAACGGCTGGTATTTGCAACTGAGAAACAATATTTTATTCAAAGTAAGCTCCATTGCTAGTTACACATTTCTCCCACCTTTGCGGCAGGTTATGAATGCCACGCCAAAAAAAAAACGTTCTTCTTTTGAAGCGAACCAGTCCGCGAGCCATGTTCGTACATCTTCATACGAATTGAAGCGCTATTCTGCAAGAGCGTGTCCCAGTGAGGCAAATAGATGATAATCTGAAGGAGCCAAGTCGGGAGAATACGCCGCATGCCCTAGTATCTCCCATTTGAATGCCTCGATCGTTTCCCGGACCCGTTTTGCTGTGTATGGTGAGGCGTTGTCATGGAGCAGGATGCCCTTGTGTTGCCTTGCTTCATATTCCGGCCATTTGTCACGTAATGCTCGATGTAAATTGATCATTTGCTGTTGGTAGCGATCTGCGTTAACGGTTTCACTGGGTTTTAGCTTGCAATTCGTTGTCTTCGAACTTTTTCGGAGGTTTCCCACGTTCCTCGTTTCGCAAGTCAAAATCGCCACTTTTGAATTTCTTGAACCACTCGAAACACTGTGTTCGCCGTAAGCTTCGACGAGCATTCGATGCGATTCTGCGGCGGATTTCTTCAAATGATAACAGAACACCAATGCTGTCCGCAAATCGTAGTTCGTAGGCACAAAACTCGACATGTTCCGGGTGTGCAACACCTTCCTCTGTCTGACACTCGGGTTACTGTGTTCCGATTTAACATCCTCGGGAGTGGCGGGCAGCAGCTGGCGCTGCTTACGCGATCTTCCGCGCCCTCCACTGCCGGCTAGCACCATCTATCGGCGAATTCCGGTTTCATACTTCTACACCTGGTAATATTCATTGCATAAAATATTAACCAGACATATGTACATACAATTTCTGTGCCTTTAATATATAGCAGTAGTTTTTAAGAAATATACATATATTAAATTGTCATTATTATATTTCACTTTGTCTATATCCCAACAAGTACAATAACCATAAAAATGAAACTGATGTAATATTTGTAGATTAGGCAGGCACACACAGGAGTTGTACTATGTAATATGTATTCAATATTTTTAAAAAAACTAATAATGTGGAAGTATATTCAAAATTTTAAGATAATTTTAGAGGGCCATGGAGAGCTTTCAGTGAGGCCAATACATCTCCAGCCATCCTCCCTTAATGAGATCCCTGCAAATGTGAGAAGACATCCTGCAGGAAAGTACATACCATTAAACAGTACAGCATATGCCACACCATGAAACTAAAAGAGGTCATTGATATTTCAGGTGTACCTCATCCTTGCAGAGGAAAAAAGAAGCTGTAGCACTACCTGCAGAGTTTTAGTGAGGGGGTGGGATACCCTAATTTGAATACAATGAAAGCTCTGCATTCCATCATTAGCAGAATTTGTGCTCTGGAGATTAATTTCAGGTATAATAGGCCCATGTCTTCAGTGGTATGGTTGTTATCGAAAATTCCTATTTTGAAAAGCCACTGTGATCTTTCAAATTCTGAAAAGTTACATTTGCTCAGAGCAGGCCTGTATTTAGAATTGATCTCCAGGGGGAAGCTCATGGGTTACCAGTTATCAAAAGTTTAACAGTATTGAAAAAAGGTACTTTGTGTGTGGGGGGGAGGAGGCATTAAGTTAATATGTGTGTAGAATGTAAAGCTTAGAAATCATACAAATACTAGGTTTTTTTTCCTCCTATATCTTCAAATACATCTCTCAAAGTGTTAAATGACTGCTACTGACATCGTCCCTTACTACTTATTCCATACAGATAGTTATATCACAAAAAAAAAAAAGCACAACATTCAATCATAGTGCGTACCATACATTCCACCCCCGATCGAAGCAAAATCTCCTCCAATCGCAAAACTTGGAAGCTTGATATTTGATGCAGATGTGAAAGGAATATAGATGATGATGTCAAAGTTGCAAAATTCTGTCCAAACGGGAATCGGTGAAGGTACAGACCATTATGAAAGAACTTTCTAAAGTCTAGAGAATCTTCTAAATACTTGTTGTTACTTATACTTCTGCTCCTAAACAAGATGAACAAATGTAATACTTGTTCATGTTCTGTAAATGTATCAGTCACCAAGTTGTGAGCAAAATAATATCTGCTGTCTACATATTCACTCTTCACTGCAAACAAATTATACATAATAGTCTCACCTAATGTCATGCGAGGGGGGGGGGGGGGCAGTGCCAGGAGGAGCTGAGCCCCGCCCCTGGTCCCTGCCTGGCTCAGAGTATCTAGAGCATTCAAGTGAATCATCCTATAGTTAGCTTTTCCTGTTGTATTATATCGCAAACATCAAGACAACTTTCAGAGCATATAGAAATTTATTCAGAAAACTTACAGAGTCGGTTTAGGTGCCATTGCAAAGCACCACCTCACTACCATGTAGATGTCAGAGATATTCTTGATACCCGATTCCCAGGTCGGTGGGTAGTGCAGGTCTAATTGCATGACCACCTCGCTCCCAAGATTTGACCTGCTATATTTTTTCCTGTTTCATTAAAGATCGGGTTTTTGTACCACCTCTACCTGCTGTTCTTGCTGAGCTGAGACTTTGAATTAACGCTGCCACTGCAGAAGTGACGCCTGACTTACTGGTGAAAGTTTGGAATGAAATAGACTTCAGGTGGAATGTATGCTGCATTACAAATGGTTGCCACATCGAACAAACATGAATGTTGTATGACAAACTTGATGTGTTTTGCTTTGCAATGGCACCTCAACAGACTTATCTGAATAAATTTCTATATCCTTTCAAAGTTGTAAAGTCCTTTTTGAATCACCCTGTATATGCTTACAGCACTGGAAACTATCACAAACATCTAGACAATTGCAAATCTATGGGAATTTCAATGCAGTTAAGTAACTTGTACTGCACTGTACTTTAACAAGGTGACATGCCCTCATTTCAAACATGCACACTTTTGATTGAAAGCTTCTTTCTTTTTATGAGATTACATATTTGCACTGTTCCATATCTACATATGTAAACTTTATATATTCAGTATGTATTTAAACTACATAAAAACTGACCCAACTAAATACTTGCCTGAATATGGAAACTTAAAATAAAATTTTGGAATACTCACCACCATGAACAGGTCCACTGGCAATAAGAAGATAGTATCGGTTGTTCGCTAGATCAAATACTTTCCCATTCACTGTTGTTTCAGCATCTCTGACATATTTACAATATAAATTGCCATCAATGTATGAGCCATTTAATAATTTTATTCCTTCTTGCTGAAAGATAAAATGCAATTAAAGCTCACAGCATAAAGTAGATTATTAGAATTTCTAAATATACTGTACAATAAAATGCAAACATGCGATTAATACCATGCTATGTCTATTTTCTATGGTAGAGTTGTAACAGAGAAAAAATCCTTATTCCTTTTATTACATAGAAAAACTGTGGACAATTTCATATTTCAAGTAAAAAATAAGGTTTACTTTTCCCTATATATTGTGAATTTAAAGTTTCATTTGATAACAGCTGATGTGAAATGTCATAACTAAAAATTGAGCAACTACATCCACTATGAATGAAGCAGAAAATAATTTTAACTATTAGAAAAAAGAAATACACTTAAGAAATTAAGGAGCCTGTATCTATTTTCATCTAGCTAGCATTTAGCATTTGATCACAGAAGCTATGAATAGATTACAGTCCTGGTTATTTTCTAAAATTCATAAATGCATAGAAAATAATGAAACTTCAACTGAAATTACATGTATCAAGTAGTCACTTTCCTTAGATTCAAATTTCAGGAATGGACGGATGTCTTCCCTACTTATATTCTATGGAACAAACATGTGCAGCAAAACCAGAGTTTACATAAGCATATTTTGCATTTTCCTGCATTAACATTCAATCAGTCCCAAATGTAGCAAAATGTTATAAAATATTTCTCGATTTTACATTTTCAGACATTTTTAGTTTTTTTCGGCTTGGTACCCTGTGAAACGTAAAATCGAGGTTTCACTGCATAATGTTTATTTTCTGATTATACTTACTTTCAGTAAGCGATTGTTTCCTCTCCTTTCATTCCAAGACATAAATACATTTACTCCATTCATTCCTGAAGAACTCTGAGTGCACTCTACAACGCTGTCGTCATCCTGCAAATTAGACAAGTATCTTTTGTATACATTTAAGGACAAAGAGCAGTATTATTAAGAACTTTTTTTTTATCAGGAGTGCTAGAAGGTGTAAAACTTAGCCCATGATCCACAGTCTTGCCACTGAAGTTGCATATTATGAATTGAAAATATTTTTACTGTCATGCAATCAATATTTCAAGGTTTAGTTCCACCCAAGACTGCGAATGGTTGCAGAGTACTGCAAGATTTTTATATTACTGCTCAAACTATAGATGGAATGGTTCTGTTATCTACACGTTTCATGTTTAGGTTGATGCATAAGTTCGTAGCAATTGTGTTTGGTATGGCGGTTTTAGGAGTTTGTTCGCTTAAAGTTCATCAATTGTAGTGGCATTTTCGTGTTTGTGAATATGCATTGAGTTTTACAGATTTGAAGTAAGACTGTGTTATTTATGGGCTAAAGAAGTCCAGTGGGGGAAAAAAAAACATTTCCCACATACTCTTCTGAGTGTAACATAGGGGCAAAGGCAGCGAAGGAGACTCAAAACATTTGTTCCTTGTACAGAGAGAATGAAAAATTGTGAAAGCAGGGCAAGAAAATGGTTTTGTCAAGTTTGAAGAGCATTTTCGTTACCACAGGAGCTTCCTTGAAGGTTGATGGATTGAGAACTCTTTGCAAGTCTTTAACACCAAATTAGCCGATTTCTTCAGGTGTTGAATTGAAAAACTGCCCCAGCATTGGTAGACAAGTCATAGACAATAAAGAAAAATGTATTACTGCTTAATTTATGCCTATTGTTCATCTCAAATTAGAATCGAATAAAAATACTTTTGCCACGGTAAAAAAAAAATGCTATGAACTTATGCATCAACCAAATAGTTTAAATTTACGGAATAACCTATTTCATTATGCATACATTTTTATATTTTTTTTCTATTGGAGCGCTAAACAAATATAGTAGGATAGCCATTAGGGTCATGGTCTTATAGGACCTCTTAGTTACTTTAAAAAAATGGATGTGAGGACAGTGCTCGAAGTGGAAATCTGTAGCTGGGTGATGCTTGTATGGATTAAGATTGAGACATTGCAGAAGGTTGGGGGATGCTTTGTGAAAATTTTCATAAGTAGGGGGATAGCATCCCCCAATGTTTCCCACCACTGTGTGTGAGGCTAGAGTGAAGAAGTTAAACATAAAATATTGTTTATTCATTCATTACTTGAAAGAACTGACCTGGATGAATTCATGAGACAATCTCTTCATTTTTTTACATTGTCCTCTCATATAACAAATACAGTAATGAAATTGTCACTGGGCATTGTTGCATGGCATGAGAGCTCACTGGAGGCACGGAGATAGGTCTCTACACATTCTCAATCTTAGTGTTAGTGGAGGTGGTGTAATCAGAACCACACACTGGCTGCCTTTACCGTCAGGTACAAATAAGAGGCTGGGTGAGTACAAGAGTAACTTATACACACACACACACTGATGTGAGAATTCCAGAGATCATCCACACAGAGAATCAAATCAAGGTCTCCCATATTAGTCAAGATTTAAAACTCAGTTTCTGTCATCTCTCCAATTACAAAATGGTTAGCAAATGCACTGCAATTAAGTATATTGTGTAGCACTATACATTAACAAGGTGATATACTCTCATTTCAAACTTACACACCTTTGCTTAGAACAGTGGCTCCCAAAGTGTGCACTGCAGTGCCCTGGGGCACTGTGGCTGGGTTACAGGGGCACTGCAAAATGTTCCAATATTTTTAATGAAATATGACTTACTTCCAAAGAAGTGCTTATTTAATACTTTTTACATTCGAAATGTTGCTGAATTTGAAATATGTGTTTATTTTTTTAACTTAAGGCAAGGAACCTAACCACACTAATTGAGCATTGCAAGTGTTAGAAAAGCCTATATTCTGACCTGGGTGCCATGGAAAAGTCTTCAAACACCAAGGGTGCCATAAATTAAATGAAAAACTTTGGCTTAGAAGCTTCTTTCCTCATGAAATTACACATCTGTACTTTCTACATATCTATACAAATAAAATATTTCTTTATACAGGTGGCCCAAATAAAACTATACTCAAAACAAAGGTGGTAATAAGCCAGTTTTTTATCATCGGAATGTTTTTGTAGTTGTCAGAGATTTCTTGAGTGGCGTGTTTTGGTTTATTCTTTAAAATTTGTCAAGAGTTTCAAATCTGAGCTACAATTGTGATATTACACACCAGTAGGTTCAAGCTACATACTAAGAAAAACCACTTCCAACATCTGATCTGGACAGTGGAGCGTGTGGCATTCTTGTGATTGCATTTGCCCAAGTTTTAACATGTAAGTTACAGATGTACTTGATCAATCATGCAGACACTCTTTGCTTCGTTGGGAATAGTTTTGTTCGAGTAGTTGAATTTATGGGAATGATAGCATTCAGGAAAATTATGGAAGTTAGAGCAGAATTGCTGCCCCAATGACCAACAGCATTGGGTGATTAAATCTCATATTCATCACTGAAGGTTCCTAGTTGAAGTCCTGGCCTGAGTACGGGTACGCCTTTGCATATCCCTTGATCCTTTTCTTACAATAACTGTTCATCTTCATTATTGGAATTAACATATGAGGCAGAAAACTGACATGAAAAAGAAACAATGTACAGGAATATCAGCAGAGTATGGATTCTTAAAATGTACTAATTTCACATGTGGTGGATTAAATAGGAAATTATTGGGAAACAATTTGAATTTCTATTCTTCTTACTTTGTTTTTTCCTTACTTAGGGTAATCATAATGAGGATGAATGATGATTAGATGAAATTGACAAAGAAATACTCGCAAAGGAACTGTTGGAATCTCGAATCTAAAACTTTCAGTGTTGAGAATGTGAATCAACCAATCAATTTATTCGGCCAGCTAGGAATCATTTGTAATTTGAGTCCTGTACAGATATTGGCTCAAAAAGGTAGTGCATATGTACCATAATAATTAAGAAAAAAATATTATCAATATAATATTTACTGCGATTCTGATGCATTGTCTAGATAATGTACACAGTGGCTTCCTCTGTACTACGAGGGGGATTAATTTGACATGTCTGCTTTAAAATTAAAAATAACAATTTATATTTATTAAGAATACTTACCATAATACTATTATCTGAAAGTCCAACAGCAACATAACCATCCGAGTTTCCTTTGAGCTCAAAAATATACTGATCTCCCTTTACTAAACATGTGGTAAGGAAGTGACAGTTTTTCGAAAGAACACAATCGTTGGGATATCCAAAACAAAGTTTTTCTGTGTTGCAGCCATTATATATTGGATCAGATGCTTCCTAAAATAGAACAAACCATATTACTTATATTATTGCACTTAATCTGCAGTTTATTAAAAAAAAAATGTAAGGTTTCATTTGGGGAAACATACATTATGTTTTCCTCTTGATCTTATAATAGAACAGCAAATTAATGTGTGCATTCATTACAACACATTATGCACATTGATTTTGCTCTTAATCCCAATTCAATTAGTCATAGTCAGGAAAAAACAGGCTGAAATAATATGAATTTTCATCCTACAGATAATTGAAAAATTGACGTGTGTTAGTTTAGGCTAGACTCCACATTAAAAAAAAAACACACATTTTTTGTGCCTAGGCCTCTTAGCAAATATAAGATACACTGTAGATATTATATTGTGCATTATGTTTCTTCTTCAGATAACAATAATATGACTTTTGGAAACTTTATGGTGGGAATGGTTAGAGTGAAGTAGCTTGACAAGATTTTGTCACCCTCAAGTCCAAGTCTATTCATTTTCCTTCTTTCTCTACTTCTCTCTCCCCTCCTAGGGCCTCCCCGTGGTGCACTGGTAGCTTCATCACCTTGTAATCAAGGGGTCCTGGGTTTGATACCCGGTGAAGGCATGTAGTGGTTCGGATTCCACTTTAAACTGTAGGTCCAGTCCCGATTAGCTTTACTGTGCATAAAGTGGACTTACAACACTAAATCAACAACAACAACAACAATCTCTACCCTCCTCATACACACATACACTATATATATATATATATATATATATATAATCTTGTCTGTACTAATTCTGAGGTGTTTACAGAAACATGAGAAAATATTCAGTGTAACTGAAGATTTACCATGTACAAACTTCCAAAATTAATAGCCCTTGATCCCATCCTTTTCCAGACCTTTATTTAAAAAATGTAATAATTTAAAACATCTGCGAATATTCTGTTGTACTGAAGTCATACCTAAGCTTCCAGAAATCAAGCATCCACAAAACTAAGGAAAGATTTAATTATAGCAGCACTAATAACAGTTTGGGTTTACCTGATGGCACAGTGGTAGCATCGTTGCCTTGTAATCAAGAGGTTCCGTGTTTGATACCCGGTGAAGGCACACGTGGTTAGGATCCCACTTTAAAATGTAGGTCCAGTACTTATTAGCCTTACTGTGCATAAAGTGGATTAAATACACCATCTCAACCAATCAATCAACTAACTAATAACAGTTTGGGCTCAAAGAAATTAAATGCAATATAAATATTAGTGCAACACACTTCAGTGCAAATCAGTATTGAAATACAGATAGTATAGTAGATTTGCAGAAATATCTTATTTTGACATGTGTTCATAATGCCTTTTTATCACCAAGATAAATCCCACAAAAGTTGAAATTGATTTAGTAGATAAAATCACCGGGAAACAATTCATTTTGGCAACTTTATATAATGTAATGTATATAGAGAGAGTTTAACACACAAAATGGCATAGCTTCTTCTAGCGACTACACACAGATATAGATTACAGCCTACAGAAGCTTTAAATCAGCTATTACACAGTTATGAACATTAGATTAATTCTATATAAATAAAAGTGTCCTGCAATGCAAGAATTATAAATATCAACATGAACACACCTATCCGGATGTGAAAATTCATATGAAATACCTTTGCTTCACTTTTTTGTATTGGAGGTGGTTCTGGTGTCGTACTTGTCGTGCTTGTTCTTGGCGGACGAGGTGCTTCCTGTTCAGTTTCTCTTACTGGAGCTGGTGGATCAGCAGTAGAACGTTTACGCACTGTGATCGGATCCGAAAGCACTCCTACCCAAAATGTTGCATAGTTCTGGACAAAAGTAGCACTAAAAAAGACATTTATTATTAGTTTTTGTAACCAACATTTTGAAATGAGTGATTGAAAAATTTGTGAATAATTCTGGTTCCACCAGGATCCAAACTTCGGATTTTGACAGTCTATGCCAACTGAACCATCTACTTGAAAATGCTAAAACACTAAAAATTCCCTAAAGAAAAAAATGCACTCAAAAATAATGCACTCCTTGAATAGATTATTTGAAGGGATCGGGTGTGAAACAGTGTAAGTGACATTTTGGTCATTTCTGAGTTCATTAAAAGGTTATTAGAAGCTTTACTGTAGATAAATTGTTTTCATGTTGTGTTTACCAATTTCACAAAGCTTCACAGAGTCCAATGTAAATTGCATGACATGGCAATTTCACTTGAAAATTGAAGGATGACACATTTTACTTTGTTACTTTGTAACTCAAAAATTACGAAAATGTCACTTACCATGTTTTATACCAGAGCCCTTCATTTAACTACAAATGAACCTGCAGCCTCCTTACAGGGCCCATCCAAACTCAGCCCATCCACCTGCTGGCCCAACCCACCAGAATATAGGGAAAACATATAGAAATGATTATGAATATACATTATTTGACAGCCGTCCAGTGGAAAAGATATAATACAGGCATTGCAATCACTGCTTGCACTATTAAAATATTATTTAATGTACTTTATATGTTTTGGCCTTATTTAATTTACATCGCATTTGTTCTTGCAAAAATTTATGGCCACAAACTCCAGCAGCGGTTCTGTGGTAAGTAGCAGGTGTTCTGCTTTAGGTTGCTACATAGAAAATCCAATGCACTCCAAGCATCACATGGAAAAGGAAAGCACAGCCTTCTACAGCTTTTGAGCCTCTCGAAAACAGAAGAGCACAACTCAAGATGGATGAAGACACTGCTAGCAGAATACAATACTATAGTCTGAATATGTTTACACAATCACAAAGATCAATAATTGCTTTATTATAAAATATTATACCTGCTCTAAATTCCAGAAACTCTAGAACAATTACTTTACTTCTCACGATGGTGAGTGGCCACCGGTCCCATACACAGGCTGAAATCTTAGGAAAAATTGTTATGCTTCTCCCAGGAGAGACTAATCTGGGCATGTCCCATAGTCAGAGCCCAAAGCACAGCCAGGGTGTGGGACATAATGTCGACATTTGGGGGATAAAACACACATAATGTCCCCGCCACTGGGGAGTGTTGGAATTTGCAGAAAGTTGGATGTTACTTGCCACTACATCTCAAATTACCATTCCAGTATTAACAACTACGAAATTATTTACATGATTTTTACAGTGAGTTGCCACACAAACAAATTCAATAATATTATGTTTTTTTAGTAAAACTTGCTGGCGAAGAAAGTAATTAATTTTTTAAATAGCACAAGAGTTAAGTCCTTAAGTTGAGGAGTAACAGTTATGCACCAGTTGTGCATTTATTTCAATATCGCCCAAATGGGCACTGCTTAAAAAAAAAAAAAACTGGGTGTATGCAAAAGTATGAATTTCTCCCCATGTTGCAAGCAGAAGCATTTTCTTATGTTGATTATTAAGTTGGACACCATATTTGAAAAACATGATGATTAAGAATTTTTGGAATCCCATGTATTCCAAGAGCTAAATTTCACCTTAATTGGAGTTAAAACTGACTTTCAAACTAGATTTACAAAGGCTAGATAAAGTGCCTCCTATGGGAATGTTAGTTGTCAAAGGGGTGAGGGCGCTGCTATTACCGTTAACTCTAAATTGATGACAAATTATTCTTAGTTTTCACAATCTAGATCTGGCAGCATCACCCATCTCAATAATCCACCGATGGTTGTATGAAATCGAAAATAAAGGATTCCCTGATAACAATATTATGTCAATTTCACATAAAAAAAAACGCTGTAAAAAGTAACTGGGCAAATAAGATGGGGTGGGGCACGGGGCAGTCGCCTCAGTTCACAGCCAAACAAATGCATGAAAGAGCCAGATCTGGCTCCAAGAGCGCTAAGTTGACAACACTGCCATGGAGTGGAGGAAAGAGCTTGGGAAGAGCCCCGTGGAAACTGTTCCGCATGCCCTTAATCCTATCAAACTCAAAATACTAGTTTTATTAATATGATACATTATTGTGCAAATATTGTGAACTCGGAAAAAGGGTTAGAAAATGAACAAGTGCATTCTCTTCCTGTGGTAATGAATGGCCTAGGATTCCAAAGCTTAATTTATAATTTTAATTCTAAGCCTCAAGTAACTTCCTTTATTTCCCTGTGAACAATAATTTGTACAACGATGTTGGTTATTACTTTTCTGTAATATATGCAAAAAAAAAAAAAAAAAAAAAAAGCTTAGGAAAACTGGCAAAAGTGGGTGATATAAATTACAACCATTTCCCTCTTTCTAGGGAAGCTAATGTAAGCTGAATATTGTATTAAAACAACACTTGCCATCTTCTTAGGACCAGCTTTCACCACTGCCAATGGCCCAACAGCACCAGAAACTCTGGTGCCACCACTGGCCTGATCCTCCCCAGATACTCGGTGCAGAAATAAACACCAATCTATGTTATGTAGGCTCATGAAAACCGTTGATTACAGTTATACTGTACTTTTGTATAGCCTCTGAAAGCTGTACAAAAGTGTGGCAAAGCAGAAAAACTGAAAACAGTATGCATTTAAAAACCCTCACTGACTAATGAAAACAAATTGAAACTGAAGCAAGAAATGCAATTAGTAATTGTGAAATGAATACATTTACTACTAATACAAGTGTACATACTAAAACTTTTTTTTTTCGCCAGAATGCGCTATTAAACAAATTATATCTAAAATTCTTCCTTACATAGTTATTTGATTTCTGACTTCTAAGCAGGGAACATTTGCATTTTGAGTGCAAAAGCTATTCTTGTGATTGTTAAAAACTTGTATAATTAACAAACAAATGCAAACAATTCATTAAATTAGGCACACACAGATGTTTTCTTCTTTTGCTCTACAGCCCTTGGTGGGCTCTGGCATCCCAAACAATCTACCTCCACCTCGTTCTATCTTTAGCTACATTTTTCCAATTGCATATATTCATCCTTCTCAAATCTTCCTCAACCGCATCGATCCATCTTGCCCTCGGTCTTCCTTTTGGCCTTATTCCCCACAATTTCTGATTGAATACCAGGCGTGGTAGCCTATCCTCTTCCATTCTCATCAGATGTCCTGCCCATCTTAAGCATTGAGATTTTATATATCTCACCACATGTTCATATTGAATCAATCCTTCTAACTCCATATTATTCCTAATTCTATAGGATCCATCTTCATTCCTAACGGGGCCAAAGATCTTACGTAATATCTTCCTTTCAAAACACATTACCTTGCTTTCTGCTTTAGATGTAAGTTTCCAAGATTCTGCACCATATGCTATAACTGGTCTAATAAGTGTCCTATATAGTCTTAAAGGTTTTTTGACTTAAATAATTCTATATGTGCATAATACTGTCTATTTCCAGCCTGTATCCTTTGGTTACTCCTTCAAAGTGATATGTACCTACATTCAAAGCCAGAGAGTTTCGTCTGGCTGGCGATCTGGACATTCTCATATATATCTTGTTTTAGTTTCATTAATTAATAGTCCCATTTCTCTGGATTTACTATCTTTAAAAAAGTGCTTTTAAGATCCGACACACAGATGTACTACATGTATATTTCAGAGAAAAATGCAGGCTCGACCAGGACTCTAACCCGGGTCTCTGGCATACCGAGCAATGGCATGGTATGCCAGCTGGGTTCAAGTCCTGATCGAGCCTGCATTTTTTGCTGAAATATCCATGTTTTCTTCTTGCAGCCCAAATAACTCTACAGATATGTATGCTGTGCTAATTCTCAAAATCCTATGCTTACTTGAATGTTATTTCTCCTTCGTAATTTGATGGTGACTCCCATTCCAATCTCACAGACTTCTTCTTTGTCTTGTCCTTGTGAGTAACAGAATTCTGAAAATGAACAATAAATTAGTATTAGTTGTTAATCAATAGCAATACAAGTAGTCATAGGGGCTAGGTGCCTTGGTACCTCTTTCCTTGCATTGCATGTGTAGACTTAGGGTAAAAACACTGAAGATACAAGACACATTGAATATCAAGTTCCAGGCAAAAGAAACAAATAAAGTTAAATTGGGTAAAACACACTAAAGCCCTGCTGAAGGCAAGAATACATGGTAAAGTCACAAAGAGCAAATATGTTTGGATTTTGCTTCTCCCATCCCTTTCCTTGTGCACTTCAGATGCCACAGTGACATAATAGGGATTCAAAATGTGTTACTAAGAGTGAAATTAAACCTGAATTTGTTGCAGTAAGTAGAGATAAATCTTAAATATGTAATAAATTGCATTACATTAAAATACCACATTGGCAAGTGCTGGAAAAAAGTTGCATCAAAATCGGCAAAGGAAAGTTTAAGTGTTGGAATAGTAATACGTGTATGTGTCTTTAAAAAAATCATCATCTCAGACCCAAGTTCCAGTAGGGTCTCTCAGAGAACACCTACGCCCAGGCCAGAACTCAAACCCTGGAACTTGGGATGTTGAGATTGAAGGTCTTCCGCAATGTTCAAAAGCTGGAAACCTTCACGAAAATGAAATCTAGAATGGAAGTAAGGCAGACTCTGTACAGGAAATGGGTGTTTATGGAGAACATATCTCCATTGTGATCTGTACAGTTCCTTTACATCACCTCTTTGCATGTCACCATCTGTACAGTTCCTTTACATAACTTCTTTGCATGTTGCAAAGTTTTATTTCTTCTGCTTAGAATAGCAACACATCAGAACACTTATGCAACTCAATCAACTTGTAAACCTGTACCAGATTACCCAAAAATTCTACCCTACAGTGGGAAGATTTCCACAGTGCCTGTACACTCCCCATGGACTGACTCCACATGATAGCTGGGGGGATGATTTGCAAAAATTTTGCTAGCTGGGGAATAGTATTCTAGTATTGGTACAACACTGTCTGTTGTACCAATTTAAGGTTTACATTGTGAAAATTTAATTCACAATATTCAGGTTAGAAATGCTGCCATGCCCTGATAAAAATAATCATCTTTAGTGACTATGGCATAAGTATATTTTTTAGTGTTAAAACAACACAAAACACACAAACAGCACAATAACAAGAAATAAGTTTGTCCAACTTTTTATTTCCATATTGGAACCATCATCAGAGTTGGTCAAGGACTGCAAAGGTAACACGTTATACAAAGTGGCGCAAAAAGAACGCATATTTTTGGAATAAGTGTAACGTTGTTGATTTTCAAGATACAAGCGTTTATTAACACCAAAATCATCGGTAAGAAATGCAGTTTCGATAGGTAGGTATACAGTGATTTAAGTACCGAAGAAAATCCTCAAGATGCTCCGAATAAGTGTACAGCAACAATGACGTCATCTTCCATTCTTTAATCAACTCTGTCGATGGTTTAATCAACCAATCAATCAACGTATCTACACTCTCGGTGGTGTTACATTTCAATTGTTCGGTTTCCAGTAAACATTCCATCTTGACGTCATCCGTAAGACTGCCATTGTGACCGTAATACTTGTAGTTATTTCGGAGCAAGATGACCAGATATGATACGTGACTTATCCTGAGGGGTGCAAAAGCCAAAGCTAAAAACTAAACACAGTCCATAATTACCATAGCATCAGGTCTTACAAGATATATACATACAGGTGAGTCACTATTCTGTGACATCATCAGTAATAGGTCTTAATATTAAATAACACAAAAATCACGCAGCAAATTAAAGGTATTACGAATAACATTAAAAATATTTCAAGAACTTGAAAGAGCAATAAACATTTGTGCAAGGAGAAAGGAATTTAACAACAATACATATTAGTTCGAGGGGAAACACCTATCATAATGATACAAAATGATAACATGTAGAAAGTTTCAAATACGTTTGAGCTGTTTAAAAGATGGGTAATACATAAAGTGTAAGTTCATTGTTTACCTATTCGTTACCTTACATCATTGCTACTACTGTAGTTGTACATTTTGTTCCATTGGTTTGTCTTTCGCCTCTTCTGATTATCCCTAGGTCATTCCACATATCCGAGACTTTTTCCTTTAAATTCGAAATAGTCTCGCTCTCGTCCATCTCGAATTATTATCAGCACTGTT
Organism: Lepisma saccharinum; assembly: GCF_977018435.1. Lineage (NCBI taxonomy): Eukaryota > Metazoa > Arthropoda > Insecta > Zygentoma > Lepismatidae > Lepisma > Lepisma saccharinum. The sequence goes on from NC_139229.1 coordinate 49,865,531, forward strand.
CGTAGTAGTTAAAATAATAACTGTTACTATTGTTTGTGCTTATTACTATTAGATACAAATTTTGTATCAACACGAAACCCCCTACAAAAAAAAGAAAGTAAATGGCGACTAGTATGCCTCTGCCTTGTTATCACTGCCACTGGTATGCTATACATTTACACAGCGTACTTTCAATTAGTTATTCTTACTTGATTCGTCGTTACTTTCAACTGATAATCTCTACCTCCTTCTTTACTCTCAATTTATAATCTCAACCGCACAAAGAGAAATTCTACATAATTATAGCAGCCACTGTAATCAACAAAATTTATTCAGTCCAAATCTCATTTGTGAAGGTCCTGACTGTCTGCTGTGGCCAGCCAGAGCCAGCAGTGAATATTTTGCCAGTGGAGAAATCTTGAAAGAAGCCGAAACCAGAATGAAATGAAACAGGCGGTCCCCTTTCGCAGCGGTCACGAAGGGGAGGGGGTGGTGAAGACAGGGGGGAAACATGGTGGCAAGTCTTTCCACCATGGGGGGGAGGTTCTCTGCCCTCCGGCCTGTGCTCTTCCTCTAGTTTAGGACACAACAGAGAAAAATTGCTAGTTCACTGATATGTCGCTAGGTGTCTCTGTATCGCGCGGGGGCAGGAAAACTCTTTTCATGCCAACCTCCAGGCCACTCTTAATAAAACGTTTGCATCTTGAAAATCAACGATTGGGTTCCAAAACGGGGGGGGCAAGGTGCCAAAAGTGGGGGGCAAAGACTGCATATTTCCCTTTGTAGATTAAGATTTAGCATAGTGCGGGAAAAAAGTTGCGAAAAGTTAGGGGGCAACTGCCGCCCTCGCCCCCTAATCGCCGCCACTGCACTTATTCCAAAAACATGCTTTATCTTTGCGCCACCTTGTATATTATTTAGCAGTTTTGAGGGTGAGAGGAAATATTTTTCCCCCTTCTCAGCTCCTTTAAAAATTATGTGCCCCGAGTTTTGATGGGAGATTTTCAGAATTTACCTTACTTCCTTTCCTTGGCATTTGCATCATGGTTTTTGAAATTAAATTAAAGCTACTTGTGTATCTGAAGCAACGTTAATAACATCTAATTTTTTAAAAGATGAAAACCTGCATTTATGCCTAGATTTTCACCTATTTGAACCAGCTGTTACCAAAGTTCAAAGACTTACCTGGAAACCTTTTCCACAAAGAAGTGTTTTTCCATCATCAGGAGATACTTCGAAAGTTCCAATAGCTGTTCCAGGCTGATTTGGTGAGTGTGCCTGGACAAGGTATCCAGCGAATTCCACGTCTTCAGGAGATTCTAAGAAAATTTCCAGCTTCTGGCCCTGTACTAACTGCCTTCCAGATGTCGTAACAGTGTATGGAGCAGGGACCGATTGCGATTCACTACCACCGTGGCCAGGTTTCATTGTATTGCAAGCTGCATCTGGGGCACCCATTGAGTAGCTGTTGACATACCTCATCATGGCAAACAGCAGGATATAAATATGTAACGCCGCCATCACAGTTGTCTTCTTCATTTTTCTGCAAAGAACAAATTAAATTGATGTGGTTACTCAACATATTCTGTGGAATTTGAATGAGTACTATTGCTAACACATACAGGGACACCATTTGCGAATGCAAGGTGCTGTGCAAGCAATACTTTGCAAGTCCATTAACAAACATTCATGGTAAAGCAAACGTTGAATAATTTATTATTAACTAACTTGCAACATTTCTAATTATTATTATATATACACCCTAAATTTGAGAAGGGGACAGACAATACATGGTATTTAAGTATATTGTTTTAATTACAAATTCAAGTGTTTCACAAAGAAAAAATGTCAAATTTATTTTAAAAAATGCATAAAGTGATACATACGACGATGGATATCTGTATAATTTTTCCAGAAGAACAAGCAAGGTATATCCCCCTCCCCTTATAGGATTACCCCTGAAAAATACTCCTTCAGTTTGAAGGCAGCAACTTCCTGCAACGCCATAACAATAATTTAGCAAAAACTACCATGAATGAAAATGAAATTATATGTGTGAAATATATGACTTTAGATTGACAATTCATTTTTAGGGTAGGGGGCAGTAACCCTCTCTTACTCGCCCCCATTCCGGACGCTCATGCCTACGAATGTAAGCAGGGAAGACGATACATAAAACAATGGTCCTAGACAATCATATTAGGGTTGCAATTATGTTCGTGCAAAGCACTCGCACTTACGTAAGTGTTTAAGTCTTTAAGAAGTGTAAATAGGGTACAGTCATGGGAAAAAAGTACTTCCCCATAGAGCCTTAATACCAGGGGAAGTATTTCTTCCCACGACTGTACACCTTGCCTGATCACTTTCATACTGTTATGCAGGATAGGAACCTCCGCACGTCCAAGGTTCGCGTGTTGGAAATAAAGTTGAATAGGCCTACATTTCGATAAGAATGTATTTAACCTCTAAACAGCCGGGCCGGTTTTCGAAAGTAACAGCCTTTGCGCGCGATTTCTAAATTTTTACACTTATTTCAGAAAAGCGTTATATCTCAGACTATTTGAGCAATCTACTTCGGATACATTTTGTTTGAAAGCAAAAACATCGGAGCACGCGAACGTGTACAATTCAGAAAGCCCAAGTGAGAAAAACGGGGTTGGGAGGGACCAAGTCCCCAAATCTCAATGAAAAAAATCTGGCGTTCGCCCCCTCTTCTCCAGTTATTTTGGAAAAAGGGCCAAACGTTTGCATTGTTTTCAAAGAATAGACCTTTTGCAACAAAGTGAAACTTGTTCCAAGTCTCTAAGTCTTCATACAGGCTGAAATATGACGCAATATGTACAATCCTGCATTTTGGCTAAAAATAGCTAATTTGCATATTAGAGAAAAGGGGAGGGGGTGGTTTTCTTCCACATGACGTTTCAAAGTCTTATCTCAACATC
>NC_139229.1:49868651-50010930 GCF_977018435.1 Lepisma saccharinum
ATAAAGAAACAACATACAAATACTTACGCAGGGATATTAGCATTGATACTCGTATATGCGTATAATACATTTTCCTATATACAAGACAACAGAGAGAACAATGAATGTACCTTTGGTAATGGTCCCCACCAGGAAACTTTGGGGAAGGAAAAAACCTTGAGTTGAAGATAGCGATTTCTTTCCTTTATGACAGTGGCATAGCAGCCGCCCCCGCGATGGTGGTCTCTAAGCTCCTGAGATTTTATACAGTGTCGGTTTTTTTTTTTTTAAAATACGAAATAGACAAAATGCACGTCAACAATGACAAAATTTGAACTCGAAATTCACTGATGTGGGCACTAAATAGATCTGGTCTATGTTTTCTTGTCGGTGAACGCCGCTCGGGATCAAGTGATGATAAAATTTGCTGACTGCACCAAACTTAACACTCCTAAGTAACTAGCAGGTATATATTTTTCACAATTATAATTCTAATACTGCCTACGTTGTTAGGTTAGGAGGGCAAGTTTAAGGCTCTTAGGCCTTAGCAGCCAATTTTCGCGACGTGTGCACGTTGCGTTACATTATCTTCTCCCATCTCTCTTATCACTACTGTGTGCCTGTAATTTGACATTCTGATATTGTGTTCGGTTTTCTTAGAGCTTTTCTTTCAATCCTCGTTTTTTATTGCATACAACAATGTGCATAATATTCACAATGATGGACAACTTGCCTACTGCTGCATTTGGAAACTGGAAGTAACAAAATTAAAGTAATTGAATAAATCTAATTTTATGTTGGTATAATTGTTAGTTATTTTCGCTTGTTCATTCCTAATCTTCGGGGAGTCTTGTCCAGACTTCGAGGTGCCAAGCGTTCTTCTCACGCCTGCTTCCCTCTGAAGCTCAAATGCTATGGAAGAATAAAGCTTTGAATTCAAAGCATTTAGAAGGAAAACTTTTAATGTTAATTTTGCATTTAATTCTAATGATGTTAATACAAATAAATACATTACATAAACGTGTGTAGAATTATTTCAGATCAACAACTTACTGCTCAGGTAAAGAGCTAAAGATTTGTTGCAAGTCCGCTTTTTAAACAGATAAACTAATCGGGACTGGATGGGATCCGGACTATGTGCCTCCACCTGACATCCAATCTGAGACCACTTGCTTACAAAGCTTGATTATATAGTGGCACCGTTCTTAGTCCACTATTAATATATGTACAGAAAAATGTCAGCACTGGGAAAAATACTATATTACTGGATTGTAAGAAGAAGTGTAAAATAATTGTAAAATTTAAGAGAAGAAGAAGTTACGAGAATTTACGAATAATACAGCTGTCCTAAATGTTGTTAATGTTTTGTGCTTAATAGGTTAGATGAATCAGGTGAGTTAAATTGACTTGAGCTTTATTTCAAACCCACTTTATATATAAATAGGCTAGTCATTGTGGACCTACAATTTAAAGTTAAATCATAACACAATGTGTCTCCATCGAACACAGGACACTTGATTACAAGGCAAGGACGTTCCTCCTACACCATCGGGGAGGCCCTACAGATATAACAGCCAAATTATAATTCATAACTCCAAGTTACTTAGGGACAAAAAAAATACTACACTAACACGAAAAAAATACCTAACTTCACAGAATTTAATACTAGCATGTTCCTTTCTTTAACACGGAATTAGCATTAGTCGCAGCCAAAGATCTGCTGCTTATACGCTCTCCTCATAACAAACTTCAATAAAAAATTAAAACAGGAATGTTTCTCTTCGTCAAATACTGGACAGTCTGAAAAACAAAAATGCTAGATCTAGATTTTACTTCTAGTCCGTCTTTGTTTACGTGTAGAACGCAAGGGTAACGTTTCAGGGTTCGAATCCTAGAAAAGCATGCCTTTGTACTTGTCTTTTGTTGCATCATGACAAGTCACTAACAGTTCTGGGTTGTAACGATTTCATTGACTTTCAGTTGGATAATTACAACCCAGAAGTGCCAGTGACCGTACAAATGGTTTCAACGGCAGAGTTCTTCTACTGCTTGCACAAGTGAGTGTTATCTGCTACAGTAATCGTCAAGTCGTTCCCCTTCTTCCACTCATCGGGCTGCCAGAGTAGTGCGTAAGAATTATTTTGACCGGTATCTAATTTTCGCTCCAGGCTACAAGCAAGGTCTAACAAAATAATTAGTCATGCGATATAACATGACGATTATTATTAGAGATTATTTATGAATTGCTCTTTTGCAAAGTGAAATAGTTTTCCCTTTCGCTAAAGTTAACAACAATGAGATAGCAAAGTAAAGAACTATGAATCAAAACAAAGACAATAGCTACCAGACAGCGTTTGCCTTTCTTTGACGCTTTACTTATGAAACTGGCCTGTGATCGAACATTTCGTTCCCAGTTTTTTTTAAATTTATTATTATTTTACAAATATTTTTTTTAAATCTTGTATTTACAAGGACAAGCAAACAAACAAAAGTAAGAATGTCTTATTTCAAATTGTTAACCGCCCTGAGCCAAAGGTTGAGGGGGTTTGAAATGCAAAAGTTAACTTTCGTACTTGGTTATTGGAGAGAACGTGCATAGTATTAATATAACGAATGGTTTGTCCAATGAATGTATAATACTTGTAATTGTGACAGACAGGCGGAGCAAAGGACGAAAATCCCGTGGATACAACAAAACCAGAACTGCATACCCAGCCCAAAACTTGACAAATTGAAATTAAAAGTGCGCAAATGTAGAAATATTATGAACCAGTTATTGGTCCACCATTTCCAGCTGAATTGTATATTTAAACATCTGTCGTAAGTGACTTATGGAAAGTTTCATCTGCACATTATTTTGCAAAACTCTACCTTTACAATTCTACTTTCCTCTCTATAGGTATATACATACCATGTTCGATATCCGGTAAAGGGACACAGTGGTTCGGATTTTATTTTAAAATTGTAGGTCCAGTCCCGTTTAACCTATCTGTGCATAAAAGTGGACTTGAAACTATACGTAAAAAAGATCCACAGATATGCCGACCTCCGTACGGAGTGGTTAGGAGAGTTTACGACGCCAATGGTAACGACATATGTTTTCTTTGTGAGTGTTCCTGCATCAATTTCGTAATTTCATCGTATCATCACTCATCTTCATCGTTGCGATTAGCCAAAAGTGATAGCAAAGCGATGCAAAATAACAAAATCAAATCACACACAAACAACATACATACAGTGAAGAAACTTAGTAGCAGTAAAAGTTTTGCATTTCAGTTCACAATTACGTGTGTTTTACATTGAAGGCACATTAAGTAATGTTTTGCGATGGATCCAAAATATGTCTGTTACTGACAGTCAATTGTTTTTTTCCTCCCTTCCGTACAGCCTTCACCCGAGTATCGAGACGTCGCCAGTTTCCATCAATGTTTCGTCGACAAAGGCTTCAACAACGATAAATATCACATCTCTACTTTCGATGCGTAAGCTTCATGATTATACTGTTTAGTACTGAATAAAGGTGACGACCATCCGTTGAAAAATGCTGAACATTTTGGCAACGCAGAGGCAGGATTACATGGTAAAGAGCTCATTGCGTCAAGCAGGCTCTGGCAACTCCCTTACAGTTGACAATTTTGCAACAGCGCCAGTGAATTTCTCATCTTGCTCAAGCTCTAACATCAAAATCAAAATCATTATATCTACTTCTTTTAAGTGGAGTTCGACGTCTAATCATACATCGGATAATTCACTTCCTTTGCTGCTGATACGTTTTTGCCTTTCAAGTAAATGCAGGATTGATTGATTTGGTGTTTTAAGTCCACTTTATGCACAGTAAAGCAAATCGGGACTGGACCTAAAGTTTAAACCCGAAATACTGTGTGTCTCCATCCGGTATCGAACTCGAGGCCCCTTGATTACAAGGCGACCACGCTACCATTGCGCCATCGGAGAGGCCCAAGTAAATGCAGGAAAATCAGGCCTTCTGTAAGAAGCTGATTAAAAACGTTTCTGCTCTGTCCCTCGCCCTCCTGCAAGATAGCGATAAGAAGTGCTTGCTTCTTTTTTTCTTTTCGCCGAACTACATTGAGTTAAACATGTCAAATGCAGTACAAGAAGACCTGTGACCGGTGGTTGACTGCGGACGGAGTAGATAGTCAAAATGTTACAAATGGAACATTGGACCTATCTTTCTACATTAAACTACATTACTCTTTCAATTAATATACTTTAATTTCTAACTTATCCAATTTATCTTCCAGCCGGACGCTCATTTCTTTCATGGTTCGTTTACTTTCCTCCACATTATGATACAACATGTCAAATTTTTTATTCTAATTTTGCCTATATGGTACCACATAAAAAACAACAACTACATTCTATTGCTCCCTCATAAGAAAGTTCATTGCCTCATCACTCAAGTATTTTATTCCAGCCTATTTCAGCTGCTTCGTCCTGAGAAGGAGAGATCGACGTTCGAACAATGTTTGTACCACTGACCTACTTATCGGTAGCTCGCTAATCCCTTAATCCCTTACAGCTGCAACGAAAGAGCCTGTTCACCCGATCAAACTATACAGCTTTTACTCTTCACTTTCTTACGTCAACACAAATATTTTACACACAAATAATCCTATCTGAACTTATTATTAACATATATTCATATTTTCACTCACTGATTGACGCATAGTCGTAACGTAATTTCCTGAGAAATATGGTGCGAAAAGATGAATTCCCCCATTTATAAAAGTTCGACTCTGTTGTTGAGTGCGTTGGGTGATCGTACACTCAAGTCGAGTCCCGTCAGCCTGGACGAGGCTGTTTTGCGAGTCTCTCTTCATCCATTTAACATAATCAAGATTCATCGTCGTGAATTGCCAAAAATTGAAGAAAAGAGACGTAAAATAAATAATAAATATCAAATACAAATGACTTCTAAAAAACAGTGGCCTGGCCAACGACAAAGCTTCGTACTGTCCATAACTGCACAAATTAACCTAACAGTCCATAACTCCCCCCCCCCCCCCACGTCCCTTTTGAACAGGGAATCATTTCGTGGGCTTATAACTGAACAAAATATAAGACATAAAAAAGAACAAAGTAGGTTTCAGAGGTGACCAGTGGCATAGCAGCAGCTCCCTCAATGCAGGGAAGGGGGAAGCTAGGGACCTGTCTATGCAGTAAAGTACAGCTGTTCCCTGTGCATTGCGCCATGACTGAATATCACGGGAGTGTGGACTGTGGAGTTATAGGGCATAATATGATAAGATGACCTGATTACTGCAACAATTCTATGCTGTCTCTCTTCGCCCGAAAAATATACGCAGTGTTAGTGGTATAGGTGACTTCGCACACACCGCACTGCGACAGAAGGGGGCCTAAGCCTCAAGACTACATTCCGAGATCGGAAAGTGAAAGAAAGAAAATAATTATGATGATAAATTGAATTCAAGTTTCTCCGATTTGAAACACAATTTGTTAAATACTTTTTAATTTTGCGTACGTGTTATGTGTACCCATATTTCTATTATTCATTTAAATTATTAAACTAATTAGTATGTTAATATCTGCTATTTATATATCAAGTTAAAACATCATGACACTTTGCTGAATGAGTTGAAAGGCGCTAAGACTTAAAATGTGCTAAGGGAACAGAGAACAGGCGATTGCTTTACAAGCCGTTAACATGTGCTGTTCCCGAACAGCGATATCTCATTATATCTAATCATCACGATCTCCTGCACAAACACTGCGTCATAAATGAAACAATAAAGAAAGATTCCGCCGAACTACCGTCCAATTCAAAATTATGGCTACTCGAGTTTGCTCTCGAATTAAAAATTAGCCAGTTAAGTTATTGAATTGTGAATTAAGCTATAATAACTATTTTTTTCAATTATGCCTTCAATTTCTTATCCTCGTGAGAACCAAATAAAATGCCGCTTTTTTGGTGTTTTCCGAACTACACTCTCTTTGAGATTCTGTAATTAAAAAAACTTGTGGTCCAATCGTGACGAAATTTAAATACGTAGCTCTACTGGTTAATGTTTTGATTGGAGCTCAAACTCGAGTTTCCATAATGTTTAATCCGACTGTAGACAATCATTCCCTTTCAGGTCAATTGCCCTCAAATAGTACCAACACAGAGAAAACAGGAATGGCATAGTACTTTCAAGCGACAACCCTGGAATCAGCCAAAAACGGCGTCACCCACTCCCTCCCCTTCCTTGACGTCCCCTAGCCCACAAGCAAGAAAAAACAGCGTCGGAGATCCAATTGCGTACATGGGTCAATGTTGAGGGTCTCAAACTATTTTAAACGTTTAATTCAAATATAAACGAAAGAAGGCAAGGAGAGGAGATTTAAAATTGTAAACAGATTTAATAAAGGATTCAAAGGTTCCTAGGTAATCGAAGATATGTGGCCCCCGAGAAAAGTAAGTTTACACTGGATATAAAGCTTACACTGGATATAAAGCAAAGCAAACAGCCCGACTATTTATTAAAGTTCTTGAAAGAAATGGGCCAGAGGAAAAAGGCCATCCCTTTGGCTGGTCGCAAATCCGAGTTAACCAATTTTCAGGACCAAACTTGAAACCAAAGCTGAAGAAATGAAAACAGACAGTTTCTGGATCAGCGCTTCTTTCAAATATTCATTGCCGATAATTGCGAAGATGAGGGTGAATGGTAATACGATCAGATTGATGAAGTGACAATCACAAACCTATATGGACGACACAACCAAGGCACCAGACCATGGACGTCCGCAGGATTTTTTCCAGGGAGGGGCAAGGAAGGTATTTTTTTCCAGGGGGGGGGCAAACGAAGGCAAAATTTCCCCAAAAATAGTGTTGTTCCCTAAAAAACATTGCTTAAATATGAATTTATGGTGTTCATGCAATAATTAACACAAATTATTGTGGCTAAAATGAAATTATATGTGTGAAATACATATTTTTTGGTTGACTTTCATTTTCCAGGGGGGGGCCACGGCCCCCCCTTGCCCCCCCTTCCGGACGCCCATGCACCAGACACTCGTTAGTCTGATAAATACAGTTCAGGGTCAGACTCCAAGACACACATTTTGGCGAAGTACAAGATAATTTCGACTGTATATTCTTCTTATTCAATTTATTCGACATAGCATGCAGCTTTTCTTGCATAACAATTGTGTTACTGAATTCTAATTAGATTTCTTTATGTGTAAATATTTAGCGTACTACAAACTGCACGAGAAATTACGCTACTGGTTTTATATATAGCCTCATTAATGAGTTCCTCAGCGAGGGGTGGTGGGGGGGGGGTTGCAAAACTGATATAGCAGTCACCGTAATCAAGATGTCTCGGACTCGATTTTCAGTGGCGGCACATATAAATAGTATAAATACCGTCACAATAATAGCAATAATAACCTGTGCTAAGGTGATTATGCATACCCATAAACCACAAGGTAAAATGGTTTCTGTGAAAGGGGGAAATGAACGTACGACAATTAAGGTAACATTGTCCAGATAGGCTACTGAAACACTCCTTAACACTCCCAAATAAATTAGTCTGCGCTTGCATATGTGTGTGAGGGGAAGGGATAGGGGAGCGTATAGTTTTGAATTCTATCACCCTCGTGTTTAAGTGACATTTCAGAAGCTGAATATCTTTTCCCCGGCATCATGAAACATGACCTTGAGACTGCGTATCGTATCGTTAACTAAATAACGAAGAAAAGGATGGTAATTGGACATTATTGATTTTTTGGTGTAGTTCACTTTTCTTTTCTGTCACTTTTGACTAATCGCGAATATGAGGATGAGCTCTGCATTTCTCCTTATATTTAAGTCGCAATTAGTCATCATGCACAGTTTTTTGCTCCACAACTACGTAAGTTTGAGTAGAAAAGAATAGTTACAAGGAACACAGACATTTTCTAGTAAAAAAGCATGATCTCGGCGCTTTACAAAAGTAGGAAAAACATTTTTTCTTTGTAATTAACAAATCACCCAACTTTTTAACCGCTACGACCACTAGGCCTAACCATAACAAAGCGTATCAGGTTCAACTACAGTTTCTGCCTCGATCAATACTCTCATCACGGGAATTTTAACGTCCTTTCTACAACAATCCTTTCTCAAAAACCACGATAGTGCAGTTATGCAACGTGCGTGTATAAATTTTAGCCACAGAAGATCCTGCATGTGTAGGGGTTCGAGGAATAGAGTGTCTGCCAAATGGCAACCGTTACGGAGTAAGGGGGACGGGATGGATAAGGCCGCATTTACACCGAATGTTCCCTGCAAACGTTATGAACTCTTTGTTACCAACACGGTTAACAACAGATGTTGTCAAAATGTTGGTAGCCATAACACTACTTTCACTTTACTTTTGTTAATAACTTTTGTTAACATTTTGGCTGCCAGATGCCGACCGTGGAGGACGTTGTACTCTCTGTGGCAGCATGTGTCATTTTGTCGAAACACATAAGACCGAAGATTCTGGGTGAGACCTTCACTGCGGACAGGAGCTAATTGTAGGGGAAGTGCCCTTTGATCTGTAGCGACTTCTAGTGGATAACAACATTTCTGTTTCCAACACGGGAAATCTGTTGAAAACATGAGATGTTGATAAGAAATTCACAAGCGTTCTTCGAAATATTAACGACATTTGCTGGTAACATGTGTGAGCAACCCCGGTGTAAACGCGGCTTAAGAGCATGGATAAATCCTGGAAAGTTTCGATACAAAGTTTGTTTTCCAACAGTTTTGTTATCCTGAATTGGTATTGAACTACAGCTAGGATCGTAGCAGTTAGTTAACACACTATTCTGTTCATCTTTTGAAACTTTTCAGGTACTACAAATCGACAATAACACCCGAAATAGACGATTACGTTACATTTACATGTACATGTACATTTACAAGGCAACGACGCACAATATATTTCTTTCTGTACTGAAAACTTCCGTTTCACTTTACGAAAAGAATATAGAAACTTAGGAAAATATACTGGCTCTAGATTAAGAATCATAACATTGTGTAAGATGACATGAACTTTCGCTTGCTATTCATAAGTAAATATTGAACAGTATTTATTGATTTCATTAAACAAGGGAACAAATGAAAAAGTGTGAGCAAAATAATTAGTTGCAAGTCTAGATTCAATGGTGACAGTTGTTGCTTGATATGTTGAAAATCTCGCCGTAACTGCCGACCTGAAGGCACCATGCAGTGCATATCAGCTCACTCTGTGTGGGAGTATGTAAATAGGAGTCCTAAACCAGCCTCAAATATGGTGTTAGAGATTTCAGAAACTGGAAAAATTCGATTGAAAATTTAAAGTTCATGGAAAACTTAAACTAATTTTACCTCGGAAAATAATAGTTGTCTCAATAATCAAATCGACTGAGGAGAAAGTATTTTATATTTTAAACTTTTTGGATGTTATTGTTAGTTCATTCAAAATATCTTGCTCATGATAACCTGTACTCAGAAGAAAATTGCTACTACGAAAGAAAATTTCGTAGAACGTTTAAAAGACAAGGTAAAATTTTCCAAAATATTGAATTCAATAATTGTCTCTTCATTCCGTTTCCAGTCTCATAACTCTTATTTTGATCAAATATTGCTTATTTGATATATTAAAAATGTTTATGTGCAGATCTACCTGCTAATTTTATAAATCAGCGTTTAAAATGTTTTACATTATTAATGACTAGGCTATATATCTTGCAATTTCTTGCGCAACTCACACTGTTTCACATGCAAAATTATTTTTCACTTTCAACCCCTCTAGTGCATTCCAATTTAATAATTTGATTCCACCCCCCAAATAATTTGAAGCTACAGAAAGCAGTGATAATTCCTAATACTTTTGCCTTACGAATTTGAAAAAAGTGGTACAGCAGCATGCCTGTGGTTTCATTTGAGGTGGGGGGGCTAAACCTAGAGCCTATTGAACGTAGAGGCAACTTTAGTAAATAAGGCACAAACGGGTTTTCCTCTCTCCTTATGTATGTGTTTGTATGTGTTACCCCAGAAAACCAGAGAAGACGTAGAGTGAGGTACCGACAGATTTTTTCTTAGTGTTTAGAACTAAGTTACAATATTTAGAACTAAATTATAATATTTAGAACTAAATCAACCTTTTTATTTGCGTATTTTATTCATTATTCATAAATTAATATTCATATATTTATAAGACACAAATTATTCATAAACCAAAAGAGTTGATATAGTTTCAAATATTACAAATTAGTTCTAAATATTATAATTTAGTTCTGAATTTTGTAACTTTCTTCTAAACACTAAAAATGAAACTGCCGGTATTTCATTCTCATTCTACCTCTACTAACCAGGTAGTACATAACAGCGGTGTTGAGAAGCACTGGCCTGGAGAAAAGATTAAAAAATTGCTTCAATGTAAGAGAGGTGGTCAGAATTGCAACAGCGTGTTTGTATTCTTTAATTTACATATGTTTTCAGCCACTATTGGTGACGACAAAGGTGAATTATGAGTTACAGTTACAAAGGTACACTCATACCCAGGCCAGAACTTGAACATACTTGATTGATTTATTTAAATTATGGACACGTCAGCACATTGGCCATTGCATTTAGCACTCACTTGGATTTCCAACCGAGTTCTCACTGCTTTATTTGAAAATGTTGATTTTTCTCAAAATTTCGGAGTGGTTCTAGTCCCTTCAAGCCTCCCCCTCTTCTGCCTACGCCAGTGATTACAATCGAGACAAATACTAGAACTGCTGTGGTCCGCAGGGCAAACATGTCAACACAAAGCAAAGGATTATGCTGCCTGTGTGTCTGGGCTCCAGATCCTCGTAATTCTGCAGAATGCGGCCCAGGCCTTTGGCACGTGGAATTTCTACCCTTCACGAAAGTCACACCTTACACCAGCCACAGGGAATCGAACCCGGATCCCTCGCTACGTAGGTTACCAGTATACCACTCAACACGCTCGACCACCGAGATATCTACCTGTACATATGACCCAATAAAAAGCACACAAGAATGCTGCACGCTAGGTTGATGGAAATCAGATAGCCTAATTATTAAAGAATACTTTTCACTGCAAGGTGGAAGTTTAACGACTAACTGATATAAATCATACTATACAAAAAATATTTTAGTTTGTGTATTTTTTACTTCAGAAGATGTATGCTATCTTAAATATTCCCTCAAAATATTCTAAAGTTCATGAAATACTGTTGTTTTGTTAAACAAACTTTACTTCTTTCCCACCTGTGTATCTCAGATGACGTCATACGCCAGAAGGGCGAGTTTTCAGGACCGCGTTGCATTCACCTTGTGGTCTTTCCACAATGGGAGAGCGCCAGCTCTAACCCCTATACATTTGTTCGTTCGTGGATTTCCCCTATAACACGTGTCCCTTGCAATTGTTGATATTGCATGATGTACGTAACACTCCGTGGTGATGTGGTTAGCACAGCTAGCTACGGCGCCAGGTGTCTCGGGTTTAAATCCTGGTCTAGACATTGGTGTCATTTGTTATTTCATATCATCCTCATCTTCGCGATTAGCCAAAGGTGGCAGAAAAGGGAATTAAAATAAACCAAATCAATCAATCAATTATGGAGATATTTTAGAATGAGTAATCTTGAATTTCAGTCTGGCCATTATTTGTTTTGGTCAGTTTATAAATACTGTGAATCCTTCTTACAACATCGCAAGTATCATTAATGTTTTGGATTTTGCTCAAGCAAGACTCCCAAGTTGTTGTTTTTAAGTCGTCTCTCTTAACGAGGGCCCGACCCTGTGGCCGAGTGGTTAGCACATCGCGCTGCGATGCCAAGGGTCCCGGGTTCGAATCCCGGTCGGGCTTGGTTGTTTGTGAATGTCCATTCATCAAATTCATCATTTCATCACTCATCCCCATCTTCGCAAATTAGCCAAGAGGCACAAAACGCGAAGTAAAATAAACTAAATCAATCAATCAATCAATCTCTTAACGAGGAACGCTAGTGGCAACCCTGCCACGCCCCTGCTAGTTATGTCAGAGCAAGCGTTTGCTGTGTTGGGTTGCATACGTACAGGATAAGCGCTTTCGAGGTAAACTTTATAGGGAAAAGTTACTTGTTTTTATGATATCTACCAGCTCCCAAGCGTTGTTGAAAGAGTTTTGCGACACCCTGTATAGTAAACGTTCATGCAACTTCCCACTCTTTAAAATTATGCACTTTTTGCTGATGGCCCGCCATCATAAATTAGTAGGTAGGAAAAGAAACGGATGACACGCTCACTCAACAACAGGCCTTGCATCAGTGGTGCTTTCAAATCTGGGCCGATTAACAATTACAAAAGTCGGAACGAGTTTACGCCATAGATTGAGCTGATGCACTCGTATCCGGACTGAGATTTTCTGTCTTCTACAGATGACTGCAGGCATAGCAGCTTCGTCGACGGACAATATTTTCCAAATAACTGCCTTAAATCAAGAAATGTTCCAAAATAGTGGGACATTAAGTGAGATATAATATGTGGCTTCTTACAACTACATCCATGCAACGCTGTAATGCACTTTACTTTACCCTTGCATGTTTCACATTCATATTATTTATTAGTATTTTTTGTGTTAAGCACTCTACACCTTTCCAACGACATTGAAATCTAAAGTCTTAAAATACCACCATAAAATAGAGATTGTTCATTTTGTGATCGTAGGCTTATTGCACTTCGTCGCTGTGTATTAGTAGCGACATGTTTTGTGCTGCCATTGGTTGGAAATGTTCCGTGTATACGTCGAACCAAACTGTTTCTTTCAAGGTTAGTTGGTAAAACTACACACAATAATAAAACTAGACCGTATGATCGCAATAATCGAGACAGTTAGCTTCTTGTGCTTTTGTAGTCAGGTCAGTTCGTTCTGCCAAGACGACACCATATACTTTTTATAAGTAGTGAATTGAAAACATTTCTTGTGACTAAGAAATGTCTCCCTCTCTTGCTAATATCGGACTCTTGAGATAACAGTGCAGAATAATGGTTTGTTCGCCTCCACCTCAGTTTGGTGAAGCCACTTGTTTTATTGCGACATGTTATGAGAGTTTCTTAGTCGACATACCAACAAAATGTGACGCAACATCAGTTTAGGGTTGTACAGTCACGGACACTTCTGGGTAGTAATGATTCCATTGAAAGTCAATAGTGTTGCTACAACACAGAAGTGTGCGTGACTACAATATGATTATTTACCATAATATACTTCTCCCAACTCGGCCTCGAGAACATTGGTTCATTTCTTTTTCTTAATCGTGTTTTTTTATCCTGCGTTTGAGACTGGGTAACGACATGAAGACATACGATATTTAAACTTCTTGACTGTACGCTTGCTTTTGGTGCAAGTGGAACTAGTTTGTTTGAGTTGGTGCTTTAAGTCCGCTTTATTCACAGTAAGGATAATCGGGACTGGACCTACAGTTTAAAGTGGAATCCAAACCACGAAATTCCTCCACCGAGTATCGAACCCAGGACCCCCTGATTACAAGGCGACGAAGCAACCTTTACGTCATTTTTTAAGGAATACCCCTAACCAGAAGTATCCCCCGTTTTTCAGTATATTCTCAAGATTTTCATTTCTCGGTTATTCTCAATTTTAAGTTTTTCTCATTTGGACAAACACAAATACCCGTGCCTTACCCGGGACTCGAACCCGGAACCCCTGGCGTCGTAGCGCGCCGTGCTAACCAGTCCGCCACGGAGGTCGACATGGCCATCGGGGAGGCCTTAGGTGGAACTCGTACCCCTCCTACTTGACTGCGAGAAGAACTACCGAAGTAAGAAAGGACCGGGCTTCCGGTAAAAAAGGCGCGAAAACGAAATGCTTGTGCTAGGACGCAAAGATACACCAGCAAACTTCATGGGTGACGTGGAAGTAGAGGTCAGGTGATCAACAGTTACTGTGAATGGGTGGTTGCAAGGAATGAGATTTATAAAACGTTTTATTGTTCGCTCCATTCGCGAAACAAATATTTCTGTACGCTTCACATCAAGTTTATACGTCAATCATTCATTACGAGTATTACAATTATGCCCTATCTCAGAGGATCCCAAACTTTGTAATTTTAAAATTTTTCCGCGGCGCCCAAGTCAGAATGTAGGCATAGGCCTATCTAAAACTTGCAACGCTAAGTTAGTGTTGTTAGGTTGCTTGCCTTAAGTTAAAAAATAAGCACATATTTCAAATTCAGAAACATTGTTTATGTAAAAAGGACTAAATAAGCTAATGTTTGGAACAATCATATCTAAAACCATCTGTAGACTAACAAGTAAGTGACATTTCAGTGAAAATATCGCACCCCTGGGCGCCGCGGAGCACACTTTGGGAATCACTGCCCTATTCAATTTTGAATCAGTTTGTGAAGAAAGGTTTAATTAAAATGTCGATTAAGACTCACACCATTATATACTTGGATAGTTTTACTGTACTGGACTTCTGGTAAATTAACACTTAATTCATTTTACAAAGAAATGAAATAAGTGACTTTTTCCTTTGCTCGTTTTGTTCAAATGTACAGTCTACATGGAACAGCCATCTGAAGCACCACTCTCCTCCACAAACTTAATAACTCCAACAGAAGTAATTTTTTGTCGACTATAGTCTCCAAATTCTGTTCTCAGGCAGAGAGACAAAATCGTTACAATTCTATTGCGAGTGACCCTTCACAACGATGAAGAAAGTGAGATCCTAGTTCCAGCAAATAAATTGTTAGGGCTGCTTCGGTAGATTATAGTGCACGCTGAGTGTGCACAGAAAATAGAGTTTCAAATATAATGAGTGGCTTCGCAAATGATCTGCGGAGACTGTATTTGTATAAGCATTCTCTTCCTTCCCTGAGGATAATTGAATAAAACAATGGCTTGGTGTAGCTTTCAGAGGCGAGCGGCACGTGACACGCTTAACTTGCAAACCAGCATTCAGAAAGCGACAGGACAAGTTGCATGTGTCACTCTGATTAGGCAATTTTCTCAATACCGTGCTCTTGTTAGCTCATGCGCGGGGAATGTTTGAATTTAAACTAACTTTTCTAGTGTCGCTTGCAGCTTGTAGCTTCTGTGTGAATTCTCCGTGTCGCTTGTCGCCTGTCACTTGTCGTCTGTCGTTTGCAGCTGTTTTGCTTTGTAAGGGAGATTTCACACGAAAGCGACAACCAACACCTGTCCCTTGGAAGTGAACCAGCAGTAATGAATTGAACCTTTCGAACAGAAGCGACACGACAAGATGCAGGTGTCGCTTGTAGCTTGCGTGTCGCTTTGATTTGCCAGTTTTGTTAATACTGTGCATCATGTCGCTTCGTACTTTTGTTCTCGTATGCGCGGTGAATGTTTTGCCTTATATTGAATTTTCTAATCTCGCTTGTTGCTTTGGTATAAAATCTCCATGTCGCCAGTCTCCTGCCGTTTAAGCAGATTCCATACCGAAGCGTAACGCGACAAGCGACAAGCCTCGGTAATCAATGCTACGTTTCGAACTGATACAGCACGGTAAGCTGCAAATATTGCATGTCGCTTTTTTATCAATGTTGTGCATCGTGACGCCTCCACTTGTTGTAGTGCACGGGCGGTGAATGTTTTAGTCTACAAGCCAAAAGGGACCCGTGTCTCTTATCGATGTGGAAGCACACTGTCGCTTGTCGCCTGCGTCAGAATTCTTCCCCTGACCCCTTCAAGGAGACTTCAGATCGAAGCGACAAGTGGCAGGCGACAACCGACAGGCAACACTGGCATGGACGTCAGCAGGTTTTTTTTTCCAGGGAGGGGCAAGGATGGTATTTTTCCAGGGGGGGCAAATAAGCCACATTTTCCCCAATGTTCCTTCAAAAAACATTGTTTGCATTTGAATTTATCATGTTCGTGCATTAAAAAACACTTATTATTGTGGCTGAAATGAAATTATATGTGTGAAATATATTATTTGTTTGACTTTTCCAGGGGGGGCACGGCCCCCCCTTGCCCCCCTTCCGGACACCCACGAACACTGGCGACTTCAATCTAAAGCAAGAAATTCACCGCTCATGCTCGAAAAACCTAATGCATCGACCCGGAAGCGACATGTGCAGCTTGCCCTGTCGCATCAATGCGAAAGGTCGAATTGATTACTGAGGGTTCAATTCCAAGCCGTACGTATCTCTTGTCGCTTGTTACATATTGCGTTTCGCTTGGTAGCGTTCCAATAAAGAGCTTCGTTTCACACAGTTGCCATGATAGGCCGCACAAGCCTGCTTTGATTTCTGAAATCTTCAAACAACACAAAAAAGTATGCAAAGTAAAAATTAGATTCAGCGATTAGGGTAAATGTAATTACTTTCTCAATTCCACAGTGGGGCAAAAACTCCTTAAGTACGCCACTGACTGCGCCGCAGTTAATCCCTTCCTTACTCCGCCGCGAGAGGAACTCTTCTTTTTTTTCCCCCTCCCCTTCCGAATGCTCTGCGCCGACGAGACAGATACATGCAAGCTACGCGCTCTCAATTGACGCCGTAAAGCGCGTTTCACAACTATTGCCCAATTCGGTATGGCACGTAGCTGCTTACACACAGGAAGAAATCATGTGACCTACAAGAATTGTGATTGGTTGGACGGGTTTTGCAATATTGAATGGTACCCACAACGGATGCAATTGTATTAAAATTACAACACGTAAATTAGACAGGTGATATTGGTACCAGGTTCCAACAAGAATAGTAACCATTTTTTCGTCAGGAAAACTGCATAAATGATAATTTTCAAAAACCACGGTGGTATTTGTAATCACATGCATGGTCTCGACATTTTAAAATGAATTTGATTATGCTAATTTATCAAATTATAGTGGTTCCAACAACATATGTGCACTCACTCGGGCCTTATAAGACCACGTTTACACGTATGGGTGTGTGTGTGTGTGTGTGTGTGTGTGTTTACATACACACATACGTACATACGTTCATACACGCCTAGAATTACACTAATGATATTTTCTGTGGACAATGACACTACATACGTTTTTTCCCAGACTGAACTTTCATCAAGGACCTTGTCCCCCGCCCCCTAACCAAAGGGTCTGTGCACGCCTATGTACTTACGTACAAAATAGGAAATGCCAGTTTTCGAGGTCACAACCAGTACTCAACGAGCAAAATATTACAAAGGAAAGTCATTTGACTTGATGTCCTCTATGTCCTGTGAATGGTTGCTAGAAAATCTCAATTTTTGTGATTGCTATTTTTTTTTCAATTATACTTACTAGGATAAGGCCAAAATTGTTTCTACCTTCATTCCAAGACATGAATATATCCATTGCATTTATTCCTGTTTTACCAAGTGTACATTCCACAACGCTGTCATCGCCCTGGAATACAGAAAATGGTATAAATTAGCACGAACACTTTATACACACACACATATACAAATACGAGTATATACACACTCACACACACACACTTTCATCACAAAAAGTTTTGAATATTATTATGTTTGGCAATAGGTGATAGGGACGGTGGCATATGTCAGTGAAAAGACCAGAACGTTCACCAGACAGATACCATGTGTTGTTGAATTCCAAGTCCGTGTCTATCACCTATTGTCTAACTCTAATGTAACAATATTCCAATCTTTTTGTGAGGAGTGTGTGTATGTATGTATGGGTCTGCGCAGCTTCCTTTGCCTGTGGTTCCACTATACTTGATTGCACGTCTTATTCATACATACCAAACCCTCTGCAAATGACTACATATTCTTACTACAATAATTCCGAAGTTAACCCTTTCTAAAGACTCTCAAATTTCAACCTCTCTTCCACGTGTAGTACACCCTAGACTGGAGTTACCAGACTAACGAGTCTCTGGGTCTGTGGGTTTCTCTTGTGTTCTGTCCACGTGCTTTTGATTGTCCCTTCATCTATTTCATCTCATCACAATTCATCCTCATCTTAGCGATTAGCCAAAATTTGCATAAAAGCAAAGTAAAATAAATTAATCGATCAATCCAAATCAAAGTTAATCCATCGGTGGCAACTGTGAGTCCGTGATGCGTGGTTGCCTATGTATCGAGGATAAAATCCTATTTTCGAGAACTTTTACCATGAAGAAGAAGAAACGTTCTTGAGAAAAATTACTTGTGTTAATGACTTCGGTACACTGTGAAAATGTTGTGCGATGACTAATAGTGTACTTATAAGCCTATGGGTCGAGACGCTAGACGAGACCGTCTTGACCTGGGCATGAGGGTTCGTTTTCAGTGCCCTTCATCAATTTCATCAATCATCCTCATCGTTGCGATTACACAAAAAGTGGCAGAAAAGGGACGCTTTGTAACAAAAATTAAATCGAGTCGCGTCGAGACCGAGAGCGAGTAGAGGTGCCGCCAAATCTCACCTCGATACCATCCTTAAAGATAGTTGTAAAGAAACAAAGAAGAACACAAAAATACTTTTTATCATTGATACCCCAGGCTGGGTGGTAGAGCGCACCTGTGTACAAAGCAAAACTAGGAAAATGTGAAAAGTAAATGAACTCTGAGGTTCTTGTACTTTATGTACAGATAGGATGATTGAGACTGGACATACAGTTTAAATTGAAGATTAAAATTGGTAAACGCTGTAAGTGCCACAAGAATTCAAACACCGTTTTCCACGTTAAACTGTGAAATGTGCCATGCTTGATAATGTGGTAAACGTGAAGTGGCTGGTAGCCCTCTAAGTAGTTCAAAGGGCGTGTAAAAAGGTCACTAGTGTGCACGTTCTTACGGGCTGATGTGCGGAACGATGCGATTTCCCGACACTTTCGCTTTTGGCACTTACATCGTTTACCACTTTTAGTCCTCAATTGTAGTCAGAAAGACTATGTGGTTCCACCGAGTATCGTATCCAGAGCTCCTTGATTTTAAGGCGAAGACAACGAAACCAAAAGTCCGAGATTCAAACCCTGGGATCGCGGAAGTCCAGAAACATGTAAGTATGAAACTTGGGGTGTAAGTTGTGACCTCTCGTAAGGAACACGGGCACAGAACCCAAAACGAGTCAACTGACACAAATACGTTCACTCCAATAACACATTAACGTTCATAAACTGCAAATGAAGCACTCTTTAGTGTGCCAAAATGCAGACAGAAATGCATGAAAGGGCACTTTTATCAGCTGGTGTTCAATGTGATGCACTAAAAAAATGCATCAATTGGGAAGATCAAACAAGATCATTTCAAAGGTAACAAAATTTCACTTTCCCTTGGTACATAAGGTTTAGCATAGTTCCGGGAGCAAGAGTGGCAAAAAGTGGGGTGCGGGCAACAGCCCGCTCGTCCCCCCTAATCGCCGCCACTGTTAATGTGTTATTGGAATTGACACGTTTTGGGATCTTTGTGCAAATGCCTTTTTGCAGACTAACGAGGCTTCGACGTCTGGACCTACAGACGTGCTTGTGTTGCGTCTTATTCATGTGTTTGCGATGTTTCCCTTATCGTTCTTATTTTATCACATTTCATTCACCCTTCACGATTAGGCAAGAACGTATGCAAACTTACCATCATCTCATCCTCCGAAAGTCCGACTGCCACATATTTATCATCATCATCAATTCTTCCTCCTAGTTCGAACACATAGTGGTCTCCTCTTTCCATAACTGTGGTGAGAAAGTCACACTTCTGATCTGATTCACAATTCGGAGGAAATCCAAAACAAGTCTTCTCAACATTGCAGCCTATGTACATTGAATTAAGGGTATCCTGAAACTAAACATTATGCAAAAATAATTAAAATTAAATGTATGCACCGTGTAAATACATGGGATGTATGTTCATGCGAACGGCCATCAATGTACCTTTAACATTTCATATTGCATGTACAAATTGTTTTTCAGTTTCTAATGATAATTCTGCAGTGGAAATATTTTTCTTACCTTCACGAGGAAAAGATTCCGTACACTCAAATTCAAATAAAATAATACCCAAATTGCCACCATGATATTCATTAATTATGTTTGGGCAAAATAAGGTTACTGAAACAAAACCATTAGTAAAACAAATGGTACACCCGAACACTCCTAGAACAAAACCTCTTCGTGGGGCATCATTCGATACAAAAAGTAAAATGAAGGGAAATAGTGATACGTAATTTGCGTATACATAATTATCTTTGAATTTGTATCTATAGGTGTGTTTCATGTGACGTCAGGATGCGCACAGCCGCCATGTTTAGGGCAAATTTTATTTGTCGCTCACGAGGACCACGTAGAGTTAGTTGCATCTGCACCAAATGCATGTTGTTTTTTTTTTTTTTTTGTTGTTGTTGTTGTTTTTGCCTCAATCAAGGCGGCTCGCAGCCACAATGCAACAGTTTGTACCGTAGGTGAAACACACCTATACGATTCACTAAGTATTAAAACTGTGTGCTCAAGACAATAAAATCAACACGTGAACCAGATTGTTGGAAAAAAAAAGACAGCTGTACTCGATCATAGATAAATTTGGTGTAGAGTCATTTTTGTACTGAGATATCGCAATGTGTAAGTGAAGAAAAGAATGAAGTCACCTTTATCATAGCCACGATATATAAAACGGTCGACATTGGTGTTGAAAAAGTGCTCTGTATTTTGTTTTAGAATCTCGACACTATAAATTACAATGGCAGCTTTCCTCATCAGTCTAGAGACAAAGACTGCGGGTTAGGTGGTTAACAGATACTTCCGAGACAATATCTAAATAATACTCACATATGCAAAAAGTAAATCATTTTTATTTTCTCGTATTTTCGACAAGCGCAAAACAGCCTGTCACGCCTGGAAACTTGAATTATTTTATTCTTATTTCATTTCTTCGTTGCTAACCTGGTTCATTTCGACGACAGCAATTAATCGATGGAAGCAAAAACAATACGATAAGTCAAACTTAAAAAAAGAACAAGTGTCGGCTTGCGTGCATACACACATACACACACACACACACACCTCGCCACGAAAACAGTCCATTCAAGGTCACGCCACCCACTTACAGTGTTGCCAATGAGCAACAATTTCAACCGACGAAATCAACAGCATACGTACAACGCGCGAAGTGTCGACCGAGCAGCTTAGAAGTGTGGCAACCCTGGATGGCCAGGGGTGTGCAAGAGTCAAGGGGAAACTCCGACCTTGACTGGACTGTTTTAGTGGCGAGAGCTTTAGGTAATGTCTGACAAGACTCAAACAGAAAACTCGCTGGAACCAAGTTTACATGCATAACCTACACCTCCAGCTCCGTGCCCAAGGGTACTGATGGCTTTATCTGCAACAATCTTCCCTCCCTACACTCTCTTATCATCTTACCGGTTTGTCAGTCACCGGTTTGTCAGCCACAGCAGCAGGGAAGGTTACAGGTCCACTACTGGCACGATTACTGTTATGATAACTTATAGTTCCAGCTGTAAAAAGAAAGAAAATGTTATGGTAACAAATGAGCACATTACAAACACTACTAAAAGAGCAATGCCTCCTCTCGGTCATCTGTACAGATTCATTGAAATCCAAAACCAATCATCAATCAGGGCCTCCCCGATGGCGCCGTGGTAGCGTCGTCGCCTTGAAATCAAGGGGTCCCTCGTTCGATACCCGGTGGAGGCACAAATGGTTCGGATCCTACATAAACTGTAGGTCCAGTCCCGATTAGCCTTACTGTGCATAAAGTGGACTTTAAACAACAAATCAATCAATCAATTAGCATATTTTTCAAATCCCTTATCTCCATAATTTTCTTGAATACTGCTCCCCTATCTGGATCGTGACTTCAAAAACTAATCTCTCCCAGATTGATTCTGTCCTCAATTTTTTTCCTCGGCACTGCCCGCCACCTTCTCTGAGGCACCTCCATAAACAGATATTTTGTCTGTCTTGAATATCCAAGCACCACACAATCGTCGCGAATTAGGAGACATGAAATTCTTCCATAAAATCATGAATCGCAAAATTAAATCTGAATTTCTGATCAGCAAATTTCATCAACGAGTCCACACACGGCCAACACGCAACGTAAAGCTCTCTCACAATACCACTACAAGGCTCTTCCTTTTACAGGCTTCTTGGCTCATATAATAACCTGCCTCCAAAGGTTATATTCTTGAAAGAGCACAGTTTCAGAAAATCGTTAACAATGTATGTGTAATCTTACATTTTTTCTGTGGCATCTAGTACTCTATTGCTTTGTTGATATTATTGTTGTTTTCGTGGTGTTACGTTATTATTTCAGTATAAAATGATAATGCTCTACTGTATCTGAAACTTTGGTACAATAAATAAATAAGACATCCAATCTCTCTCATTCGGGGCTCATTCAATCATCAATCAGTTTATTAGTTAATTAAATATTTTTGTGTTCTTATTAGCAAAATATTATTACTTTTTTTATGTTTTCTTTCTTATGGTACTAATCAAGTGTCCTCGTTTCGCTTTGGTTACTGTGGTTACTTGATACTTTCGGGCCTCCCCGATAGCGCAGTGGTAGCTTCGTTGTCTTGTAATCAAGGTGTCACGGGTTCGATACCCGGTGGAGGCACATAATGGTTCGGATCCAACTTTAAACTGTAAGTCCAATCCCAATTAGCCTTACTGTGCATAAAGTGGTCTTAAAACACCAAATCAATCAATCGAGACTTTCAGGTAGACTATTAGATCTACAAAGATAAAATTTTGTCAACTGCCAGACCTGCTGAAAAACATCTCAATGCAATTTAAATTGTCTGCAAAGGAATCTGTCTCCCTCCGAACATTTCCCTCGACTTCAGAAATTGTTCTGGGGCCTCGTGGTTTACACCCTTTTCTTTAGGTGTGGTGGGGTTAGATCTGTTGATCTGGATGGCTAATTGATATTCCGGAATCTGGAAATGAGGCACCCAGGGAAATGTTCTAATTGGCACTCATTATGTATATTTAGTGGACCATCTTGTTGCCTCCACATTTGTGTAAGATCGAGCCACCTCATTTCAGGAAGGAAAAAATTGCAGGGATCCGCATTACGGTTGCACCATTCTTGTCCTCAAAAAATCACTCAAGCATGGACCTTTGCACACCACACTGTTGTGCGAGGATCTTTCATGTAACGGTTGCCGGTTCTGTCTAGCCCAGAATCTGCAGTTTTGTTTAGTAAAGTAACCACATAAGTGGAAATGAGCTTCATCTGACGAGATCAGGTGTCCAATGTCATTGTCCCTAAACAACAGAATGTCACTCTGTGAGCCTTATCTGTATGGTGCAAATGCAGCACAATCTACAGCTTATAAGAATACAGCTCCAAGTTGTTCTTTTTTTTTTGTTTTTCTTTCAAAATTCTGCAAAACACTGGTATGAGGAATATGCATGTCTTGAGCCAATCTGCTAGTAGAATTACTGGGACTTTATTGACCTGTATTCTCCACACGTTCAGTGTTCCCTGCGCTACGAGACGTGCGACGCCGTTAAGGTGAAGGTTTCTTGTTAGCATTTGTTCCCATACGGAGTTTACGAGCGCACAGGATTACCTTCGTGTTGTCGCAATCGCCTTTGTACTGTATCAAAGGAGTTTCCACTAGTGAGGAGCACTTTCACAAATTCACAGCAATAATCAAATGAAAATTGAATTAATATTAACTCCCAACTTCAGGCTTCCAAATACATTGCGTTTGAAAAATGTTAGAATATTTCTACTGATTGAAATTACAAAATGTTTTCCATTAATATGATCCATCCTGTATATGTTCTGCATTTTGAATGATACTATTACTTGAGAGCTTGCAGGTGTGATTATTGAACATCTTCTGGTTGGTATTTTTGACATCTTCTTAACCCACAAATGAATTTCCTCCTTTCAATGACATCAACAGAAGTGCTGTTAGCTGCTAGACTGGCTACTTGAAACCCAAATTATTGTAATTACTATTGTATTTGCCCACACACATGTGGCCGAAAAGACACTACTCACCTTGACTAATTGGTCCACTTGCAATAAGAAAGTGGTATTTGTTATTCTTTAAGTCAAACTCTTTTCCATTAATTGTAGTAACAGCTTTCCGCATAAATTTACAGTACAATTGCCCATCATTTAATGATCCATTAATGAACTGTACTCCATCCTGATTAAAGAAAAAATATCATGATGTTTTAAATTTTACTCAGCAAAGTCAATGGTATTTCAAAAGCTAAAAACTTATGTAGAAAATAATAAAGCTACATTTAGTTTTCTAAAAAAAACAACAACTTGAAAAGTTTTACTAATTTGGTAGTGTAAAGTGAATTCTACATCGACAAGTATGTAATTTAGGGTGTAGAACCTACGCGTAATTCAGTTTTCGGTTGTGTTAACCATAATAGCCATGCATTATCGTTGCCATGTCCAAAAAAGAGCAACTTTATATTGCCAATATATAAGGCATTCTTTGCGGAACCTTATACATATAACGATATAAACAAGACACATACATAGAAGGTGTTGTCGTACAACACCGACATAGTTGCACAAGGGGCCTCCCCGGAGGCGAATTATCGTCACCTTGTAATCAAGTGGTCCCAGGCTAGATACCCGGTACAGGGACAGTGCACAGTGGTTCGGATCCCACTTTAAACTATAAATCCAGTCCCAATTAGCCTCTGTGCATAAAGTGGACTTCAACAATATTTGCACATGGCGTAAATAACATCAAGAACAAATTTCCTCAGTAAGGTTGTCTTCGTCTACTCGTTTTTACGTTAGGTAACTACGTAAGACGACATTTTCTAAACTGTATGTATGCAGCCATTCAATACAAATTCAAAGTTCCCACCGTCATTCATTTTTTTTGTCTGCTAATACGTCGTGTCCCAAATCGGGGTTTCAAGCTATAGTGCAACAGACGAAGGCGAATGTTCATATCGTACAGTGGGATCCATAAGTATTGCTCAGCAAATTGTCCATGACTATTTTCGTTGGTTTTTTATCTCCATCCTACGTGTTCCTAAGGACTCTATTTTTACGTCTGCTGGTTCAGAGGTTGTAATAAGATAGTTTGGTGTTTTGTGTCAGTTCCTGAAGCTCTCATTGCATAAAACAAAGGGAGTAAACGTGGTGATGGACAATTTGCTTGGTAATACTTATAGATCCCACTGTATATGTACGATAAGAATGGCGGTGAAAGTTTGCTACCCTGAGCGTTTATCATTTGTTTCCCATCACAGCGGCGTAGGTGTATTACAAGATGGCGATTCCCGTGCAGAAGTACTTTTGTGTCATTCAATTTGCAAGGTGTGGTTCTGCTGTTTCAGTTCGGCGAACTTTTCGACGGCGATTTGGAAGCGATTCTCTGTCCGATGACAACATTCTCAAGTTGCTAGACTTGAGAAACAGGATTGTTGCAGCTGTTCAACCTATCAATCCAGACATGCTGACTCGTATTTGGGAAGCATTGGACTACCGGATAGATGGGTGCCGTGTCACGAACGGTGCTTACATTGAACATTTATAAGGTACACTATTGAGTTGTTGATTACTCACATATAAGCTTTGTCTTTGTACCCCACATATACTGTATAAGGGAAATTAAACGACTATGAAACCCCTATAATCATTTTAGGACACGCTGTATAATAAAATTAACAACATAACATATTTCGCATTTTTGTTAATTAGCGTAGCACTCATATCGTCGCGATTAACCAAAAGAGGAAGAAAAGCGACGTAAACTAGCGAATAAAGTAAATTCAAAGGTACCCCACGCTCTAGAGAACAGCCCTTGCTTATACAGCCTGTCCATAGCATACTAAAGTACTGTCAGTGGCAATCCTAAATTTGTACAGCATGGCTGCATAAATACATGATAGGAAACTCAATTTTTCCAGTTCTCCTAGCGTCGAAACGAAGCAAACGCATCTAAGGAAAGTCGTTCGTTTTGATGTTCTTTCCGTTCTAGGAAAGTTTGCCAGCGTTGTACAGTCACAGGCAATTGTGGGTTGTAATGATTCTATTGAAAGTAGATTCTGTATAATACTATAGACACTCCTGGATTGCAACAACCCTAATCGATAGAATCATACAACACAGAATTGTCCGTGAAAGTACGACGACAATCTAAATGTTTTTTACGTATTGGGAAATGCATTCCCACCTTATTTTTTTTTCAATTATACTTACTCTTGGTAATGGTTGATTGCTTTTCCCTTCATTCCAAGACATGAATATGTTCACTCCATATATACCTGCAGCACATTCCACAACACTGTCTTGGCCCTGAAATGCAGAAAATGGTATCAATTAAAATTCTACAACAGTATGTTTACCTCGTGATGACAAAACGACGGTAAGAAGTGGATTTAACCATTGAAACTAATTGCAAATCTATGCGCTAGTATTTGCAATGTGCAGATAGGAAAATATGTCAGAAACTGAACACACTAAATCTAGTACACGAATCCGCATTTTCTGATGTACGATGCTTTCTCCTTTATAAGCAATAAACCCATGTATAGTTTATGGCTTGAGAAAACATGAATATTCTGACGGGTAGCTGCTTATTAATACATAACGTGCAATATAAACTATTTCCCGATGTTTAAAACGAACAATAACATTTTTTTTCTGTTTCACTATGTTACAATGTAAACACAAAATGTAATACAAATAATACACCCTACAATGTAATTTGACTCTATGAGTTTCATGAGCCGCGGTCTATGGCTTTGTAACTTCAAGTTCCCGCATAAACGTTTGACGGTGCTACTGGCTACTACCGGAACTCCTTGCCACAGGCTATGGTAAAAATTCTTACCTAGAGATTATCCTTGTTCTGGTGTTTAATATCTGCACATTGCAACACTATCGTTCCGTGGCTTCACATTCAAACGATACATTCACTTTACCGCTAACACGTCATTCCACACAAACACGTGCAGCGTAACCTTTGTTACGGGCCGGGGCTGATTCAGTCACCCTTCGCGATTATAAAAGAAGGTGTGGAACTTACCATGATCGCGTCATCCGAAAGTGCAACTGCCACGTATTCGCTACCATTAGTTCTTCCCCCTAGTTCAAATACATAGTCGTCTTCTTTTGCCATAGCTGTGGTGAAAAAGTCACACTTCTGCTCGGTCACGCAATTCGGAGGAAATCCAAAACATATCTTCTTATCGTCGCAGCCTCTGTACATAGCATTAAAAGCACCCTGCAATAAAACATTACACAAAAATAATTGTAATTAAATATTACCTTGTAAACACATGGCGGGTATGTTTAAGGTCATAAATGTACCTTTGAAATCATATTGTTTTCAATTCTTAGTCTTAGAGTGAGGACACAGTACAGAATGGCGACTCTCAAGAAGAGAACATTTATTACCATCGTGAGATAAAGCATTCCGTACAGTCATGTTCAAAGAAACGTATACCCAATTTGCCAGCAACATTAATTATTCATTAATTCTGTTTATTCAAAATAAGGTATGAAGCCTGAAACACAAACCTGTTAGTAAAGCCGAAAGTATACTCGAACACCTCCAGTACAAGAACACCCCGTGCAGGATTATACGACGTAAACGGAAAGAGAAGAAATATGGCGATGGACAATTTGCGTGTACATATCTTCCAGCGATGGACAATTTGCGTGTACATATCTTCCAGCGATGGACAATTTGCGCATACATATTTTTCAGATTTTGACTACACGTTTCAACACATAATGAAACAGTGTGTTCAAGACACAATAAAATCGACACTTTAACAAGATTATTGTAAGAAACCTTGAAAGAGAAAAGTGAAATCACACTTCTACAGACACAGACACTATTATTACCTTACTCTATGGTACAGTGGGATCCATGAGTATTACCGTGCAAATTGTCCATCGCCATGTTCGTGCACTTTCTTTTACCCAATAAGAGCTTCAAGAATTAAAAGAAAACTCAAAACAAGCTGTTGACAACTTCTGCATCAGCATACATAAAAATCCATCACTTAAAAACGTCTAGGAAGTAAGAGAAAAATTAACGAAAATAGTCATGAACAATTTGCACGGCAATACTCATGGATCCCACTGTACAGGATCAAAGATAAACTTTCCCTTCCTAGAGATGGCAGTGCGTATACACACACGCAACACGGAATCATTGACGTCACTACCCAGAAGTGATAAGCGCTCTCATAATCCGCACAAGCCCCGTAGCTAGACATTTTGACTCCCTGGGCAGGATTGTGGTTTGAAAAATCTAATCAGATTGCTACTTGGTAGGGTTTTGTTTTCGGAAGTGTGACGTCACCAATCATGTGACTTATGATGATTTGATTTTTTATTTTGAATTTAAAATTTTGGGAGCGTCAGCACTTAGGCTATGTGCTCCCGTCACATTATACGGGGGCCAGCCCCTTATCATTACAAATAACAACTCTAGCGTTGCATAACTAAAAATGTTACAATGTTCTGTTTCTGTTAAAAGCTGAGGCCGTAAACGGGCACTCAGCACACACAAGGACAACAAAAAGGACAACACACACAAAATTATACTGGCCATAGTGCCAGTCGCCAGAGCCTCGTTAGTCTTTAGTCCAGGGTGCACTACGTGGAAGTGGTGACTTATGATGAGTAGCCTCGTGTAGGTGGAAAAACAACTCGCTCCTCTCAATTTGGCAGCCGTTGGAGGCACTTCGTCTCCTACACTGCTGGTTAGGTGGGCTCGGTAATGCCGAATCAAATGGTCTGTGCACTGGTACTCTATATGACATAATTATGTTTATATAATTGCACTAGTTCATTTATTAATATTGCACGTGTTATTATCTTGTTTCTTCAAGCCAGTGCCGGATCTACAAATCTTGGGCCTCCCCGAAAAATATTACCAAAGGCCCCGACTACCTACCTACATTTACACAAACATATATATACATATATGTACATATATGTACACACACATACATACACATATATAATATTTGTGTGTGTGTAATTCTTGATCTCATGTTGACAAAGTCACATATAAGGGCCTAGAGGATAATTAATTTGGTCATCCCCTTTAGTTTATATAATTATAGAGGAAAGTTGATAATTATTCATAATCGATATTACATGCGTTAAATCTAAGGGTGGTTACAATGCTATACAGTAAATAGTGGACAAACAAGTTGAAAGTGGAGAGTGAAAACAATATAGGGTTTATCAAAACCGCCAATTACACTTGTTTAATACATTTGTGACGGTAAGAAGCGGAGCAAGGAAGAAGTGATAAACGAAGAGGAGAAGAGCGTAATGAGAATAGAGGGTAGAGAAAATGCACAGAAGGTACTGTAAATTGTTACGAATGCGGGTGCAGGATATTTGAATCTTAGTGTACATCACATTTGGTCACTTACAAAATTATAATTCGTGATTTTAGTGGTCTAAACGCATGTAAAATCGAAAATCCTAAGAGGAAGATTTTATCCTACACCGAACTTAAACAAACAAATTTCTCGCCTGCAGAAAAAAATATACAGGGTGTAACAAAAGTCCCATTACTCCCCCTTTGAATTGTAGACAAACCTGCAAAATGTTATTTTAACAGCATGCGTATGATGAGAGAATGGTGTACCATTAAATCAGACCAATGACCACCATTTACTCCAGAGGATCTGTGTGCACACCGCCATTTTCATGGCACAGTATTATTCACCTCCAGGTGCGATGTGAAATCCTCTGTAACGTAAGATGTCAGATCTGGATTTCGGGGTGGCCATTTTTAAAGAATTCCTCAATGATGTGTTCAGAGACAAATGGATTGGACGAGGTCGCGAAATTTACCAGCACCTCTAAAATTGCCACCCCGAAGTCCAAGTCTGACATCTTGTGATAATGCGCTATGGGGACACATCAAACAGAAAGTCTCCCATAATCGTTACCAGACAACTGAGGAACTTCAAGAAGCTGTTCGGAGTGCGTTTGCTTCCCTCACGCCAGCCAAGTTACGGAGGATTTCACATGTAATAATAATACTGTGCCATGAAAATGGCGGTGTGCACACAGATCCGCTGGAGTAAATTGTGGTCATTGCTTTGATTTAATGGTATGCCATCCTCTCATCATACGCATGCTGTTAAAATAACATTTTGCAGGTTTGTCTACAATTCTAAGGGGGGGTAATGGGACTTTTGGTACACCCTGTACTAAGCACGGTGTTTATTAGATATTCACAATTGGTTTGTTTGTTATTACTACCATAGGCGTAGCTACGGGGTGTGCCTAGGCACACCCTAATGGCAGTGATCAGAACGCTACATTTTAAAAGTAGTTTCGCTACAACTACAGCTACTCTTCCAAAATGTAGCTTCGCTACAGCTACAGCTACATTTACCAAAAAGTAGCTCGCTACGCTACTCCTGTTCGCTACTCGCTACATCGCTACTTTTTGCGCTACTTCTGCTTAAAAAAAAAAAACACCTTAAAAACAACGATATGGGTACTAAAAAAATCCCCTACAACTGGTAAATAGATTCTGTTATTCATTATAATGATTCCAGTCATTTGATAATTTTGATAGCAATGTTACTTCAGTTACTTATTTTTACTATAGTTTTTGAGAATACCATACCTATGCAAGTGGCATATCAATTCAAATTTTATATATGAATATTGCAATTAGGGTGTTACCCAAATTACATAATTATTACAATTATACACAAATAAAATTTGGTAGAATTAAGTATTTATGTTCACATCAACATATTTTTCTTGAGAATAAATATTTCATTATCATTCTTCCTCGTTCTCACAATTAGCCGAAAGTGGTAGAAAGCAACTATAGATAAGAGAATAATTAAATAAACTATTTATCCTCATTGTCATGATTGAGAGAAGTGGAAGAATAGATGAGGAGGTAAACAAAGGAGGACAAATGAATGGTGGTGGACTATATCAAAGCGTTCGAAGATTAATATGGAATAGGGATGTACCTCTGAAATGCAAGAAGGTAATATGTAACACATACTATGTGCCAATAATTACGTATGGAGCAGAGACTTGGACAATGACATAGAGAGACAAAGAAAATATGCAGGCAGTGGAGATTAAATTTTTAAGGAGTCTTTTGAGGAAGACTAGAAGAGATAGAATAAGAAATGAGGAGATCCGACAGACAGTGGGTGTAGTGAAGCTTCAGGACAGAATAGATCAGGCACAGATGAGATGGTTCGGACACATGAAGAGGATGGATGCAGAAAGACTACCAGTAAGAGCTTACAATGCACAAGGAGTGGGAATAAGGTCAAGGGGGAGACTGAGATGTCGGTGGAAAGAGCAGATAGTGGAGAGTGTTAGGAGACAAGATTGGAACACCTTGGAAAGAGAGGAGTTCTGAAAGACCAGGAAAAAAATGGAGAGGCTTGACTTCTACGCCGACCCAGCCAGAGGCAGGAAACAGCGAAGGATGATGATGATGATGTCATGATTAGCAAAAGTTACAGAAAAGTGACGCAAAAGTAGGAGAAATACATAAATTTGAAAACTATGTACAAGGTGGTTATAATTAAAGTGACGGTGTTCAGAGTGGTACAGCACGGGCTGTAATGAGAGTAGCAGTCTGAAACTTCGTAGATATGATAATCAAGCAATGCGCTCGCGAATTATGCAAAAAAAAAAAGTTCCAATTCTCGCCACCAGGGTAAAAAATGGCGCTGTAAGCAGTCAAAACGTGGTATAGTTACAGGAAAAAGGCAGGAAAGATCAAACACATGAGAACAATGGCTGTGGCATGTTTATTAGGAACTATGGTTACAAGAACTGTTCAATATGGCCTCCCAATTCAGCAACATGCTGCATTCGTAACACGGCATGGTCGACGGTTGCTCGCAGCATGTCTGGTGAAATCTGAGCGACATGTCGTTGTATGCTAGCCTTCAGATCAGGCAGAGACCGGACATGTCCCTGATAGACACGATCTTTTAAATATCCCCACAGCCAGAAGTCACATGGATTAAGGTCGGGGGATCTGGAAGGCCAATCATCTGGAAACTGCCTAGAGATGATGCGGTCATTAGTGAAGGTTTCTCGCAGCAAATCTTTCACGTGGCGAGCGACATGTGGTGTTGCCCCATCTTGCATGAAAATGGTGGTGTGTTCACAGTTCCGTTCTTGCAAAGCTGGAATCACGTGTTGCACAAGGAGGTCCCTATAACGTGCAGATGTCAATGTACACCTAACAGGCCCTCGAGGTGTCATCTCCTCAAAGAAAAACGGACCAAGAATGAAGGAGCTAGTGAACCCACACCATGCAGTCACGTAAACTGAGTGCAATGGTTGTTCCTGCACAACATGTGGACGAGTGGAACCCCATATGCGACAGTTCTGAGTATTCACTGTACCGACCAGAGTAAAATGCGCCTCGTCAGTCCACAGAATATTCCCCGGCCACATGTCATCCACTTCCATGCGTGCCAAAAACCGATGGGCAAACTCACGGCGTTGTGGAATATCTTGGGGTTTCAATTGGTGCACAATTTGAATCTTGTAGGGATACCAGTGTAAAATGCACCGCAATACCTTGCGAACTGTTGACCAGGGGAGTGACAATTCACGTGCCACAGCTCTAGCACTGGTTGCAGAAGTTGAGGCATGTGCTGCACGGTCAGCTACAGCTACAGCAACTTCGTCCACAACTTCCACGGGGATGGGCCGCCTTCCTCTCCCTGGTGCAACACCCAATTCACCTGTTTCCTCGAATTTCTTCATCATCTTCTTCAGCCCATTAATTGACATGGGCCCTCTTCTCAGCCCTTTCTGTTGGCGATATTTCCGCAGTGCAGCGTTACTATTGCTCCCATTCTGGTAAAACAACTTCACTAGCAGTGCACGGTCTTTCTTCGCAATAGCCATTGCTTTTTACACGGGAAAAATCAAACTTTTAATGTTCGGCGAACATTCACATCACTAAAGGAAAAAAAAGCAACAAGCGTCACCAACAACAACCAGGGAGCTCACACAATGGTTAGGCAATGTCACCGACTTTGACGTCAGAGTTACGGAAAATTCCACGTTTTGACTGCTTACAGCGCCATTTTTACCCTGGTGGCGAGAATTGGAACTATTTTTTTTTTTTTTTTGCATAATTCGCGAGCGCATTGCTTGATTATCATATCTACGAAGTTTCAGACTGCTACTCTCATTACAGCCCGTGCTGTACCACTCTGAACACCGTCACTTTAATTATAACCACCTGGTATATTAACTAAAGAAAATTGTCGTTTCTGCAGGAAAGTCAATAACTTGTACACAGGCACGTATCCAGAGGGGGGCTTAGGGGGCTCGAGCCCCCCGAAAGTTTTAGGTTTACACTAGATAAAATGAGTTTTTTTTGTTTATTGTGGTGTGATATAAAATAAGGTGACAATAATTTAAGGAGAGAAATAATTATCGAGGCAAGACGGAGAATGTTCCGTAACCCTGTTATTGATAATAGCACATATCCAAGATGGGGCACAGGGGGCTCGACCCTCTCCCCAGAAATTTTTCAGTTAACGTTAGAAAAAATTAGGTTTTTGGCTTCTTGAATAATGTGAAAATAATTTAAGGACAGAAATAATTATCGAGGCAAGACGGAGAATGTTTTATACCCTTGTTATTCTTAATAGCATGTATCCAAGGTGGGGATGAGGTGGCTCGAGCCCCCCCTTCTCCTCAGGAAATTTTTCAATTTACACTAGATAAAATTAGATTTTTGGCATCTTGAATAATGTGAAGATAATTTATAAATCTGAGAGAAATAATTATCGAGACAAGACGGAGAGTGTTCTATAACCCTATTATTGTCAATAGCACGTATCCAAGGTGGGAATCAGGGGACTCGAGCCCCCCTTCAGGAAATTTTTCTGTTTACACTAGATAAAATTAGGATTTTGGCTTCATGAATAATGTGATGATAATTTGGGAGAAATAATTATCGAGATAAGACAGAGAATGTTCCCTGTTATTGTTAATAGCAAGTATCCAAGGTGGGGTTGAGCTGGCTCGAGCCCCCCCCCCCCAGGATTTTTTTTTTACACTAGTTAAAATTAGGTTTTTTGCTTTTGGAATAATGTGACGATGATTTAAGGAGATAGACAATTATCGAGACAAGACGGAGAATGTTCTAACCCTGTTGTTGATAATATTGCAAGTAAGCTTTTCTTGCGCTTTTGGTGTTGTCGCAGCGCACTTAAGCACTATGTAGAGACTTATCAGTATTTGGAAGCTGCACAGCAAAGGTAGCGCCACACGTAGGGCGATTCGTTGTAATATCAAATCTCTGGAAGGCGGGTGAGGGCACGTTCTTGAATGAGAGAAGGAGTCAACTACTGGCAATATTAACGAATCGTTTTATCTGCAGAACGTTCTAGAATATAATGAGGATATAAATACGCGGATTCAATTTTTCGGTTGATCTGTACAAAGAATCGGTTAATGAGATTTCAGAGGTAAGTGTGACAATTCATACAGTCGATTAGTGATCAGTCAGTGTCCTCTGGTTGCTTTATATAGTGATTCGAAAATTAAGACATTGACAACAGCAGAACTTCCGGGGCCTCAGTGTAGTGCTAGTTCGGGTCGAAGGCAGAAGAGATCAAGGCCTCTCTCTCTCTCTCTCTCTCTCTCTCTCTCTCTCTCTCTCTCTCTCTCCCTCTCTCTCTCTTTCTCTCTCGTGAATATTTCAGCAGTTCCGGATATTGGGGTGGTTTATTAAAACAGAAATAAGCTCCATAGATCAACTAAAAATCAAAGTTTTGAGTGACGATTTAGTTTTGCCAGAACTAAATTTCGTATATGCAGTCCGAGAATTTCATAGTATAAAAAAAATACTTTGTTTAAGCTTACTGGGTTTGAAACACATTCAAACACTTAACTACCATAAAGAGACAGCCGAAATTTTTATGAATGTCGAGAAGAGAAAGCAAGAAGATGTTGCATATGTAGACAGTTTAGGCGGAAATTGCAGGCTCTACCAGAACCCGAATCAGGGCTCTACCAACTGAGCCACCTAGCCATCCTTGACTTCAACCGATTTTTCGTTAAAATGTCTACATAGTACATGTCCTGTGTATATCAAATCGTAAGGTGTTGCCTGTATAGTGAACAAGCACAGAAAATATAGGAGACAGAAGAAAACTGAGGAGCATTCCCACTGGTTGAGGAGAATTTTTTTCTTCTGTGGTCAACAAGAGCTACTACTTCGAGGTGACAATGACAGTGGCCTACTAAGGAGATTTCA
This sequence comes from Lepisma saccharinum, assembly GCF_977018435.1. NCBI lineage: Eukaryota > Metazoa > Arthropoda > Insecta > Zygentoma > Lepismatidae > Lepisma > Lepisma saccharinum. The sequence goes on from NC_139229.1 coordinate 49,903,799, forward strand.
CACCATGTCGCCTGAGGATTTCACAAGTCGAAATTAGGTTTGTGTGGCCTTTTGTGTCGCTACGGTGTGAAACGTTGCTGTTGATTGGCCCATTCCAATCGACATGTATCGCGTGTCCTTCGGTCTGAAACCTTCCTAAGTCTTGAAAATCCAAGTCACAAGGATGGAAAATTAGGGTCTTGTTAAGGTTAGGTGTGAAGGCAGGCAGTCGACAGCACCCTAAAGGATCATATCCAAACCTGCAGGAAGAACGCATCTTACTTTAATCTCCAATACGGAATGATAAAAACTTCCTGTGGGTTGATTTTTAAAAATGTGTCCGAGATAAAGAGTGGCGTGCCCAGGATTTTCGGAAGGGAGATGGGTTACGCATACCTACTATTTTTGGTGGTCAGTCCTGATTTTGTCATTTTTTCCTGTCTTTGACGTTCTTCTTTTATGTTTTAAAAAAAGGAATACTGGGTCAAATGGGGTTATGACCTCACCAACCCTCCCTTGGGCACGTCACTGGAGATAAAGGAGTAAGCATTTGATCATACTGGGAGACGAAATATTAGATGTGTTGGGAACGAAAGGGTTTTCACTGTGCATTAATTGTTTCGTGATCCAGTCGTATTCGAGAAGATTTCCTTTGTTTCGTGCCGATATATGTATGACAAGACAGTGGAGGCTGTGACAGGCATTCTTGAACACTTGTGAGTGCTAAGGCCTGAATCTGAACAATTTGGTGGGTTTCGGCTTTTATAAGAGCTGCAAACATGGAAGGACAAGACACGTTAGTGGTATTCAGGCTCGAATCAGAGAGAAATATTCGAGAGCTGTCTGCGTCCAGTTTGCAGCCCACAATTTGAATCTCGCGTTGTCGAGTGGATTTTACATCCAATGCATGTGTAACAGCTTTGTAAAAACACGCAAAACACCATATATGTTTTTATGCCTGATGAGAAGAAATTAACAAACGTACTGAGTTGGTTCCGGCACACAATGTTATTGCATGGAAACAGAGGAGTCGAGTGGTAAAAAATGTTCCGATTTCACGTTCTGATTAAAATGACAGCCTTACAGTGGCGACGGTTTAAGGGATAGTTGCTCCCCATTTTTTGCCTCAACATTATGGCCTCTTAATGATAAGCCTTGTCTACCAAGAGAAAGTAAACTTTCCTTGCACCGCCCTCCGCCCCCCCCCCCCCTCTGTTTTGGAACCCAATGGCCACCACTGGTCTAAAATATACAATTGTGAGGTTCTTACTATACCCCTTCAAAATGGTGTTGACCCCCCCCCCCCCGAAAGGAATTCCTGGATACGTGCCTGCTTGTACATACTTTTTGCAATATGATAAAATTATTGAGGAAACTGTCGTGTAAACCTAAGTGTTCTAAACGTATTGTAATTTTAAAATTTGTGAACAAATACTATCTCAAAAATAACTGTAATTCCAGAAACTCTATCATTCTTGTAACAATAATTTCTTGCTGGTGAGATCCTATATACTGACGATGATCAATGCTGTTAACGTACTGAGCCATTTATTGCTGGCACTATTCTCTTGTCAGTGCAGTGGAAATTCCATCACTCGTTTTTGCACTGCAAGTTGTGTCTTACACAGCAATTAATGACATTTTGGTGTCTCTTACACCATGAATATCCACAGGATTTGTTCCGGGGGTGACGCAAACGAGGCACTTTTTTCCAGTGGTGCAGCAAACGAGGCATGTTTCTCCCCAAAATAGCGATGCAGCTAAAAAAACGTAGCTGTTAGCAGGAATATATTCATATATGTCACTTAGTTATCTGGATATCTGAATTCTTCAGATACTAATTAAATAAATTACGCAGATATCTATAATCTACAATCTAGATAATCTGTATCTCCATGTAATAGACTGTCTTTATGAACCTCCTGCAACATTAAGGGTTATTGTCGATTTTTTCTGACACTGTTGCCACATTCAAAATTCACCTCAAAATGCCAAGAAAAAATGTAGCTGTAGCGAAATTTTCGCTACAACTACAGGAATTTTGTAGCTTCGCTACCGCTACAACTACAATTTTCAAAATGTAGCGTCGCTACAGCTACAGCTACAAATCTTGTAGCTAGCTACAGTAGTGACGCTACAAGTAGCTCGCTACTTCTGACCACTGCCTAATGGGCTGCTTTATCAAAGAGAATTAAAGACAGATATTTCAATAAGAGAGAAAATAAGCGGCAGTTTGTTAGAAGTTGAAAATGTCATTACTTGGTACAAACGTGTGCATTATCGCTGATGAAACGGGTGACTATAGATTTTCGATTTTTTTATGTCATTGGAGAAAGAAGATATTTACTGCATTCTACTCTGTACTACAGCGCTTTTCTTCTGTACCTGTCACCAGCTGCACGTGTGAGAGCTTTCTCCAAGCTTACCCAAGTTAAAACTAAATTAAGAGCAACTCAAAAGCAGGATAGATTGGAAGCCCTACTCTTGCTATTTGTGGAACAGGAAAAAGCTTAGTCTATTGATATAAATGAAGTTATTGATGAGTTTAAGAACATTGTACCCTTTGACAGACGTCTCTTGTTACAGATGACGTGTATTTTGATGTATTTGTTTGTAACATTTATGAATATTTTGTGTGTGTGTAATTTCTATGCAATTTGATTTTTTTCTACTACATATATTCAGAAATTTTCAACAATGTCATTTAGTGAATTTATATTCCTTTACAAACATCAGTGCAGTTAAAGAGCCAAGTGATTGTGTTGCAAAATATGCTATTAAAAAGATACAAGACCTCATTTTTTTTCTTTGTGCACACCCAAATATAAAGTTCTAGCTCCGCCTATGATTACTACCAAACATCGCACACGTTTCTACGACTAAATACTAAAATACTATATTTTCTCTTTCCAATACGCAGACACAAGCATATATACTCTCTAATACATACGGAAGTAATAAATAATTTGGGTATGTTTCGTGTTATGATGTATAAATATAAAATTCAATACACAAAAATTACTATTTATTTTCTTCTTTTCCCTCCCCGCACCGAAAAGAAAAATTGAAGAGGGAACAGGTTGTAAGTGACGTCATGATTTATCATACTTTAATTCGCGGATCGTTGGATATCCTGTATTATTTCATTCTTGTTACCTTTTCCTTACAAACAGATGTCGAACAGAGTGAATGAATAAAACCACAAAATATATTAGAAGAAGCTATACGTACAACGCCAAGGAGAGAAACATGAAATTATTATGAACATTTTTAAAAAAGAATTTAACCTCTGTTACTCTTAACAAAATATTTTGCATTCTGCAAAAAAAGAAGAAATGAAACTCATTGTACTTCAAACGTATAATAGTTTCCTCTTATTCTGTTGAATTTAACAAATATCTATTGTGCACTGGCAACTTTGAAAATATGCCAACTGTGTATGCAACACGCTCACGCCTTGTGTAATTTGGGTTGCCTAGTATAAAATGTCGTTGACTTGAAACTATACTCTGTCCCAGCTAACTGTAGAGCAGGCAAACTAAATCAAGTCTCTGCGAAAGTAGTGACGGGAGACGGCTCCACCAATGAACACGTGAGAAGAACGGAATTGTGTGGAGTGGGGGAAAGCGACTACCTTCCGAGCTGCGTGTACTCCTTCGGTCTGGCCAGTCAATTTCCCTTCTTTCTCCGACGCTATGCGCAGCCTTGCTCCACAGTTAGCTGGGACAGGGTATATGTATTGCTGAATTCTGTACAGACGAATGAAAACAAACGCTGAACCTCAGATCCTCAGAACCTCACGTAGTGGCAGCGACACTAGCGCCACAGCGGGAAATTTGAATCGCTAATAGCAAATGTGAATGGAACTTACCAGTTTTGGATCCAAACCTGAAGGTTCAGAATCTGATCTCACTACCTCAATTATTCCTGAAGCAACGTCTATCCAAAATGTTGTGTAGTTGTAGACTACTGTAGCACTGGAAAAATAGAACGTAATGGCTTTATCAACTATGATACATATAAATCCCTAATGTAATAAGCTGTTATCACTTTTCTTCTTTCGAATTGAGTTATGTACAAATTATTCGTGAATAATTTTGCAATAATAATATTAACAGAACATGTATTCTCAAAGAGGATAAATCTTCATTTCTCCAATTGAGAATAAATTAGAAATGTAGGGTATGTGAAGGAAAATTCAGAGAGGAGGGGAAATTTCCAGCTCCTTCAATTCGAACACTGATGAAGAATAAAAATATTAATCAACCCAATTTAAGTTAATAACTCATGATAATATCAGAAAATATAACATTCTAACTCTTATCTATGTTCATTTCATATGATCAGTAACGTATATTACAAATTATACTATGATGTTAAGGTTTAAGAAGAAAAATCACATTTAAATTCCAATTCGAATTATTCTAAAATATTGCTTAATGATCTAAACAGATTTCTATATTCTGAATTGTACTTCTACATTTTCTTCTGAGAGAGATATACAGCGTGCCAGTGCATTACAGAAGTGTGCATAATTGTATACTGAGTAATTTTGTTGCGATTTTATATTATTCAACGGACTTTCTAACATAAAACAATATAAAATTTGTCATGAACATGTCAGTTTTAAAGCATTTCATAAAATATAAATTCGAGAGAACCTAAATATCTCTACTCGCTTTTCATTTCTCATTTTCATTTCCTCATTAGTCCATCACAGGACTGAAGTCCCATTTATGTTGAACATAATGTACACAAAGATAATTTTAATAATACACACAAATGTTAATAATGTTAATGTTAATACATAAAATAATGTTAAGATTTATGATAGTGTGACAACATATAAATACAGTTAAAACTTATTTACAGACAAATCCGATAAAATATAATGTTTCACAAAACTTTGCGCCTGAAAGCATAACATGAATCAAAAAATATATGGGCCTATCCAAATCATGCACTAAGGATAATTCATTAAACGATACCTGAACTCTTGTTATTGGCGAGTTTTTGTGTGTGTTTAACCTTGGGAATGGCGTGTAGAAAGGTGTTCTGTTCCTCGCTCTAAAAGGTGTGACATGGAAGTTTATTGTCTCTAACAGCTCAGAACATAGCCAATCTTGTCTTACTAATTTACGTAAAAGCATTAGATCATTAAAAATTCTTCTGTATTTCAAGGTATTGATACCAAAATGGCTACATAAAGTTACATAATTTCTATTATGATATTCAATATCGCTTTTAAAACACAACCATTTGACCATTTGCATTTGTACCTTTTCCACTGCGCCCTCCCAAGTCCTATGCTGAGGATTCCTTATTGAACTGCAATATTCTAACATCGGGCGAATTAGTGAGACGTATATCCTATTTACCGTTGAGACTGAAAAATTATGCAAAACGTTTCTCCTGATAAAACCTACAAGCTTCAGACTTCTTTTTATGATCGCTTGAGTTTGAGTTGGTGTTTTAAGTCTACTTTGAGCACAGTAAGTCTAATCGGGACTGAACCTACAGTTTAAAGTGGGATCCGAACCACTATGTGCCTCCATTATGATCGCTTGATAATGACAATTAAATGTTAAGTCAGAAGTAAACGTAACGCCTAAATCTATAGCATTCTTTGTTCGTTGAACTATTTTATTGTCTAGTCGTAAGAGACAACTCTTTTCTTATTACTAAAAGATACAATCTTGCATTTATCTACGTTCAGGACCGTTCCTCTTTGTGTGCACCACTCGGCAAAATTGTTCAAATCTAATTGCAGTTTTATGCAGTCGTCTACTGACCGAATCTGGTGGTACAACTTTGCGTCATCTGCGTACATTAACACCTTAGCTTTTTTCATTATTAGGGGCACATCGTTTACAAATAATAAAAACAAGTATGGGCCTAAGTTGGAACCTTGAGCACTCCAGATGACACCTCCCTTTCAAAAGGTGAAAAACCGTTCAATACAACAGTTTGCGTGCGGTTTGATATACAGGGTCATCCGTTTGAGATGTCAGAAAAGTAAACCGTTATCTACAAGAGGGTAATGTAGATATCTGTGAGCAGTTTGTTGTAATAAAAGCAGAAAGGATGTAAGTTTCGAGTGAGTGGAGGTTTACAGTCTTCAGCTGCGTGGCGGCAGTAGCATGCATGTAATACTCGAAAATTTCGCATTCCATACGACATACTGTGTGCGCTGTTGTGACGTGACCACCACCTTTGTTACCATGCACATTAGCGCCGCCATGTGGCTGAAGTATGTAATCCTGCACTCACTCGAAACTTACATCCTTTCTGCTTATATTACAACAAGCTGCTCACAGATATCTACATTACGCTCTTGTAGATAACGGTTTACTTTTCTGACATCTCAAACGGATGACCCTGTATAACTAGTTAGCAGTTCTAATAGCTGACCTGATACCCCCACTGAACGTAGTCTTTGTATGAGAATTACCCGATTCAGCTTGTCAAATGCTTCACTCATGTCAGTGTAAATAACATGCATTTGTTGTCTGGTATTAAAGCTGTCGGCAATATCCTGTGTTATTACAGCTAAGTTTGTAAGTTGATCTCCCGCGTACAAAACCATGTTGTTGGGGTGAAATTGTATCCCTCAGGTGCCATTTAAGGTGGTCGCATATAAGCGATTCCAATGCCTTGGAAAAAAAATAGGCAGCAGTTATATGGGACGATAATTACAAACGTTATGCTTGTCACCTGATTTATGAATTCGTGTTACTAAAGCTTTTTTCATCTCAGAGGATAGATACTGCGTTAACTTCCTCATTAGTTACACAAAGTTGTGGTATATTATTGGAATAAATGTCTTCCCGCTCTGTAATTGATACAGCATTATCAGCAGGAACATAAAAACTAGCAAAATAGTCAGAAAAGAGCTCACATGACACTTCCGAATGTACAGAGGATCTATCACCACAAAATACATACGTTGGTATTCTCGTCGAGCGTGACTTGTCCCTTATACGTAGACTATAACCCCAAATTAATTTAAGATTTAATTCTATTTGCTCTTCCAAGTTGATTAAATATTCCCTGTAATTTATTTTATGCAATTTTCTGAATGCTGACCTATGCGCGGAAAAGTCGACATAATCACACGTTAGTATCGACTCCTTTCATTTTTTGAGTTCCTTGTCAAACCACGCCGGGAATTGTCTTGCTCTTTCTCGCTTTCTAGGAACTGTTTCGTCTATCAAGATCCTACGCGAAATAGTTTACTTTATCTGCCACTAGAGCGTGGAATGAAATTCCCAATGAGCTTAGAAAATTTTCTTCTTTCGGCTACTTGGGGACAAAATTTTAAAAATCACTATTTGGAAATAACTTACCAGTACAGAAAAATGAAAAAATGGATACATTTTCATCCCAGGTTACTGTGTGGAACATCACAGGTTCCTTTGTATGTTGCTTGAATGGGTATGTATGTATGTATGTGTGTGTGTGTGTGTAGTGGTAGCGTCGTTGCCTTGTAATCAAGGGGTCCTGTGTTCGATACCAGGTGGAGGCACATAGTGGTTCGAATCCCACTTTAAACTGTAGGTCCAGTCTCAATTAACCTTACTGTGTATAAAGTGGACTTAAAACACCAACTTAATCAATCAATTTATTTTTAAAATTTTTATGGTGTGGGTGTTTAAGTTCGTGTTTATATTAGTAGATTCACACATTTCTGTCCTTTTGCATATGAATGTTTTAAATTTTTACAATTAAGTACACATGTATGTGCTTGTAGGACTAGGATAATATCTATACGTAAGGACATTCTTTGTCCACAACTATAATTTAACACTCTTACATATTATGATTAAGTCTTACTACTTGTAAGTAATCTACTTTTGCCACAATGTAAAAATTGTTGGGTTGAAGAAAAGGACTATGTCTGAACTCCGCCATTGTAAATAAGAAAATATTGAAAAATGGAACGAAATTAAATTAATGAATAAGCCATTACTGATTACCAGTTTAAGAATTTTTAAACCTTAACTGAAACTCGAACACATGTAAATATCTATGTACAGTACATAATCTTAAAGTTATTAGAACAGATGAATGTGGTAGCATGAATGATTGTGAAAACTTAATACTGTAAAAGGTTATTAAACCTGTGGCTGCAGGAAAAGGTCTTGCATCTGGAACATACTGTGATGTTTCATGACTTCAAACTTCTGACTAAACAGGACATTCAGATTTACACAATGAGGGGGAAATATTTATGCATATACAAAGATGGATCCCTATGCTCCACCCCCTGACCCATTTCTACTTGTGCTACAATTTTTATTTTGTGTATAATTAATGACTGGTATGTTGGTAGTGTGCTTGTAAACTTAAATGTCCGTATGTGTTTGTGTTTCTTCATTTAAGGTGCTTGAATGGTCAGAAGTGGGGAGTCAGCAGCAAAATGGAGCCTGTTGACCAGAGATACCTTCAAAAGAAGATGATGACGCCCACTGAAATTCACAACAATATGTCTACAACTGTGGTGGAATATCCTGTGTCTTATGGTGTCGTAAAAAGATCGTGTCGGGAGTTTAAATGTAGGAGAATATCCTTCTAAAGTGAACATGGCGGTGGCCCTTCAAAAACTGTCACAACAGAAAAGAGCATCAATAAAGTAATTGACTCGCAGACACAGGGTGTGTGTGTTGCAATGGCTGCAATAATAAGGCGGGTTTTGAATTGCTTGGACAACCTACGTATTCACCAGATCTGGCACCGAGTGACTACAGACTGTTCCCAAAACTGAAAGAACACCTGCGTGGGAAGAGATTTTCGTTGGGTGATTTGAAGAGGTTGGACAACCCTCCTTCCAGGAAGCGGTAGAAATGTTGGAACATCTCTGGGACAACTGCATCAAACTTCAAGGAGATTATTCAAAAAAATAAGCTAAAAATTTTTCGTACGGACATCGGGAAGGGGTGGAGCATAGGGATCAACCCTCGTATATTGTATGTATTGTGTACAGTGTATGTAATTGTATATTAACATGCGTTATGGCTTTTTATGTTACCCACTCATGTACTATAAGCTTCACATTCCTATCACAAAAATTCACAATATTACACTCACTTAAATATTATGGGTCCGGTAAAATCAGCACTAGGCTCCCATTCAAACATAACAGATTTCTTTCTTGTATTATCCTTATGGGTGACTGCATTCTGAAAATAAAAAAAATATTTATATTCATTTGCAAATTTCTATACGTGTTATAATACTGAATAATTCACAATTCTATACATTTTACCATTAACGTGTTGTTTTTCAGGCATAAAACTGTATTAAGAATAATACTTTGAAAACTTCAAATTAAAATACATAAATCTAGTGCAGTAAGTTGTGGTAAGAATGCCAAACTGCATTTCATACACAATTGATTAATTATTTTTTCTAGTGTACAGTTTTTCACGTGAAACCAGGGTAAATATAACTATTCACTTATAAATTTACTTTTAAAATGCTTCTAAGAAGCACGAAATATCTCAATTGCACAATATTTGTATATTGTGTAATTGCAATTGTACATCTATTAAGGTTTTTTAAAAGATTTTCATCGTAGTTGTGAAGAACTCTTACGACTGTATACTAATTTCAGAAATATAATGTTTTCAAATTGTACTTCTCTTCACTATACACTCACACACATAGCAGACTTATCAGTACATGTGCATGTCACTTGTGAGCTATTCCATATTTTAATTCTATAATTATGTCTTCGTACCTGTTATTTCAGCAGCGTAAATACCCAATTAATGCCATGCCATTATTGTACTCAATGCCTAATGGCAACTTTGACGAATCGTAAAGGCATTCAGAAAATAGGGCAGGACACATGGAAGCATGAGCACCCGAAAGATTTTTCTCAGGGAAGGGGTTGCAGAGAGAAATTTCACATCTTGCTTTCAGTCATAGAAATTTATGTTTTGCCTTATTGCTTTTATTATTTTATAAATCATAGAATTAAAATTGAATTGAAAGTACCTGGCGTTGTTAAGTTCAGACTCGAGTTCACTTTTCAAACAGCTTTCTAGCCTTTTCCTACTTTTTCACGAAGCACAGATAGAGAGACGAATACTGCGTTTCAGACGGTGCGCGGACGCTCCTTAAAATTAACTCATTACATGTTAACGAACTAATATGTTTTTATTTTATTTTAAAAATCAGTCATTTTTAAATTTGAGGGTAATTTTTTTACTATTTTTAGGTCATAAATTTTTATTTTGTATTTTTTTAAGATTTTTTATAAAAAACATTTCTTCATGAATTTCGGATGTAAAAGACAATGTTAATAGCACTTCAATTTACTTCTCAATTTTTTCCTTTGAAGATAGTACAACAAAATCCAAGCAACAAATATACAAAGATCTATTATAATACTGGCTTTGAGTCAAAGGGTAGTTTAAGTTGCAGGTTTGATGTATTGTAGCACGCAGTAGTGCGGTAATGCTGCCAAGCTCAAGACATGAAGAAATATTTTCTGCATTTGCTATGATTTCTTGAAAGTGTTCATGTTGCCTCTCACATTTGATAATTCTGTTTAATAATAATGTTTCTACTTAAACAATCTATCGTTAATTTGTTGTACATGATTGCTGTAACTTACAACCTGCAAGTCACAGAAAATATTATTCGTAATAAAATATCGCTACCATTTGAATTTAAAATTTTGGGTGTGTCAGCGCTTAGGCTATTTGCACCCGTCGCATAATACGGAGTCCAGCCCCTTACCATAACTGTAGTGTCACATAACTAAAACCTTAAAACATTCTGACTTAGATTAAAAGCTGAGGCTGTAAAGGGACACTCAGCACACACAAGGACAAAAAAAAAGGACAACACAGAATTATACTGGCCATAGGACCAGTCACCAGAGCCTCGTTAGTCTGCACAAAGCAGTCCAGGGTGTACTATGTGGAAGTGAGGTTGACAATTGGGTGTACTACGTGGAAGATTCACCCCAAATATCACTACCATTTCACCACTCAAATTGCAAGACCTTTTTCCAGATATCTCAAGGGGAGCAAGTACCCACTGGCTCCCCTATGCGGGCGCTATGGCATGGAAGTAAGGTCCTAGTGTAAGGTCTTGATTATAGAAAACCACAAGCAGCACCGTAGCTAGACATTTTGGCGCCCTAGGCGGGATTATGGTTTAGCGCCCCACCCCGTTCGACTCCACCGACATTTTATGTGCATTCTTCGATATTTTCTTCTTATGCCATGGTTTGTGATATTTATATCCAACAAATTTTAAAATGAAAACAAGAAACACCATTAAAAACATATTTTAATTTAAAAATTTGGAGTTTTCATTTGTGCTTAAAAACGTTTAGTAGCATATTTTAGAATGTTTCAGTTATGTCTTAATGTCTGAAGAAAATCTTTAAAATTGTACTACCTATATTTGGGTAACATAAAATTCCAGCAGTATGTTACCGGAATACGGTATTTCTATGTCAAGTGTAAATTTCTAAGTCCCATTTTTTATTTTCTTTATTTTTTTTATTTTTTTTAATGGCGCTCTAGGCTTCAGCTCCCTTTTTCTACCCCTCGCTACGGGCCTGACCACAAGTAAGCAGAAGAATGCACTCAATTCATTAGATGGAAGTGTCAGGACGAGAGACAAGAATTTTTAGAAGTCTAGAAAGATAGATAATCATCACCATTTAAAGATGACCACTCAAGTACCAAAATGACACTCACATGTACAGTGGGATCCATGAGTATTACCATGCAAATTGTCCATCACCATGTTCGTGCACTTTATTTGACCCAATAAGAGCTTCAAGAATTAAAAGAAAACTCAAAACAAGATGATGACAACTTCTGACCAGCATACATAAAAATGTATGGCTTAACACACAGGATGTAAGAGAAAAATTAATGAAAATAGTTATGGACAATTTGCACCGTAATACTCATGGATCGCACTGTACTATTATTACTTACCTGGGGACCAGCACCACAGCTGAGTATCTGACCAACTTCAGGAGAAATATAGAAAGTAGGAAGCGCAGTCTCATGTTCGTTTATCGAGTGTGCCTGCACCAGGAAACCAGCGAAGTCCAAACTTGGATGAGAGTCTAGAATGATTTCCAGCCTCTGACCGTATTCTAGGTGACTTCTGGATGTTCTGACAGTGTATGGCGAAGGGCCTACTTGCGGCTCGATTCCCCCATGATTAGGTCTCATTGTTGAGCAGGCTGCAATTGGAGCTCCAGTTCGGTAGCTTTCAGCAAATCTCACCATACCAAATAGCAGGATGTAAAGGTGTAAGGTCGCCATCACAGTTGTCTTCATTCTAAAACAAACAAAAAATATTTAGCAGAAGAAAAGTCTTCAGCGATAATATAAAAGAGCCTACACACTAAACGCACTGCCATGAAATTAGGCGGGTGGCAGAAGTTCGCGCTGTTGCCACGTCGGAGCACAACCCCGTGTGTTCGGAGGTTTAAGAGAAGGAAATATCTCGTTGTAGAGTTGGTCTTTGTAATCAATGTGATACAAACTGACAGTATTTGCTCGAGAGCTCAGGGATGACATAAAAGTGCCCCGGAGAGAGGTCGGTCTGACGCTCGAACTGCTCAACCTCAACTGCTTAAAGCAGGATCTACCATACAAAGGGACAGTGAAAGCAGGAGGCTGTTATCAGAGTCCATTATTCGAGGAAATTAGTTACCAATTCAAAACCAGAAAATTAGATCTTTTCATTTTTGCTGTAGAATTTTGACAATCAACAAGTAAATATTTCCCCTTTCTTTATATATCATAATCAGATAACTGTATGCTATGCAAGTTAAATTGATAAACAATTAGGGGGCAACGCTGTATAGTGAATGCGACCATACGACCGAGAATTCTAAGAATAGGTTCCTCAATACACCAACTAATATTTATTTAATAAGAAGTTAGAATAACAAAAACCTAATATAGATTAAAGGCTCGCTTAACAATGGAAACTTATGGGAAATACCTTCATATTTAATTCTTCATATCTTGGTTCTACCAGGCATTTTCAGTAGTATAACAGGCAAAAAGCAAGGAATAAAACCTAGGCAATCACATGAACTGGTTTACATCACTTTATAATAATAACTTGCGTTATACAAGTCAAGCGAAAAGTAAACACAGCTATCCGTTTATATCACAGCTACATTGAAATCTAAAGTTGCGTGTGGGTAAAAAATACAAATTTATATTAAATATTTCGCCACCACACCAATACTTATTATTTGTCCTTCATAGCCTTCAATTTTTCACAAATGTTTGTTAATCATAATTGCGTTTTCATAATAATGTATCTAGTATCTAAGTAGGTATATGTAGCAAAAATATGCCGCTTTTCTACTTCTTTAAGGTAATCGCAACAATAAAAATGAATGATGAAGTGATAAAATTGATGGTAGCGTTGGCGGGTCATGAGGGTGGCAAAGTGGGCAACTGCCTCCAAGACATGGGAAAATTGCAGAAAAAATACTTTTCTTGCACTTTTAATAAAGGGTGTACGGAAGAAAATACATAAATAAATACATAATTTCCTTTTTAAAAAAAAATGAAAATAATGTATGCCATTTTTATATATATATATACAATATATTTAGAAATTTTAAAAGGAATAAATCTAAAGTGGAGAAAACGTTACCTCAATTAAAGATTACCCACACCTTAATTTGCGGATTAAGGAATAATCACAAAGAAACTCGCGGTACCTCAATGGCCAAGCGAGTTTAGTGTTCAAACTTGGATCTAGTCATTGATGTTCCCAGGTTCGAGTCACGGCGTAAGCATGGGTGTTCTTTGGGATTGTCTTTTCATGAATCTAGTGTGATCATGACTCATCGTTGCGATTAAACAAAAGTGGTAGAAAAATTACGTCAAGTAACAAATACATAAACAACAACCATGGCCTATGCCTTTGTTTCGCAATTCGATTTGCTAATCACTGCACGACGGAGGCCGACTAAATTGCTGTTCTTAATGATGGTCACATCACACACGCGCACATATTTTCAATGATTGTTTGATTTGGTTTAATTTATTTCGCTTTTCTGCCACTTTTGGCTAATTGCGAAGATGGGCTTGAATGATAAAATGATGAAATTGATGAATGACACTCGCAAACATCCATGCCCAGGCCGGGATTCGAACCCGGTGCCCCTGGTGTTGTACCGCGATGTGCTAATCACTCTGCCACGGAGGTCGGCACAAACATACTCACACACACATTTATAAACGTATGTATATCATATATGTCCGGTTGAGGTTACGTTATGGCGTATTAAACTAAATCAGTCAGATATTTGCATGAAAATATGCACCGGGCACTAAATTCCGCTCCCCCACACTCAGTGGCTTTTAAATTATTTTGACTTTACGACATTTTGGAGTGTTCTATTGTGTTTGTCTCCTGTAATGATCATTTACCCAGGGCCGGCGCTACTCATTTTGCCGCTCTGGGCGATTGCGGCAGAGGACGCAGCCTTTCGACCCCCCCCCCCCCACTCATTACGCAGCAACAGGAAATTGAAAATCAATATATTCCTAAGTAAAACATCAAACTATAAAATAAATAATGAGAGTTGTTACGCTATTTCAATACTATTAAACACAAAATGATATCTCGCTCGACCACTTTAAAAAATGCGACACTAATTTTATATTATGTTAATGTTGACTTCTATAAGAATAAATTTCTTTATGTTTTATTTATTTTTTGAGGGATTTCGTTGATTGGTGCAGAAATTAATGGAATAAATGATATTAAATTAATTTCCTCTCTCTCTCTCTTTCTCTCTTAAACGTATCTTAAATGTAACAAGTATTAGGAAAGAAATGAAAGCTTGACTTCATATGTTTACCGTTGTTGGTCTGCAATATATTAGGTTAGTCAAAAAGTAAATGCAATGTTTTTCTTTTCTTCCGTAGGTTGGCTGTACAACTCTGCGCTCGCAAGCCGATAGATAGTATCGTCTTCGCCTGTGGCAGGTTACAGCGTCATCACTTCAGTTCGTTCTGCAGTGTTGCCAAGCAAACATGGCTGCGCCACTGTCCGTGTGCACCACAGAAGAACAGCGTTCTGTAATCCGTATTTTGTGGTCTGAAGGTGTACCAGGAGCTGAAATCCATAGAAGACTTTCAGCACAATACGGTGACAATGTTTTACCGCTGCGAAGTGTTTACCAGTGGATTGAAAAGTTCAAAAGCGGTCGAATAAGTGTGAAGAACGAGGAAAGAGCAGGTCGTCCAGCCACATCCACTACTGATGACAATATTGAGCAAGTCAGTGAGCTGGTTCTGAATAACCGACGAGTGACTGTTGATGAAGTGGCAAACCATATGCACGTTAGTCATGGTTCTGCATATGAAATTATCCATAACAGGCTCAACTTTCATAAAGTCTGTGCGAGATGGGTCCCTAAAGAACTCACTGACGAGAACAAGCGAAATCGTGTGAGAATCTGTCAGCGATTATTGGACAGACATGCTAACGAAGGTGAAGCCTTTTTGAAACGAATCCTCACTGGAGATGAAACATGGATCCATCACTTCGAACCTGAGAGCAAACGCCAGAGCATGGAATGGAAACAACCTGAATCTCCAGTGAAAAGAAAAAAGTCAAGCGCCAACACTCTGCAGGAAAAGTGATGTTCACTCTTTTTTGGGACTCAGAAGGGGTACTTATGGAACATTATGTGGAAAACGGGACAACAATAAACAGTGAACGATATAGTGATATGCTTTCGAACAAGTTGAAGCCTGCAATTCGAAGCAAACGATGAGGTCGATTGTCGGAAGGCATTCTTTTGTTGCATGACAAAGCGCGTCCCCACACCGCCTCCAACACCGCTCAAACTATTCAGAATCTGGGCTTCGAGGTGTTAGAGCATCCTGCATACAGTCCCGATCTCGCCCCGTCGGATTACTATCTGTTCGGTCCACTAAAAGATGCTTTAAGAGGCCGTCGATTCGACACAGATCCACAGGTGAAGGAAGCGGTGCATACGTGGCTTGCTGCTCAACCGAAAACCTTTTTTTCTCAGGATATCAAGTGTATTGAAGTGCAGGGGGACTATGTTGGAAAATGATATCATTGTAAGTTTTCTATTGTTGCTGTGGAAAGTAAAATAAAAATGATTTCATTTACTTTTTGACTGACCTAGTATGATTGGATTCTTAAAAGAATTACATGTAATATTTCCAGATCTCCCGCGTGGGTGATCTGAGGTCTGAATTCTTTCTTGCGTTGTCCCCGCATAAAGCGGCTCTGGGGTTCACCCAGCCTAAAATTAATGGGTACCTGGGGTCAACCCTGGGAGGTAAAGGCGGCCGAAGAGTGGTGCTGATCGCATTACCTCCAAAATGGCCTAGATCGAGAATATGTGTGGCCCTACCCCCACATCCCCTAAATGTGCCATCATGACATGGTGCTATATGCACAGGGAATTTTACCCTTACCTTTGCATGTAATATTATTTTTCGTATAATGCTATCTTGCATAAAATGGGAACGAGCGTGTTTCAGACATAATTGGCCGAAGAAATAGTATTTAATTTAAAAAAAAAAAAACTTTGTTCGGCACTTGCCACGGTTACCGAAAGTTAATAAATTCGAAGTTCTACACTCACATTAGGTGCAAAATCATGACCCTTTATCAGTTTAAGATATCCTTTGTGTAAT
Source organism: Lepisma saccharinum (assembly GCF_977018435.1). Taxonomy (NCBI): domain Eukaryota; kingdom Metazoa; phylum Arthropoda; class Insecta; order Zygentoma; family Lepismatidae; genus Lepisma; species Lepisma saccharinum. The sequence continues at coordinate 49,920,472 of NC_139229.1, forward strand.
TGTTTTTTTTATTATTATTATTTATTTATATTTTTATTCAGTAGCCTTTTTGTGTTAACATTCCGGCAAGTTTTCTACACTTTTCAGACAAAAGATCAAATGGCATATCTTTATGCTTACTAATATCATAAAAGAAATTGAAAATTCACTATGATGTGAGCTGCTCAAATCTTTCTCTTAGAGCTAAAATAATCGTCTAGGACCTGGTAATAAAAATCAACTTTGTACCATGTGGATCTTCAACAGTTTCATCACACTGAAACTGCTTCTTCTTTCGATTTCAGCCCTGTACAGTGTTACCTATCTTTGGATCGTCTATATCTAAATTCGATGCCAATTCTTTCTCATCAACCGAGACTCACAGGTCACCGCCCCCCGACGACTCCACGAGTGGAGGTAGAGGCTGCCAAGTAGCGTCACTCCTGCTTTTTTCAAAGCGCTGATATGTTTGCAAGAAATCATCTAACAGCATCTAACACATCGTTATAGATTAATGTTTTGAAGACATTTGCTCATTACATTACGTGGAGTAAAAAGTCATACCAGATAACTAGTGCAAACTAGAGCAAAGGAATGTAAATCCACATAACTGGTTTGCAATAAATACACTGAGCCTCATGTGCGACCATTTGGACAGTTTTATTGTCGCCAATTATTTTAAGGAACGCATCATAGACCTCTCCCACTTGATATCTCACCGGAGTTAAGGCATCGAATGAGCTTTCCCACCTTGTGGAACTCAGTGCTTTTAAAGTGAGACTACTGATATGTTCATTGAAAACGGTGGGATGGCATATATTAACTCCCAAGTTATATAATATAATATTATAATTTTCAAGTTTTCAATAGGCTTATTTTTTTTCTTCTCTTCAAATTTTGCTACCCTGAAAATTTGCCGCTCTGGGCGGTGGCACGGTTCGACCCCCCCCCCCCTTCCGCCGGCCCTGCATTTACCCTCATTGTTGCGTGTAGAAATGTAGAGAAATAGTGTTAAAGAACCAAAGACATGTGTGAATTCATCACGAAGTTCTTCCGTTGTCATCCATTTCTTTTACCACGATTAACTTGAAAAGGGACAGAAAAGCAATGAAAACAAAATATGTGTTGTTAACATTGCTTCCGAATAATTGCCTCCGACGTAGCGCGGGAAACCGGAATAGCACCCCCTGGCCTCAAGACAAAGCATGCTCGTTTCCTCCTAGACGCTCCGAGCATACAAGCCAATCAGATTCAGGCATGACGTCATGCAATATTACCAGTAAATTTTGTGGGCAGAGCCAATGGCAACGGGCCATTCCTGTTCTATTAATTATTTTTTTTAGATATTTCACTACATTCTCCTTTGATGTATATATTGACTTCTTATTTCTGTGGCTTTAGGTTTTCCTTTTCACTTTTTTATTTGTTAATTGTTATAATTTGTCGTCTCTTATGGATTCGATTGTTTTGATAGATTAACCCAAGAGTCAAATTTCAAGTTAAAAATAAATTTCCATGATCATGCTCAAAATAACAAAATGGAACTATCTTTCCCTTGCAGAAATTGATTTATTAATAGGTTAATATTAAGACATATTGAGTATACGTACATATGGTTTAAAAAAATCCACCGATTGTGCAAGCTGACTATCATCCACGATTTCCGTCTGTTTAAATATTGAAAGGGAAGAAAATTCCAGAAGTTTCGTGTCAAATGTATTTGATACTATTTGATGTGTATGTAGATATTTTAATATTAACTATTATTAATTTCAATACAGCCCATTAGTCGTTATAACGTCGCTCTAGTAACCAGAGACAAAAAAGATCCAACAATATTAACAAAAATAAAGCCTTGCGTTTTTCGTGTGTGTGTTCTAACCAAACTTTCAATATATTTTTGTTTTGGTGTGAATTGCATGTTGTTTTTTCACATTCCCAGAGTTCAGAGTAGGAATAATCATATCCCTGGGTATGATTCTGGACGAAAGTTTGAGTTGGGAGATTTTTCATGAATGTTTAGCAAGTGCCCTAAAAAGTTTTTTTTCCTGGTTTACTTGGATACCTGCTACTTGGTTCATTTTCCTGCAATGACGTCATCAAAGATGCCAGTACCACAAGCACAAATCCGCTCATAAGTCTGGCGATACTTATCAGAGTTTCATTTTTATGGTCATGTGACCTTAAAGAAGTTACTGGCATGAATGTAACGAACTTAAAATTGATGCTATCATATGCATCTGGTGGTAATTCCCAGAATGCACTAGAGTGGAGAGAAGATGCATTTGCAACAACTAATCATAATGCATGATATCTGTCAATCTCAATATATACACTGAAGAGAAGAGCAAAACTCTAACCTCTCATTCATTAGAGAGGTTTTGCAAGATGGACGCAGAATGTGTTGCTGGTTGAGTGAGGAGAACCTACTGTACGTACTGAAAGGTTTGAGAAGCAAAAATGGACCCCCCTTTACACAGGAATAAACTTAATACTCTGGTAACTATATAAATGTGCTATTAGAAGGGATATTTATTTTGTGTGATAAGTGCAGTTCTTAAATCAAATGTAGGATTATATTCACAATTTAAAAACCAAAATGTTATTTTATATACTACTTATGATCCGATTTTGCACAGCTATTACACCGAAATTTTATTTTATTTACCGCTCTTGAACCCGAAATTGACTGATTTTGTACCGAAATTTTGATTTTTTTATTTACCCAAAATATGTGCCTCTACGTATTGGGTTTAAAATCCGTTTCGGCCTACTTCTGAATAGAACACACACCAGTTTTTTTGTTGTTGCCTGGTTCAATCGTTAATTGATTGATGAGGTTTATTTTACGACGTTTTTCTGCCATTTTGGCTAATCGCGAAGATGAGGATGATGTGATGAAATTGATGAAGGGACACTCACAAAGAACACCCATGCCAGGCGTCGTAGCGCGCTGTAGTAACCACTCCTCCACGGAGATTGACCCTAGTTCTATCATAAGTCCCTATTTCTAAGATAGCCTAACAGTGGCGGCGATTAGGGGGCCCTTGCCCCACACTTTTAACCACTTTTGCTCCCACACTATGCTAAATCTTATCTACCGAGGTAGATACAAAGGAAAAGTAACTGTTCCCCCCTTAGTTGTGGCACCTTGCCCCCTCCCCCAGTTTTGGAACCCAATCGCCGCCACTGCATATACTATTTGCCGAAATTGCGAAGTTCATCCGTTATTGCTGGGTAATCCCATAACTTCAAAATAAAAATAATAATAAAGTTACAATTTGATTTAATGTACAAATTAATCTTACCTTGAGAATTTTTGATGAGTAACTTGAACAGCCACCTTTCTCTAGTTATATCCCCGTAGCTTCTACAAAGATGGCGATTTCGTAATGTACAACACTTCAATAAACATCATACACCATCTCACGTACCAGTCTCACACTAAGCACTTAGCGTTATTACATCTGACAAAATTCCCACGGGGGGCCTCATAATGTTAGTTACCATAGCAACTGGACGTCCAGAAAAATTAACAAGGTTGGTGGCTACTGATGAAGTGATGAACAACTTGTTACGTATTTGTATTTTCCCCCTTGTTTTACGCCTCTCTTCTGCCCCCTTTTGGCTAACTGCAAAAATAGGGATGAAAGAATATTCGATGAAATTAACCCTAGGTTACCCGTGCCGTACGATAAGCTTACTTACCTGAGGGGGGGGCTCACTTTGCCTTTTTTAATCACAAAAAATCAAGAAACCATTTGGTATTGAATTGCTTCTTGCTTGCTTTTTTTATAGAGTTTAGTTATTTATTAATTATAATGATTACAAAAATTACCATTAAAAAATAATTATTGCATGAGTGTCACACCCATATCTTGCCATTCACTAAAACTCCCAAAAACCATAATATTTTTTTTTATTAATGCTTCTTTGTTTATAGAGGGGCAGTTGTTTATTAATTATAATAATTACAAAAAAATATTATAATCATTACCAACGAATTTTACACTCTCACTAGCATGATCGTCTCGAATAACACGCTTTTAAAGATGGCGCCTGATACGCCCTCCATATGCATTTTGGCTCCTACTTACATTGCGTTTATGTTTTTATGAACAAAACTAAGACAGAATATTCAGAATACCCTAGGGAAAAATGTGAATAATTTCCAATTTTTTATCAAAAATTTCAGTTGAAATTTTTTTAAAAAAATATATGTGGTGCGCCTGACGCCCCCCCTCCCCCCTCGGGTATGCTAGGGTTAATGAAGGGACATCGACGACGTAGCGCACGTGACCAGACAGGGACCCTCGAACTTGAAACCTTCTGTCGTGAGTTGAATGATCCGACCGCTGCTACATACTTTTGCCATGAGTTATGCATATCATTTTTCAAACAAAGTGCTTTTATTTTCTTGCAAACAATATGTATATACAGGGTGTACCAGAAGTGATAGCGCAAACTAAAACGGAGAGAAGCACATTATCTTGGAAGCAAAAAAGTCTCAGTAAACATGTGGTCTCAAACGAACCTTTTACGAGATTGTTGGGAATGTGTGCACACAGAATACTAAATGCATCATATCGATAGATGGACCAGAATGCATGATATCGATTGATGCACCAGAATGCATCGATTGATGTACTAAAGTATGTTTTATAGCTTCTTCAAAGAATCAGATTCACATTTAATGCATTTGGGTGCATTTTTGTAAGTCGTGAAAGAAACACTAAAGTGCATAATTTGATTCAAATGAGGATTTCCTTCAGTCGAGATGCACTTCAATGCATCACTTGATGTTCCTTGATGCACCTTCCTGCATCTTTATGGATGATGCATTCTGGTGAATCAAAACGTATCAAGGTGCATCAATACGCATCTAGGTGTATCAAAACGCATCAACTGATGCATTGAGGTGCATGTCGACTGAAATAAATCCTCCTTTGAATCAAATGATCCACTTTGGTGTTTCTTACAAAAATACACCCAAATGCATCAAATGTTAATCTGATTCTTTGAAGAAGCCCTAAAACACACTTTAGTTCATCAATCGATGCATTCTGGTGCATCAATCGATATGATGCATTTAGTTCTCTGAGTGTGGTTACGATCTCCTTACGCACTACGAGGTTTCTTTGTTTACAATTGAACACTGCCGCACATGTAACATATTTAAGTAATGTTAACTAAACAAAACATACATTCAGTCCGCCACAAAAAAAAATAGCACCACTGCATTTGTGCTCCGCTATGAATTATGTGATCTTTCGGCAATTCGACGATATAGAAAACAATTGATTTTGTTCCGAGCCTGTGAACAGGACAAGAGCAAGGGTGGAGACATGGTAGCATACTATACAGGGTGGATAAAAATAATGTTTTTTATTAAATCACGCTAAACATGCAATTTTTAAGAGTGGTGCTATTTTTTTGTGGTGGACTGTACATACATACACAAAACATAAAACCAAACATAACAAGTACTGTACAGTACAATAGTCCTTGGTAATAAAAGTAACAGTAATGTCGAGCGAGGTGAAACTTTTAATTCTGTTCTTTGTTACTAGGTAGGACTATGTCACCTCACACGTGAAGACAGTAGGATGTGTACAAACAATCAAGTCAGTGGCGGGTCGCAACCATACATTCGCAATTACTTCGCAAACGGTTCGTTTGCGATCCCACATTTACTAGGACTCTTCTTGCTTCTATCGCGTATTTTCACCGTTTCAGTTTGCGCTATCACTTCTGGAACACCCTGTATACATACTACACACATAACTCGAAATGCATCAATTCAATGTTGGCACAGTTAAACGTGTAACTTTTGGTGTTTTTTAAATGATCCTGTCCATTGGCGACGATTAGGGGGGGGGCGAGGGGAGGCAGTTGCCCCACACTTTTTGCCACTTTTGCCCCCGCACTATGCTAAACCTTATCTATCAAGAGAAAGTAAACTGTCCTTGCCCCCCACTTTTGGCATCTTGCACCCTACCAGTTTTAGTACCCAATTGCCGCCACTGATCCTGTCTGATCTTGTTAATTGATGCATTCTTAATGCATCACATGTATCGCAGCAGCTCATATAGTGCAGTGTATTTTGATGCACAAAATATGCATCATTAGCTGATTATGCACTTTAATGTGTTACTAGAGTCAAAATAATGCATATTTGTAATAATTGACACACTTTGGATTGTGTACCATATAAGCCACCTTTGAGAATCAGTGCTTTGAGCGGTCGACTCTAGATGTCACTGTCAACAGAGGTTCGAGTTCTCGTCTAGACATTGATGTTCTTTTGTCAGTACAAATTTCTTGTAATCACCACTTAAATCTCATTGCTGCGATTGGTGGTAAGTGGCAGAGAAAAATGAAAACACAAAACTTTTAAAATTGGTTGATTTTTCCACTTTCTTCGACTTTTGGCTAATCGCGACGATCGGGATGAGTGATATGAAATTCATGAAGGGACACTCACAAAGATCATCCATGTGCAGGCCATGATTCGATGCCGGGATCCATACTGTCGTAGAGCGCTGGTATAACCACTCTGCCACGGAGGTTGGCCAGAAGTTATATAAACTAATTCTATAAATTAATAGCTAAGTAACATGTTAATAAGCATAAGTATCAAATCTGTAGAATGATCAAACGAACCTTCAGCGAGAGAGTTAGGGAGAAATATGATTCCAGAACTTGACAAATGAGTATAATTCACACAAAATTACAGAAAACAAATAGGCTATTGTTAATTCCTAGTATAAAATGGATTAACATATCCAAGACGTTTACTTACCGATAGATGTAGATAAGAAAATAAAATGACGACCCCCTTCCTCTGTTTTCCTTTGGACAGATTTTTACCGGATATTCTAATCTCTTTGTTATGAGTAACCATTCTTCCTTTTCCTGTGGTTTTTCCAACAAGGAAGCAGTTCAAACACTAGCAAAATGACTTGTTTATAGTAACAACCAGTGATTGTCCGTGAAATTTAGCAAATAAACATCATCAGACCCAGTATTGAATCCAGCCATTTTCATCCGGTGCCCGGGGCGGACAATGAACTTCAAATCATAGACATCAAATTATAAAACCAATGAAACAATACTATTTTTTAAAATTTGCTCCTTACTTCTGATAAGTAATTAAATTACATTAAGTGAAATTAGGATTAATTAACTATCATTTTAAGAATGAGAATACGAGAATCAATTAAAGAATATTATAGCATGCAATAATTTACATTTACATAAAACTAAGCGTCTAGGCTTTCTACAGCAGATCTGTGGATGGCATCATAAATGAAACTTTCTGTTCAGCAGTTGCCACCTTCACACAAAAAAGAAGCGTATCCTGATTCATCATATTTCTTAATTTAGCAGTTAATTAAACGGGCGATAATTTAAATGAGTTCATCATTTTGGTTTTAATTATAAAGAGGACTGAATCAGTGATTATTACTACAAAATAAAACACAAAAAGTACATTTTATGTTAAATTATGAAAGAAAGCAAAGAGAACATGGTTGCCAAATTTCTTAGCTAGAGTCCGAATGTTGTATCCGTTGCTAAAAATTTTTGGAGGGTCTTTTTAATTTCTGGGGAGGTTTTTGCAACCGGACCACCCACTGAATTCATCACTGATCAGACCCTATCAAAACTGCAGATCGTATATTGTCATTATCATTATAGTATAGCTTATTGTTGCATTGAATTGGTCTACTTTACTTCACTTTTCTGCCACTTTTGGTTAATCGCGAAGGTGAGGATGACTGATAATGTGATGAAGGGACACTCACAAAGAACACCACCAATTTGTTAGTATAACATCAAAGCTTTATGCTTTACGAGGGTTATGTTATTACGACATTCTGCCTATTTCAGTAATAGGACGTTTAAAATGTTGAATGTAAATGGTAGAGTGGGATCCATGAGTATTACCGTGCAAATTGTCCAAGCCTATTTCCATTAATTTTTTTCTCACCTCCTATGTGCTTTTAAGCGATGGATTTTTATGTACGCTGGTGCAGAAGTTGTCAACAGCTTGTTTTGAGATTTCCTTTAATTCTTGAAGCTCTTATTGGGTCAAACAAAGTGCACGAACATGGTGATGGACAATTTGAACGGTAATACTCATGGATCCCATTGTTCAACAATATCACGCATATATGTAAGCATAGGCGTGCGCAGACTAATTTATTTGGGGGTGCCTTAAGAGGAGTTTCAATTGCCTATCTGGACAACTTTAGCTTAATTCTGCCTATTTCAGTAATAGGACGTTTAAAATGTTGAATGTAAATGGTAGAGTGGAATCCATGAGTATTACCGTGCAAATTGTCCATGCCTATTTCCATTAATTTTTTTCTCACCTCCTATGTGCTTTTAAGCGATGGATTTTTATGTACGCTGGTGCAGAAGTTGTCAACAGCTTGTTTTGAGATTTCCTTTAATTCTTGAAGCTCTTATTGGGTCAAACAAAGTGCACGAACATGGTGATGGACAATTTGCACGGTAATACTCATGGATCCCATTGTTCAACAATATCACGCATATATGTAAGCATAGGCGTGCGCAGACTAATTTATTTGGGGGTGCCTTAAGAGGAGTTTCAATTGCCTATCTGGACAACTTTAGCTTAATTCTGCCTATTTCAGTAATAGGACGTTTAAAATGTTGAATGTAAATGGTAGAGTGGGATCCATGAGTATTACCGTGCAAATTGTCCATGCCTATTTCCATTAATTTTTTTCTCACCTCCTATGTGCTTTTAAGCGATGGATTTTTATGTACGCTGGTGCAGAAGTTGTCAACAGCTTGTTTTGAGATTTCCTTTAATTCTTGAAGCTCTTATTGGGTCAAACAAAGTGCACGAACATGGTGATGGACAATTTGAACGGTAATACTCATGGATCCCATTGTTCAACAATATCACGCATATATGTAAGCATAGGCGTGCGCAGACTAATTTATTTGGGGGTGCCTTAAGAGGAGTTTCAATTGCCTATCTGGACAACTTTAGCTTAATTGTTGTAACTTCATGTTTTCACATAAACTATTAGGAAGCATGAAGATGAAATTTTAACATAATTAAAGTTACTCTGTGAATTCCTTATTACTGTAAGTAGATAAATTGTCAGTACCAACTTTTGACCATCTTTCTCGACAAAAAGAACTTCCGTAATTAATATTTGCCGTTCTTAAATCCACTATTTATAAATTGCAAAGAGCTACTCCAGAAATCGGTTTGCATTTCATTTTCTTGCGGGCGCGGTTTCGATTGTTACGGTAATGTTCTTGTTATGCATAAATATAAACAAACAAATAGGCCTTTGTTTAGTCCACGCGCTTACTTCGTTAACGTCGAAGAACTGAAGAAAACCACCGCCACGAACGTGGGTGGGGATAAATAGCGGGTGAGTTGTTTTCGTCCAATCACACTCAACCTTCAGCCAATGGGCGCAGCTGTCATTCTGCTCGTCTACTCCACGTGGAGTCTCAGTCACATGACTGCGGATACGCTGTTGCCGTACTTTGCAACTTCAATGTGGAGACCGTGGGAAGGTGCTTGTGCGCGGAGGGACAAGGTGGCGTAGAGTAGATGTGTGGCAACACTGTGCGTTGAATGTGATTGTTGCAGCTGGTGGGCGCGCTCCGTGGACTTCAAAGCCAACCGGTCGTTAACGTAGCTAGTGCGTCAACCATATATAACGTGGTGAGTTTGAAAAGGGTACATTAGCAATCGATACTGTGCCCGAGAGGATAAGCACCGTGCGAATTAAGCTTTTTGCTTTGGAGGGGATACCCACACAGTGGCGTCCGTATTTGTGATTTCATTTTGGGAATTTGTGGGGGAGAGGGATTTGTATTATGTTGCCAGTCAGTTAACTAAATTATTGCCTTGCTGTTCCAAGCACCTTAGAACATTTGTTCTAACCTAGGTTAGATAACATCTACACGTAATTTAAAAACAGTATACAGGGCCTCCCCGATGGCGCAGTGGTCGCGTCGTCGCCTTGTAATCAAGGGGTCCCAGGTTCGATACCCGGTGGAGGCACATAGTGGTTCGGATTCCATTAAACAGCAAAAATAACAGCTTCCATCATACAATTCCTACAAGAACACGTGTCGGTGCCGGAGACGAGGGTTGAAATGCTCATGCATCCACATAATTTATTTCTTTTGAGCAATTCTAAAGTGATGAAATATGAACAATAGTACTGGAGGCATTATGGAATTTAACGTTCACTAACCAAACACATGCACCTTCACTTACACACACGCAATACACGCACACAATGTCAAACCAGTCAAATACTTAAAATAAAAATATGGTGTTTACAATCCAACAAAACTCACCATCATTTTGCCTTTCTCCTTCGGTAACAGAAATAGTGCTTCATATTTACATTTGGCAACACTAGTCACTAGCTAGCCAATGAACATGCACTGCATAAAAGAAGCAGCCACTACGCTATGCTATATTGCCACATTACCGTCCCTGCCGAACGGTGTGAACCGCGAGCTGGAGCGCTATTTAATTGTTTTCAATGATGTTTGCGCGAGTGTGTCCAGGAATGGAACGACAATATGGCGTAGGTTGGCGAGCAGGGTAGAACATGTGATGCTAAGAGAGAGAAAGACGAATAGAAAATTGGTATTTGCGCAACGGCAAAGATATGTGTGTTGCACTTCTACTCGTGTACTCGCCTGGGGATTATGAGCCACCGCGGCTAGGACTGAAATTTTATTATTCTCTCCAGTGGCAGTTGCTCTACGAATCCTATTTTTAGGTTGTACACTTCCTTCGGCGCGAAACTGTTTGACATCTCGAACAAACGAAGAACGCGATTGTAGCCTGTCAGGAAAACGTTCCTCATAAAGGGTCACAGCATCGTCGATGTTCCTTCTGCATTCACCGTAATCAAGGATAGTTTCAATTTTCTCTTCTACGGATAGATAATCCATGATGTTGAATACCCCACTTAACTGTGTCGTTCGACTATTTGCGGTCACACTGCACTGACCATACAATCACTGACTACACTGCTTCTAGCCCTCCTCACACACTTGCCAACCACTGCATTTGCGAGACGCAACCAACTCGTTGAGCTTACGGCGCCATCTATCTATCACGAATGAAACAAAATGTGTCGGACAAAACCTACGTATTTTCGGACGTCGAATCTGCAATAAAAAAATAAGGGTTCCCTTTTAACATTTCAAGGTTGCCCCCTGCCCCAACCTCCCCGGGGGTGGCGGGGTGGGTTCATTGTAATGTATGTGACTTGCCTCTACAATACTATTATACTTTCACATGGAACATTTTTCGTTCGATGTATATTTCTCGCGATATTTTGATTTGTCAAGTTACATGGGACACCCGGTATTCTAAAATCCAAATTTTTACACAAAAAGAGCTATCGAACGAACACCGAAAACCTAACCAAATTTCTATTGCCAGGTTCAAACTTAATTTGTCTACTTAACCTATATGCAAGTTTCTTGTGAACACTTTAATACATTTTCGGTGAGGTTGGTCAATAGCAGAATAGTGCCCTCCTTTAATCCACAAGGCTGCTTACGTTTCGGTAGGGAAATCTTTGATGACTGGACAATTAATGGACAGGAATGATTTTTCAGTCGTGTGTGTTACATATTAAGAAATGGTATTCTTTATGCTTACAATTACATTCTCTTTGAGGGGGAATGAAAATATGCCTGGCAGGGATAAAAATAATTTTCTTTGCCAGGGATAAAATGTTTTGTGAGGGAGAAATCCCCGGCATACCCCCACCCCCCACCCGTTAATTCGCACATTGGGGATAAGTGTGGCCGATTTATGGATTTCGATTCATAAGATGAAAAACATCTTATGAATCGCAGTTATTAAACAATAATATACTCTCAAAGAATATGAAGTGTTTTCTAGCCGATAAAAGTTCCAAGCAACTATTGGATTGGAGGAAAGTATGCATTCCATTATTTTCTGTGTAACAGGACTATCCCGCTTCGTTCTCTAGCAAATGAAAGAGTGTTGTCAAAGATGGCGCACGTAAAAACTAAATTGCGATAAACAATATCAAATGACTCACTTGACTTAATTCGTTGTTCCCTGTGGAGCACAGGCATCAACATAGCATCTCCATCTGGTCCTACTGACGGCAATTCTCTTCACTGCATTCCAGCTCTTTCCTTTCTCCAATACCTCAACGTGAACAGATCTTCGCCACGTCTGTCTAGGCCTTCCTGCGGATTCCAGTCAAGTGCCTCTCTCTCGACAGTCCTATCCAATTCCATTTTCGCCGCTTTATATGTATGGACACCTCGGTTTCTCCAGTTTTTATCCAAAGTTCTTGGTTTTGAATCACTTCTGGCCAAAAGATATTCAATTTTTTTTCTCAGGCAGCGAATGATGAAGGTCTGTAGCTTAGAGGTGATCGTTTTTGTTACCTTCCATGTCTCAGACCCATATAACAGTACAGACTTAACATTACTTCGAAAAATACGAAGTTTGTTCTTCATAGATATCTTCTTGTTTTTCCATACTGGATAGAGCCTCACAAAGGTACCATTTGCTTTTTGGATACGTTGAGAAACATCCTGTGCCACCACACTACCCAGGTAAGTAAAGCTATCCACATTTTCAATAATCTCATCGCCAATACTAAACGGGTCTGTTTTTGTGAAGTTAATCCTCAATGCCTTGGTCGTCTTGGAGTTAATCACAAGTCCTACTTTTTTGCACTTTGTATCAAATCTGCTAGTTTTTTGCATATCACCATGTGCTTGAGACAAGAAGCACAAATCATCGGTAAAATTCAGATCTTCTAGTCTGTTATTCAACCCCCATTGGATACCACGTCTTTTTCCCTCCTATTACATTTCGCATCACTGCATCGATCACATCAGGAACATTGTGGGTGATAATATACAACCTTGCCTCACTCCAGACTGCACATCTATTGGCTCAGATACACGGCCTTCAAGTATAAATGTATAATCGCGATAAGTTTCTCGGATAAGATCAAGAATTTTTGTGGGTACTCCATGTCGTTTCACTTCCACATTGCCTTTCTGTTGACTCCGAGTCAAATGCTTTCTCGAAGTGAACGAAAACTGTATAGAGACTAGATGACCATTCTATACATTGCTCCAAAATTATCTGCAAGGTGTTAATTTGATATATACAAGAACGATATGGTCGAAACCCTGTCTGTTCTCTTCTGAGTCTCAAGTTAACATGTTCCTTAATTCTGTTTAGGATAACTCTAATGAAGACCTTGTTCGGAATGGAGAGAAGTGCTATACCAATCCAGTTGTCACACTTTAATGTATCCCACTTTTTCGGTAGCTTCACCAACAGGCCACTCCTTCAGTCCTTAGGCATCTCTCCCTCTATCCATATCTTCTCAAATAAGGGCTGCAACATATTTGCTGTGGTATTTATGTCATCACTTTAAGTGGTATGTTGCCAACACCCACTGCTTCACCATTACGTCTCTCTTTCAGAGCCTGTTCAATTTCTCCTACTGTTGGAACATCCGTCCTAATTCTTACACTGGGGTCAACGTCACCACCATTATCACTTTCCTCTTTCCCCTGGTCTATCTGAGCATCCACAAAGTGATTAAAGGTTGCAAATAAGTGTTCCTTCCAACGTTTCAGTTGGTCCTCAATATTCGTAAGGAGGGTACCATCTTTACTCCTCACTGGTAGATTTATCTGCATCTGTTTCCTTGACAGAACTTTTGCGATGTAGTACAGTTCATTAAGATTTCTCTTTTTTGCTGGTTCCTCCGCCTGTTGGGACAGATTGTCTACCCAATTTCTTTGATCCCTACGAACACTACTCTTTACTGTTCGATTTTTCTCTGTATACTTTGTTTGCAATTCTGCCTTCCTTGCCCTGCTTGGTGGCCGCGGTGGCTCAGTCGGTAACGCGTCTGACTACCATGCTGAAGGTCACGGGTTCGATCCCCAGCCGATTCAAATCCGGGAACTTTTCTAATGTTGGAAGCGGCCCCGGCGCCCACCCAGCGTCGAATAAAATGGGTACCTGGGGGAAACCCTGGGGGGTAAAGGCGGTCAGGGGTGTGATGCTGATCACATCACCCCTACTCACGACCAGATCAAGAAAGTGTGGAACGTTACCCCCACACACCCTATACGTCTTCATGGCGTGGTGGTAAGCACAGGGGAGCACTTTACCTTTTTTTGCCCTGCTTGAGTTCATTGCCTCTTTAATTTTTTCACTCTTAAACTTTTCCCAGATCTGCTCAGAGTCATCCAATTATTTTTCCTCCTATCCTTAAAGCCCAGAACCTTTTCACTTACTTCTGTGAATGCAGATGGGATTTTTGTCCATTTTCTTTCAATGATTTAATTTTCCTCATTTACATCGGTTAATACTTGGAATCGATTTCTCAGTTCAATCCTGAATGTTTCCTGGAGATTCTTATCCTTCAGCTTACTAACATCATACCACTTTCTTGTCTGTTCCGTTCTATTCCTCTGTGCTTGAATTTTCATTTTCAAGTTAGCCACTACCAAATGATGATCACTCCCAATGTCTGCACCTCTCTTGTTTCTTACATCCTGTAGCAAACGTCGCCACCTCCGTCCAATTGCCACATGGTCTATCTGATTTTCTGTTCTATGGTCTCGTGACACACATGTTACCTTATGGCATTTCTTGTGAGGAAATATATTACCACCAACAACTAAGTTATGGCTAGCACAGCAGTCCACAAAAAAGTTGTACGTTCTCATTTTGCTCTTCTAAGCCATGTTTAACCATGACATGCTCAAGGCCTTCATTGTCTTGCCCAAGCTTTGCATTTAAAACTCCTCCATTATGATATCCTTCCTTTCTTGCTTCTTTATTGTCTCATTGAGCCGTTTATAAAACTCTTGTTTATCTTCAGGCTCTGCTGCTTCTGTGGGTACACGACACTGTATCATAACGATGTTTCTGATATTAGTTTTGATATGTGCCACAATTATCCACGCAGACACTGGATACCATTGAATAAGACTCCTTTTTTGCTTCCTTGTCTATCAATATACCCACACCATCACAGCTCATCCTTTCACCCTCAGGTCTTCCAGAATATATCAATGTAAGTCCTTCATGAGTATTTACCTCTCCAAACTCTGGCCATCTCACTTCTCTTATACCTACGATGCTCAGACCCAGCAGTGTATACTCTGGGTCATCTAGGTAATCGCAGATGACCCGGCTGTATTTTTTTAAAAATATATATATATATACATTTTTTCGCAATATTCTTCCAAACCAATTTCGATGCATACATTTCTTTGCTTCCAGCGCGCGAATGCTTCCAACCGTTTGCCGCTGAATGTCCGGGAACCTTTCTCCAGCCGGTGGAATGACTTCAGAGAATCTCACCCTGACGTCATTCCTCCCACTTCCCTTACAACCCTTGGCGAGGAGGGAGGAGAGAGGAAAGAGGGGGAGGAAACACTGCTTCTCAGGCGCAGTGATTCTGTGCCCAGGGTAACCTCCTTCTTGTGAGAGTCCACCGGTTATACTCTCAACCTTCAGAGCATTTCCCGTTCCCTCCGCTGAACTAGGGAAAACATACCCGGTAGAGTTCGAAGAACAGGAAAATTGAATAACATGGGCAAACCAATTCTACGCTAATTTTCACTTTACATTTGCTTCTGTATTGCTGATTTCTGTTACTGAACATAAATTTATCAAAAGGAAAAACCTTAAATATTGAAGATGAAGCAAACCAAATTAAAATTCAAAGCTTAAGCAATTAAAGCACCTATATGGTGACTCCCCCCATCCTTGTATTTACAAAAATAGTAATAGTATTCTCCTCTCTAATCTTCAAAAGCAGCAAGTATACTTCTTTCACGGAACTGAATATTTTTTAAAGGGAAAGATATCAAAAATAAATTATATATATATATATTAGTTAAATTAAGTTGCTATATTCCGCCTCGTTAGATTAATAGTGATGAAAATGAACGAATTAAACATAAAACGAAAAAACACATCAGGCACGTAGCCAGGTGGAGGACTCGGGGGGGGGGCTGAAACCCCCCTCCCCAAAATCCTACAAATATCTAATTTATAAGGTGTATAGTGGTAATTAATTTTACTTCATTAGCAGGATTAAACACCTTGCATAATACATTGTAATAATCTGAGATTCATCTTCAGGACTTCTAACCCCAGTGTTTCAACTTTATGTGGCGGCTGCTAATAAGGGATGATCCCCATTCCGAAATAAAATTCTGGCTCTGGTCTGCAATGATTCGAACTTTTAAAACCTGTCATATTTTTTATCATTCATAGAGAATTTCATTCTGAGCCAGGAATGCAACAACAGAAGTTTGGGGCGTGAAACTGAATGCATGTAGTCGTTGGCTTCGTGTTTATTATTTATTTAGGTGTTAGTGTTTGTCGTGATAGTGCTGTGTTAAAGGGTAATGGATGTGATACACGATTTGCTGGTGAAACCTTTTGGAACAAGATCTTTTCAGGAGAAGTTGCAAATGGTTAATACAGGTAGGCCAGTGTCATTGCTTGAACTTATTTCTACACACAAAGACAAAAATCGGGAATATGTGAGGCATTTTTGCAAGCAAATTATGACAAAACACCATGGTTGACAGGAAGTATAAGTGTTAATAAGCTTTTTTGTTGGGCGTGATTACTTTTCGGGGCTGAAAGGAATGTGTGAACGCATGGCGGATACTGTAATCTAAACAATCTTTGCAACGCTTGTGCCAAACATGAAAAATCAAAGTGTCACATAACTTCCTTTGTTAAGCTGCAATCTTTCGCACAGACACGTATTGACGTGCAACTGGACAAACAGCGTGCTTTGGATGTGGTACGGCACAAGTAATCTGGTCCTGGAGTAAGTTGAATTTTGCACTTAAATTAATATTGCGGGTTTTTATTTCACTAGTGCACGTCTTTCATTTTATATTTCACAGGTTGTTTTTTTATAGCTTTATAATACTGTCTTGTTTTATTATTTGAAATTCTACACGTATATTAAACTGCAATAACGAGAATTCATTGATTGTGGTCGTAGCAATAAGACAAACATTCCGATACAATATTCCTAAATCCAATATGGATCCCGACATAAATTGCATGGAAAATTTTCGAGTTTGAGGATCAAGGGTCGGAGATTACCCACATGTTAGAACCAGCATAGGCCACTGCTCAGACCATAACTCTTCATGCAGGCAACTGCCTGCCATATTTTTCCACCCTCCCGCAATTTTCTTACATTCCATATTCCAATTCTAGTTATCCTTTTCAGGACAAATGTCGTCGTCATGGAATCAGATTGGCTTCCTCTTGTTGATGTTTCTTTAAATGTGTGCTTTAAAGTATGCAGGTTATTGACCCACAGCACCCGATCTTGCTGATGGGGCTGCCTCCTAAGCCTCCAAGCAGGCCAATTTTCTGTCCTGGTAGTTTCCCCTGGTCTTTGAGGATCCCTCCTCTCCACAAGACAGTGGCTTTTTTATTTTTTATTTTTCCATATTAATACTCTGTGAGAATGAGTGCCTCTTCCGCCAGCTAGGCCATTCCGAAGGTCTCCTTCTCCACCATAGTTGCCATTGAGGTCTTCAGCGTAACCCTGGCAAGGGGCCCTTACAAGGTACAACCAGCCGGTGCCAGCTGGACCAAGGTTTTTTTTAAAGAGGTGTTACTCCTCCTGGTTCCTCCACCACCTTTGCCGTTAAGATGGCCATTAATCTTCTTCCGCCATTGGAGCCGTTGACCAGTAGGTTGCTTCTTAGTCTGACTCTTCACCACTAGCCTGCCCAGCATGGGAGACCCTACCAGTAGCTATGCTACCGCTGGTATAACCTAGTGGATCATCAGAGTATGCAAGCCCCACCACCAACTACAAGGTCATGCAACCCTTAGGTGGGGACAGATCTAAATGCAAACCTGAAATTTCAATTTGAACACTTGAAGGATATAGAAATAATTTATTAAATTAATAATATATTTTTTAGAAATATGATTCGACAGAGGTTGGTCGAAATGGTATGGAATGACCCTATTTTAAGTGGTTTCTCACCACTACACAGTCGTGCGGATGCGAGCATGCATGTACGCACAAAATGCTCCCAATAATATATTTAATGTTCTACAGGTTTCATGATAAGCAGCAGTTAGTTAGAAACTGTGTTGGCAGTTTAACATATTTAACAGTAAAAAAAAATGGATTATGGAGGGGACATTTAAAAAAAAATCTCCCCAGTTACAAAAATATTGCAAGGTTTGATTGCACCTCCTGCAAGTACAGTAACCAGAGACTATATTGTAAAATTTTCAGAAATTTTTAGATGGGTGTTATTATTACCGGTGTGTCATGTTTTGGTAATGTTAAGAAGCTTGTTAGTATGATAAAAGTATGCACCAGTGAAAGAAAGTAAAATTCGTGTGGATATTAATGTGTCTGACAAATTTACAATTCATGATGGGTTAAAACAAGGAGATGCATTATCTCCATTGCTCTTTAATTTTGCCTTAGAATATGCTGTTAGGAAGGTAAAAGAAACTAACAAAGGACTAAAATTCAACGGTGTGACTCAGCTGTTAGCATATGCAGATGATGTACACTTACTTAATGTAAATACAATTAAGAAGAATGCTAAAATATTTTTCAAAGCAGCTAGAGAGATAGGTTTGGAAGTTAGTAAAAGAGAAAACTAAATATATGCTTACAGGCCGAAACCAAGTGTTAGGTAATAATCAAAATCTAATTATTGATAACAACTCGTTTGAACCAGTTTCCAAATTCAAGTACTTAGGAATAATACGAACAAATGAAAATGATATTAAAGAGGAAATAAAAAGTAGGCTTAATTCAGGAAATGCAGGTTATTTTTCTCTTCATAAACTTTTGTCTTCTCGTATAATATCTAAGAAACTAAAAGTTAAAATATACAAAACAGTAATTTTGCCTGTAATATTATATGGATGCGAAACTTGGTCCCTTACATTGAAAGAGGAACATAAATTGAGAGTATTTGAAAATAAGATCCTTAGGAAAATGTTTGGGCCTAAAAGGGAGACAGGTGAGTGGAGAAGGTTACATAATTTAGAAGTACATAATTTGTATTAATGTCCAGATATTATTAGAATGATTAAATCAAGACGACTTAGGTGGGCAAGCCATGTGGCACGAATGGGAGAGGAAAGAAGAGTTTACAGGATTCTTGTTGGGAAACCTGATGGTAAGAGACCAGTAGAAGACTAAGATGGAGGGATAATGTTGAGATAGACCTAAAGGAAATTGGTAGGGATGGAAAAAGAGTATATAGATCTTGCTCAGGATAGGGACAAATGGAAGGCATGTGTTGCCTTCGGGATCAAGAAGTCTAGAGAGTTAGTTAGAGTCATGTTTTGGTACTTTCATGGGAGTCTTACAAATGTTACACTGATTTGTCTCGATGGTCATTTTTATCTACTCTTCTTCCTTTGTATCAATATTATTACACCAAAGGTTCAGTTATTGCACAAGTATCAGTTTAATAAAAGTCACAAACACACAAATAAACGAAAAAAAAGCACTCTTTGTTAGTTGGGCACAAAATGTCAGACCAGATTTTCAGTAAAAACTAAGTATGCTGATAGTTGCACATGGAGTCGAAGACTGAAGGGCTTCAACGAACCCCCGCCCCCGTAGTGTTCCAAGATCTGACTAACATAGAAAACAAAATCGGTGTAAAAAAGTAAGGTCAGAAACCTAACAAAGCAATCATTCATAAATGGCGACTGTAAAACTACACACCCGGAAATAGAGACCGTGTGTGTGACCAGCACAGGTTTAAGTACTCTCCCAAGAGATGTTTAGTGGAAGTTTCTATGCTACCTTGAGACCGATTATATTATTGTGTATCAGTGTTTATACAAAAAATGTACTGCCTCATGCATTTTCCACGCAGGTTTCCCCACAACTCCACCCAGGTAAAAGATAAGCAAAAAATTGTCAAAGCACCGACTCTGTAGCTTAGTAGTCATTGGAGGCGATTAGGGGGTGCAGTTGCCCTCACACATTTTGCAACTTTTGCTCCTGCACTATGCTAAACCTTATCTATCAAGGAAAAGTATACTGTCTTTGCCCCCCTCCCCCCAGTTCTGGAACCCAATCGCCGCCAGTGGTTGTTAGAACGATTGCATGCTGTACCAGAGTGCCAGATTAGCCTCCTGGTCAAGCCTTTCCTTTTTTGCATGAATTTCTATTAATTCAAGAAAGTGTTAAATAGATTCACATGTTTACCCAAATCTAAGTTAGCTTAATCTCCAAAGTAAATCAATCAGTGCCATCTACTGTTCATAAGACTGATGTGAAGCTTCAGGTTAACGGGAACTTATATAATATAAAATGAATAAAAATATTTCAAACTTTTCTTTTATTAATTTCTGAATGGAATATAAAAAACAAAATATAGTACATGTACTGTGTTTCTTTGTTCACAGTGTACAAATTGCAATAATGAACATTACAAAATAACTTTTGCTTATTGTCCTTAATTTTAGTTCCTAGGAAGGCAACATCAGAAACCTTCTCATCTTCCTAAAAACTTATATTGCAACCTTAAATTAATTTAAGGAAATTATTTGATGCATAAAAAATGGACAATCTACAAAAAATTGATCCATTAGTGATTTTCTGGCTGAAATTTCGTTAAGCTGTTCAAGTCGTACTAAAAATTACCAAAAAATTCCATGTGCTATTTTTAGCTTACCATTAAACTTATAATTGATCACACACACATAATGTACAAAGTAAATATTTTATGAAATTACAAACTTGAAGCTC
The DNA here is from genome assembly GCF_977018435.1 of Lepisma saccharinum. Classification (NCBI taxonomy): domain Eukaryota; kingdom Metazoa; phylum Arthropoda; class Insecta; order Zygentoma; family Lepismatidae; genus Lepisma; species Lepisma saccharinum. The sequence continues at coordinate 49,941,294 of NC_139229.1, forward strand.
AAATCCAATTAGAATTTAAGTTTACAGCATTGTATGAGTATGAACATTTGTATCACACTTCTATTAATAATTTCCATGATAATATGTGGCATACAGGACATATTTGTTAAACACACACAGGCACACACATTCATCAAATGACATAAAAATTATGATTTAGAAGAAATAGAGTTTTATGTTTGAGACTTTAGCATGCAACATTTAGCAACACTTATTCACAATACAATACCACCGTTTAAACAAACAAAAAAATTCCATGCTACACAAAATATGCAGGAACATAAATCATGTTTAATGAGGAATGTATGTTACAGTAAAGTTTGCAGCCAGAAAGCTACAAAGAAAACTGCAAAATATTACATTTGGTAATATAATGCACATAAAAATTATACATAAATTTGTTCTCTCATAGTTTTTCATTATTAAGTACAAACTCTTATCCTGAGGTAACTTCATAGAAATGTCACTCCTCCAACTAAAAAATAGTTTGTTACAGTTTTTGACTGTTTAAGTCATTTTATCCCATAGCATGCACCAGAACTATGGGTTGTTTTGCTTCTTACACCTAGGGTGGCAGATTTTTTTTAAAATTTCCGCAATACTACTACATTAGATATAAAAGTAAGTTATTCACACTAATGCAATGCACACTATATAAATAAATACATTACACCAAAATGGTGTGAATGTTCTATATACAATGTACAAAAATATATGCTATACACTTGTACAAAATTCCTAACCAACTTTCAATTTGTTCTTTCCTTTTCACTGTACTTCCAAATGCAACTAAAAATTTTGTTTCTTCTTAATATTCCTTCAGGCATCTTGAAGGACAAATGGTTTCTTGAAGAAAGAAAAAAAAAACTGAAGGCACAAATTTTATTAGCCTGGTTACAATGTAGTACTGCTACATATTTGCTCTTCAAGTCCTTTTCTATGGTCTTTATCATGCTTTAAAAAAATAAAATTTTATGAACACTCGTGAAATTACTATCTGCTAGATTAACCTTGCCTAGATTTTGTCAACATGAGGTATCTGGCATATCTACCGTATAAAACTTATCTTCAATGATTGACAAGAAAAAAAATCTGTTCACTTTCACTGAATACTTAGGAAATGCTTCTGTCACAACTTTTCTCTGGCCTTTGCACATTCACACCTCGGTTCTATGGTTTAACACCTCGAAAAGCTTAGATGTTCAATTATGACACATATAGGGTACGAAATACACACTCTCATTTGTCCAAGAAAAGGCACAATCATGACTCACAATCCATCCATGCACATATTCACTGTTTTACTTCATGATAACCACAGCTTCAATGTATTATAATAATCCAGTCACATTCACTTCCCTCTTTTTTGGGAAATTTCATGTCTTTTCTTGAAAATGTGAAACATTAATGTGTTTTTCAATCTTTAATGCTTCAATTTTTGAAAGCACTTTTAAACTTCTCGAAATGGTCCTCAATGGGTGTCAATACGCTGATCACTATCAATGCAGCAGTTAGGAGCAGAACGACAAAAATGTAGAAACCAAGCACAACTTTCCTCAATCCAGAATACTGAAATAGTAAAAGGCAGATGTTAGTGAAATATATCATACATTAGGTAAGTAGGTAGTATGTTCTTTACACTACTCACAATCCCAGACATATTATACAGTTGTGTACTTAATGCAGTCATGACCACTGTGCCAATTAAACGTTTTGCTTTGGGGGGGGGGTGCCCACTCCAAGGCTCCAAGGATTTTTTCCTTGGGGGGAAAGGGGCATAGTAAAATTTCATATCTTGCCCTTCAGTCATCTAAACTTGTATTATTATTATTACTACTATTATTGCTATTATAATAATATTATTCTGATCCATGTTTTTACATGGCAAAGGGTACTGTAAAAAATAAGTAATAATTCAAAGTGATAGGGTGTGGTACCAACTGACTTTTTGCGATCCCGAATAGCCGAGAAACTCGAAAGGATCTTATTTAAACTAGGTTAATTCTTGATACTTTCTGCACTAGTCTATAAGCATCTGATTTTCTTTTTTAAATTAACAGAAGATTGGGAAATTTTGAAAATTTCCCTTCCCAAAATTCTTTTGATTTCATTGGAAAGTGGAGAATTTTTCCAGTCCTGAGCATCAGAATTATTAATATTTCCTTCCAAATCTCATCCCTAGTTAAGGCAGTCAACATGATTCTAATGTCCCTTGTGAAAACATTCTTTCCTTATTTTGTTGGACATGGTAGTTAATTGCTGTAACTGACAGCCTGTAAATTGCAGAAAACAATATTATTTGTAATAAAATATCGTTACAATTTCACCATTCGAATTAAATGAACTTGTTGTACATATCTCAGGGGGGGGGGGGGATTGTTTTTGTTATATTGTTAAGAATTGGTATAACTATATGCTTTCAATTCAATTTTCATTTGCCGGGGATAAAATGTTTTGTGGGGAGGGGGTGAATCACTGGCATCCTCCCTGTTAATTTGCACACTGGTCATGACTATTACTCATGCTTGGGAAAAAAAAAACTAAGGATGGAAACAAAGATTATAAAGTATTTTTAATTAATTTATTAACTACAAATAAGTAAATGCTGCTATTAAAAACAAATTTAGCTTTTTTTTTAGTTTCTGTCTACAACTGTAAGACCATTAAGAGTTAATATATGTATATATTCAGATTTCATAAAAAAAAACTATATATATTTTTTACTCAAGTCAGGATCATTTTTTTTAGGAAGTATCTCATGATAGAAATTATAACTTTATTGTCAATAACACATAAAATTGTAACAAGAATAATACTGAATCACATAATTATATTTAGAAGAGAACAAGTAGGATTTAGAAAAGAGTGATCATTCATTGTTCTGTTATAATTCTAAGCATGGTGATGAGATCAAAGTTCTGAGTATCAAACACCTGCATACCTATTACTCATAGGCATACTTAAAAAATAAAACTACTTTCACTAAGTACACTCAATTTAAAACAGATCTAATTCAGCTACTTACAGGAGCATCTCGCTTCCTTTCTGTTGCATGAAGTGGACTGCGACTCGAGCTCATTTCTTTCATTGGGAAAGAGTTAACCCTCTTGTTGCTCTGCCTCTCACTCAGGCATCCTGCGATCTGTTAAGAAATAGTAATAATACATGTAACATTAACACTTCAAGAGTTCTTGAATACAGGATAATTAGACATGCATGTTTTGTATCTGGCAGAAACACAAAATGTGAGATTACATGCTGTATGTTCATTTTTCATATTTTTGAAAGCTGTGAGCTTTCCTACCATGTTTTAACATGAAATGATGCAATATGAAGTGCAAAATGCGAAATAAACTCAAACACAAAATTTACAGTCTGTCTACCAAGAAACACTTTCCGAGGACAGAATTATCCTTAGAGTTATGCAAAATCATGGAAAATTAATAATTCTGCTGCAAATCTTTGAGAACAAAAATGGACTCTTTACACAGGAATAAACTTAACACACTCATAATTGCATAATGTGCTATTAGAAAGGAAATGTTTATTTTGTGTAATAAGTATCGTTTCAAAATAAAATTTAGCATTACATGCAAGATTTTAACACCAAAATGCCATATTATATACTGCCTTTGATCCTGAAATGTGCCCAGTTTTTGTACCAAAATCTTGATCTTTCATTCACCATAAATACATGGCCCTAAGCATGATGCATTGAAACTATAACTAATAACCATTTTTCAATCAACCTAATAGTTTGGTAATTCTTATTAAACAGATTATGTGTAGATATGTACACTACTGCTTATTAATGTGTGTGAACACCCCCCATGAAGAATTGCCTTGGCAACAAAATGATTCTACATAAACAACATTTTAAAATAAACTGATTTATTTCTATAAATTAACAAAAAGAAATAAGTTGATTCTCACAAAAGTAATCAAAGTTTGCTTGCCTTGTAGTAACCACCATGAACTTTCATTACTGTCTGGTAAATCCTATCATGCAATGGATCAATTTCTACATTGTTGGGCTAGTAATATTACCAAGAAGTGAAGTTTATAAAAATGGTGTAAAGGCGGAATCACACAGAGCTGGATTTTCAGTAGGAATGCCTTAGTTGTTGCTGGACTGGCTGCCTGGCTGGTTCCTTGACTGGTTTTCATGTGTAGGACAATTTTCCAATTGCAACTGGCTTTCTTTGCTAGATTCTGTGGAACAGCCAATCAGAGTGAAAGTTTGGCCATGTGAAGATAATCTGTTAGTTTGACAAAGGAAAGTGTCCTTGTCTGTGGTTTCCAAATGTTGGTTGTTTTTATTCTTGATAAAATAAAGGAACAGATATTATATACATGCATGTGTTCAGTTCATTAATATTTAGGTTTTTATCCAAAGCGATGTCACAAAGGTGATATATGTGATTAGCTGATAATGAAAATTCATATTATTATAAGTATTAAATATTTGACATATTTAGTTAAACAAACTATTCTATTTTTTTTATGAATGAATCCTGCGAATCTCATGTATGTACAGTATGAATACAGTCCAAGTTCAGTAAAAAGCTTGTTCAGTACACACTGATTACCATATTTTCTTTCGAGTCAATTTCTAGTCCATACATTTCTTTTAATCATTTTAGCTATTCTCCTACAACATTCTTCCAATCGATCGTCAATATTTTTATCTTGTCTGCACTGCACAATGTCTTATGAGAACATAAGTATATCACCAAGTGTGGTAACAAGTATTGTGTGAGGCTAAAACTAGCAGGTGAGCCAATAGCACACAACCAAAATGAGTGTGGATACATGTGTAGTTAACAGACACAGTGTCTGAAATGTGAAGGTGTTTGATTGGTGCTGCAACCAGCCAGTTATCAGTCAAAATGCATGTGGCCTCACTATGTGACCATTTTGAGCTTTCTACTATGGGAGGGGATGAGGGGGGGGGGTCGAACGGGTCGGTGGACCCCGCCTGGAAATTGACATTGTTCATTTGAAGATATAAGAAACCCGAACGTTTGTTACTCTTATTGTTAAGAACAGAAATAAAGTTCATTTAGTTAGTATTCAAACAGAATTATCGAAGTAAAAATGCATTGGATCGAAAACATTGAGTGAAAAATACAGGAACAAGGTTATATTCTACCATTTCATCCAAAGAACAAATGGTTCCACAGATTTCAAAGTTCTAATAATTACAGTTGTAGGTTAGAGGTCACACAACATACATTATAAAAAAAATCCCCCTAACATTTAAAGCCTTTTCTTGAACGAGACGTGCAAAGGTTAAGATCAAAATGCATTCAGATACTAACTGCATAAAATGCAAAAGAAATAATGAAAAATAGTTGTGCTGGTATTCACTCGTTTGGTGGATCGAGTCTCCTCATTTGTATAATAATAATAATTATTATTATTATTTCGAATAAAATTTATTATTGTTAGTTTATAATATTTATTATTGTATAATAACATTTATAACTGTGGTAATACTACTTATTATTTATCTACTATTCAACTTTTATCATTTGCCCAATGCCCATGAACACAATATTACAATTTCATGGAAGAAGACCCTAAAAAATCTACTATTTTCATATCTGCATGTCAAAGAAACATGGTCTACACAAAAATTTCAAAATTTTCAGCAGATTTTGAAGTATCCACAACAGAGAAAATAAATAACTTCTTCCACCATTTTGAAAGACTTGCACCAGATCAGTAATTTGATGTTTTCAGTAGCTCTAAGTGTGCTGCAGTTATTCTGCTCATAAAATTGGTGAGTTGGTGGCATACCAAAGACTTTGTGGAGGCATGCTGCAACATAAAATAGATTATGGTCATCAGTAAACATAATTGTAAGTCAGCAATATTATGACTAGGCAGCAATATTATGACTAGGATAACTGCAGAAAATGTAGGGCTTTTAAGCTCAAATATAAACAGGTAATAGAAACGCCAGATGACTGATCTGTTTCAAATGGTTGAAAATAATGGAAAAAATAATCATGTTCCCTCATGTTGCTGATCCTCCAAAATCTGCTAATATCTTCAAGTCTTTGTATAGACATTTTTTTGGCATGCAGAAACAAAAATCACAGATCTGTTGGGTACATTTTCCACAAAACCTTGTATTATTATTGTGTAGTTTAAAGAAGTACAAGGTTCAAAAATGGGGGCAAGTCACCAATCTTGTGAACACAATATCTGCTGCAACTTTAGAGGTTACAAGATGAAATTTGTAAAAGGACCTGCTTCCCATCTTTTTTCTGGCCCTCTTTAACTTACTTTCACTTTCAATCTCTCTCCTTCCACACCTCTTCCATGGGGCCTTGAGAGCAGATTAACAATGCCAGAATTTCAAAAAGGGGGTTATACATACATCATTTCTACCTGTCCCTAGGTTCATTGAACACAGTACATTAATACAGAACATGACTGTATAATTTGTAAACTGGCAGTATTTTGCTCAAGGAGTTAATCAAAAGCATCATGTAGGGTTTATTATTTCTTGTTACTAATTTACATATTTACTCCATGGGTGCACTGTTCAATCCATCAAAATCTAAAATGCACCTATGGCTTGCACCATTGGTACTTACATTTACACAGAGCTAGCCTATCTCTGCGGTTTACTCTCGACTTAATGATATTCCGGTCGGTAACGCAGTCTTCTAGCCAAACTAATAGGGATAATTTTATTGTTTCCTTATGCTGCATCTTTACTTTAGCCTGCTAGCATTATGATGCATTTTGGAAATATCCCATTCATGCAAAAATCTGTCCTAATGGAGAACTTGGGAATTTCAAACACCAAATGCTAACTTTTAATTCTCCATATCAATCAGTTTAGCCACCATAAGCAGACTAAACACTGAAGATTCGAGAGACATGAAGATTCCTCCCAGTCGTAAATGCTGATCAAATCACTTTTTTATGATACCAAAAACTAGCACTCTTATAGTCGAGACAGAAGTTCCCCCACCAAAGATGGAACAGCTACAACAGCTTTTGTGCAACTTGGAAGCAAAGCATAGGGAAAACTAATATTCTGCAATGCACAATCATACATGTAATCACACATATAAAAATACCGGGTGTTTCAGAAATAAGAGAAGGGTAACAAAAATTTATTGCAAGTAAAGTATTGAACTTACGTTAATGAAACCAGTCCAGAACAAACGGGAACTAAGTTTTTTTTTTACACCTACACATGTTCAATGTGTGCACCATGGGTGACACAGCACACACCAACACGATAGTCTACTTCTTGCTACACTCGCATCAACATGGACCTGTCGATAGTGTATCGCTGTGATATCATGCAGCATCAGTGAGACGAATACCCTGTCTTTGATGAATCATGCGATCATCTGCACACATGTCATTCAGCAGTGTGGGAAGAACAACATTTTAAATTTTCCTGTGTAAAAAAACAATATTTCGCTCCAATAAACCCATTACTTTAAAGTTATAGATTTTTAGTATCCTGCAGAACTTTTAAAACACCCTGTACTTAATTGTCATTATACTTACAGACATTATAAGATGCATCACAACATGGAATGCAACATATGCAACAAGAATCCAGTTTGTCCACTTAGGAAGCTCTGCTTTACCTAGTCTCACAGCAAAGAAGATCGTCACAACTGAAAAAAATAATATAATATTAATAATGTAAACTGAGCATAAACACAAAATGATTTGTTACAAAGTATTCAAATAACTTTGAGAGAATAACAATATAATAAATTTAAAATGTACTACAATAACATGTTCTGTCCTATATCAACAACATTTATGTGTGATCTTGAAATACAAAACCGACATTGGAAAATAATATTTCCAACACATTATAAACTTCTTGATTTCTCTGGAAATTGCCATTTCAAATAAAGTGGAAATATTTATTTATGCAATATTACAAATATAAAAATAATATTTGTAAGATTATGAATAAATGCTCACCAAATTTTCACATATCTTCATCTAACGTTAACTTCACATCCCCATCACATACATTATAATTTTAAAAAAAAGCACAAACTTTTTTTGTCATTGTATATAGAAAAAAGGTCACACAATCTAAACCTCAGCTTTGAATAGAAGATTTTGACCATTCAGTCAAATCATCTGCTAACACAAACTGCAATCTTGCTGATAAACTTGTCACTTTAGTAGTCTCGCCCATGGCAGACATAATTTGCACCTTTATACATGCATATAACAACAGTGCAGTGTGGGAACACACTGTTAAATACATAAAGAAAGTTTCTATTATTCTCGAGTTCATCAAACACCCTGAGCCATGAAGCTATTCCCCACTTTTGAAAATGCATGTAAGCTACCAAAAGTGGATTGAAATTTTTTATGATAATTTCCTGGTTAATAAAAACTTTTAAGATATAACAAAATATTTATTTTTAATAGACAGACTGACAAGACAATAAAAAATGTAATATTAGTCTTCTATTTGCAAAGTCTAACTTTAGAAAATGTTAGATGCCCAAACTTACTAGTTTGACCGTTCTCTCTCTACGTTGCATTGAGCAGAAATCTGAATGCTACAAGTGAGAAAAAGCAACTCGAAATTTAGAAATGTGGCTGCAGTGAAGAATAGACAGACAAAGTAAAAAATAACACTGTGTGGAAAGAGTTAGAGAAAAAGAAACTGGTGAACAGCAAAAGTATATTGGGAAGAAGATATCCGATGATAGGTAACACTAGCCTGCAATGGTTATGCGATAAAAATTAAGATAGATGATTCAAGTAGACATCAATTACCTAAATCCGAAAATAACAACAGTTTTTATGTATTATGTTCAGTTGTTGCAAAATCTAAATTTTTCCTTTATGTAGCTACATTATATGTGTAGCGTGGTAATACAACCACATGTCTCCACATTCCTCTGAATAGGAACGAAAATCTTGAATGAAACAAAATGAAATGAGAAATACATTATATATGATGCACAATGGCACTGTTGAAGCATTCGTAGGTGTTATATGCTCAATGGGAAGGTACAGAAAATAGATTATTTCATGAAGAAACTGTGCTTCTTGTACTTCAGAGTGCAGGTAGGTGAATAGGATACATCTTTTGCTCCAACTTAGTGCATGGAACACTTGTATCAAAGGACTATGTTATTGGTATGAAGAAAAACTGAAGACAATGCCTTTCACAATACCTATGATGATGCAAGAACAGAAAAATCATCACGACTTATTTTTGCTTGTCTCAAGGTACTGGATACAACAAAGAAAAAAGGAATGAAATACCCTGATCTGCCATCAGCTAGTTGGCTGGCCTATTCTGCATGGACCCGACCTGCCAGTGCCTAAACCACCAGAAAACGTAAGTGATAATGAATTTGAAAGCAGTTCCTCTAGCAGTGATGAAACATATTTCGAAACAGAAGAGTTAAGACACTTCACCGAAACTATTTACCCAACCTGAGTTGAATGATTTGGTGCGCCACCTAGAGCCCACAAAGGAAATGAGTGAATTGCTTGGCTCAAGACTACAGGAAAGGAATCTCTTGGCTCCTGGAGTTACATTTTCTGGGTACAGAAATCGTGACAAACATTTTCGGAAATACTAGATATAAGACTGATACCCCTAATCTTATACAACAGTTAGGAGAGGAAGAATCTGAATCCAGTTCCTGGTGTATTTTTATAGACTCCTGCAAAGAAGTCTTAAAGCTGATTTGCTACACAATGGCAATAAATTATAACCCATTCCTCTTGCACATTCTACAGCTGAGTCAGATGAACCATTGAAGTAACTTCTGGGCAAAATAAAATACCATGTGCATCAGTGGAAAATATGCGGTGACCTTAAATGGCTTATTACTGGGACAACAGGGAGGATACACGAAATTTCCTTGTTTTATGTGTGGGTGGGATAGTACGGCCAGAGACAAACATTGGAATATTGTGTATTGGCCTGACATAGAGGAACTGAATCCAGGATACAGAAATGTTACAAAAGTGAATCTTGTCAGAAAATCCTCCTTCCCCCATTACACATAAAACTTCAAATAATGAAACAGTTTGTAATGAAATTCCTTTCAATTATCACAAGCTAAAGTCGGAGAAGGTATAATTGACTGCACATTCGTAAGCTGATGACTGATGACGATTTCAACAGGACAAAATCAAAGAAGATGCATGAGAAGAATTCAAAGAAGTTTGTGAGGATATTTCTTGATAATGTGAAGGACCCACTGTGCAGACATTGAGAGAAATGTTGGGCAAGTTCAAAATGCTTGGTTGTAATCTGAGGTTGGTTATTCCTCGCATTTAACGTAGAATATATAATTTATTTTATGTACAGTATGCGCCAAAATATACAGTACTGAAATTAAAAGACGAACATTACATTGTTGTCATCTGTGAGTTTATTTATCCTGAAAGAAACACTACATACACACTATTAGCGAGTTATAACTTCCTTTTCAGTACTGAGAACACGAGCAGCTGGAGCCATGCCCCATCGACAAACGCACATGCGCATTCGAGGTGCACGAGTTTCAGTACTGTATATTTTGGCGCATACTGTATTTAGACACATACATTACATAATAAATGTAATTCTATTTTATTTTTGTGTACTATGCTACTATATTATTATAATTTATTGTCTTTATTTTGTATTTGCAATTTCTACACAATTTCTAAATGTTGCTGATATCGATAAATTGATATAATAATGAATTAACATTGTGAAATATGCTGACGTGATACAACAAAACAGAATACATTTTCAAAATCAGCATATATTTAATTAGTACAAGTCTCCTATTTAGGTTTATACCACAGAAAAAAAGTTTTCATTTGCAGGCTAGTGTAATATTAAAGTAAATGGATCCTGAGCTGGCATGAAGCATAATGTGCAAAATCAGAAAGCTGGAGATTAGAGAACTATGAATGAAAAAATTAGCTGTTTGATATATTTATCAGTCCACCAAAATTTATCTTTATAGTTCTGGAACTTACCTATATAATAGTGGTTTATATGGATGGACGGAAGTGACTGGTGCATAAGGGTACTTTTCTTTCATTATTTTTGAAAATCAGTACCCTAAAATTAGTTGCTTTAACCCCTTAAGTGGGTGTTTCGATTTTATAAATTGAGTTACAAGTGGGTAACCCGAGCTGTGTTCGGGGTTGCAATGTGTAACATTAAACAGGTTGCCCGAGCTAGGTTCGGGCAGGAAAGTTTATTCCAACTTCAGATCAGGTCACGCGAATTGCTCTCGGAAATTGTTGTGTACGCTATGCGGAATCCGTTGCGCAGTTGTTTTTGTGAGTGAGTGAGTGAGTGAGTGAGTGAGTGAGAGAGTGAGTGAGAGAGTGAGAGAGTGAGTGAGTGAGAGAGTGAGTGAGAGAGTGAGAGAGTGAGTGAGTGAGTGAGTGAGAGAATGAGTGAGAGAGTGAGAGAGTGAGTGAGAGAGTGAGAGAGTGAGAGAGTGAGAGAGAGAGAGAGAGAGAGAGAGAGAGAGAGAGAGAGAGAGAGAGAGAGAGTGCATGTGTGTGTAACTTAAACCTAAATGGGGATTGAAACTACTGCACACTTAATTTAAAGTAAACTGTCCAGAGAGAGAGAGAGAGAAAGAAAGAGAGAGAGAGAGAGAGAGAGAGAGAGAGAGAGAGAGAGAGAAAGAGAAAGAGAAAGAGAGAGAGAGAGAGAGAGAGAGAGAGAGAGAGAGAGAGAGAGAGAGAGAGAGAGAGAGTGTAACCTAAACCTAAAAGGGAATTGAAACTACTGCACACATAATTTAAAGTAAATCGTATGTTGAATCTTAGACCCCAGTTCAGCGAGCCCCCAGTCTGCCCCTGTTACAGAGGGCACATGACTCTGGACAACATTATAACATTACACATCTTGTAAATGAGAGAAAGGTAAATGAACACACAAACATTCAAGCAAACTGTACAAAACGAAATGTATCTAAGTATGTACTACTGTATCCATTTAAAGAAAATAATTCCCTGCTTCGGGAACATTGACTGGATTTGAAATGCACAAAAAGCCGCCAAATTCAAATGCCCGAGCGCAAATCGGGCTCCCCGCTTAAGGGGTTAATTGACATGTGAGTTATCATTAGAGCCCGGAAGTTCAGGCATTTATTTTCGTTAAAATAGGTAGGCAAAAAGGCATTTATAATGTGGAAAATAGGCACTAAAAATGAAAAAAAGGCAAAATAAACTGAAAAAAGGCACATTTGGAAGTCGCTTACTTTTATCTATAATTTCTGGCAAAATGTTAAAATCTACATTGGGAAGAGCATTTCAATTTTCACCAAATTCACGCACGTAACCATGTAACTTACCACTTAATGGCACACTAAATTTCAGCATGATGGCAACTACACGATTCTTTCCCTCCAAAGTGCAGAACTAAACTAAAGATAGAGAACTTGATTTTGGAATCCATGCAAAGGCCCTTGGGCATTAGTGCTGTTTGTCAATAACGTCCTGACACGGATGCTGGACGTCATGACGTAATTGTGCAGATGTTCTGCAACAGGTTTTCAGCAGTCAATCATGCACAAGGAAATGTTAACCGAAAGGCAAGATCCTAACTCAGCATGAAATACTTTTTTCTCACACTTTTCTCCTTCAGCAATGTTGAAACATGCGTGAGTTCAATATTACTTAAATGAGGCGAAAATTATTCACATAATAAACGGTAGAAAAATAAATGCCAACAACATTTTTTGGGATAAAAATAATTTATATACACACTTTTTTTTAAAAAAAAATGGTCCAATTTCATTGAAAATGGCAAAAAAAGGCATTATAATTAAAAATAGGCAGTGGGGTCCCAAATAGGCAAAATAGGCAAAATGAAAAGGCTTCTAAAACATTCGAAACATAAAAAACGTATATCCGGAAAATTTTTATCAATAAAAAGAGGCATTTTGCCAAACTTCCGGGCTCTAGTTATCATCAATGTCAAGGTTTAATATACTGTAATGATGTACACACTTATCCACGAAACTGATTTTGATGTTGTTTTATTAATTTCAGTGATCACTGCTACCATCATCTTCTTGTTCCACACTCATTGTAATAACCCATGGCACGACAATCTTCGAAGGGCCTTGGCCTATCTCCCAACTGTCAGTCTCCCTCCCACAATGCTACCTACAGGAGTGGAGATCTTAAACCAGTAATGGGATGACGTGGGGTCAGCATGTCGAAGCCCCAGCCATTATAGGAAATATCTGTGTCCGGGTTACGCTACTAACTCGTAACTTCCCAATTTCCTCACAATGTTGGGTTGCCATAGGTCCTACACACAGGCTGAAAACCCACAGACTGAACTCTGGCAGTCTTGAACCCATGCCGTACCGCAGTCGAGTCAAAAGCACAGCACCTTAGACCGCATGGCCATGGAAGAGGACTCCACAACTCATTACACTGCACTTCATTCCAATATAATAATTTGCATCTTTCTTTCCCCGAAATGAATGTATGGTTTAGTTGCGAGTGGTGGGAATACATCAACATGAAGACGTGCTGTTACAAAAGTTTCCACTCCTGATCATGCCAGCACCTGCAGTGTGTAGCTAAATATTCATGAGCCACTAAAAATATCTTTCAAGCTAACAACATCGGGAAGACTTATCACCTGTCAGCATTGCAACCCTTCCTCCTCTTTAAACTGCAATAGGTGTTATTTACAGTATTTGATAGAATTAAATTGTTGATTATTTGGACTTTTTTGAGTCCAGTTTATGCACAGAGAGGCTAATCAGGACTGGACTTACAGTTTAAAGTAGTGTCCAAAACACTATCCATCACCACCAGGTATTGCACCCAGAATCCCTCAATTACAAGGCAACAATGTTACCACTATGCCAACTGGGAGAATTTAAAGAATGTTGTGTCTGAAGGTTTGCTGTGTTGCACTTCACAACTCATTTTCACAGATTAATAGGCCTTTTAAGCATCAAGAACAGTGTCACAGGGATTTTCTGTAGTTTAGTGGATACTACAGAACATTCGCTATGTTTTTTAATTGTTTCTATGAGTATATTTTGCACCATTAAAAAACAACACCGCTGAAGACAGTTTTAAAATAATATTTAAAACTAATGAGAAATCTTTGGGCCAGCCTGAGAAAAAACAAAAATCTGAAATTCAACCCCTAGAATGTGTACATTTTCACATTTGATAGATATTGTTTTGCTATATTTACTCTAAGTTCAGTAGTTATTTAAACATATAAGAAAGCAGCACGGTAGTAGATTTCAATACTTACTTCCTACAATGTGAGCAGCATTCCCAACGAACCAGTGAAGCCAATTGAAAACTGGTCTCCCTTTAGCACCAGGATTTGGACGGAACAGAGCCATGATTGGCTGAATAAAAGCTAAACCCGTTGTAACACATCCTAAAATTGGGTGAGGATTTCTCACAGGTGTCCAGTCTCCAATTTCAACAAAGATGAGCACAAATGCAGCAATTGTCAATGCCCATGTCAGCAGCATGAAGAATCTGTGCCACTGTAAGAAAATGATGCAATAATTAGCACTGGTTTTACACAAAAGACATGATTTACAGAATATTTTAGTTTATTGATGAATATTTCTAGTGCATTTACTATTCACATGAATCAGGTAATTACAGTACATTGTAATGCTACATTCTGCACACTGCAACATGCCATGCAGGCATATGGGGAAGATGTGAAGGTAGGGCAGCATACACAGTGAAAAAGGACTTATTTAAGGGGGTCCAGGGGGTCCGTACCCCCCCAAATACTTCCTAATAATAAAAATTAAATAATGAAAATAATGAAGTAATAAAATAACTAAAATTAAATCATGAAAATAAACTGTTCTTTAACCTTTAGGAGCCCGATTGTTTCGATCGAGATGCTCTCATGTAACCCTCCGGGGCCCCGATAGTCATGCTCTGTCAAGGTCGTAGTTTTTTAAGTTATAACTTCGCTATTTTTGGCTAGAATTTAGATTTTCTTTTTTCATATTGTTGTTAACACATGTATTTAACAGAAATGATTGTTGCCCGTTTTTTCTTTTCATGAAAATGGCAGAAAAAAGGCAGGGAAAAAGGAGACTTCCATTTTGAGTCTTTTTTTCAAGGGAAAACTTTTGCCAACAAAGGAAGGCCAGCTTGGTTGTTCTAAAGCAATGAGTTTCCCTCACCCCTGGAAACTGCATTGGAAGGAAGTTTGTATATCGGTACCAGAGGTCAAAAGGAATGTTTTCTGTGCGGGAGCAAGCGGGGGTTGGGAGTTGAGGGGGGGGAAGAGGAGTTGTTGAAACTGCTTCGTAATAATGTAAGTTCGAGGCATGCTGAAGAAAACCCTTTGTTCTTGAGCACAGTGTTTCACAAATTGCTACAAAGATTACCCTGTATTGTCTAAAAATAGAATTTGGAAGTAGCTGCAAGAATTGGCGCACTTTTGTCACTCCGTTCTAGCTTTTCCTCCTGGAAGCTTGAGACAGTGGCACGCAGGCCTTTCGTTTCAGGGGTACAACTCGCGTTACATTGGTCATATGATAATGATACAAATATTACATGCCAGCGATAATTTCTATGTGCATGTTGACCTTTTCATGTCCTTTTTTTCTGGGGGGGGGGGGCTTTTTTTTAAAAAAAAATGATTTGGGGGGATTCCCCCTTCCCCCTCCATATATACGCCAAATGTGCATAAATTGTATATTGTCTGAATCTGTGATTCATTCCACGTACAACGGTATATCATTCATCTCTCTAGGGCAATTAGCCTCTGAGCTACAGTCATATCAAGGTACCGCTGAATTTTGAAGCTTGAATCAGCGGCATGCTGACCATTCCTTTTTGGGGTACAACTCGCGTTACATTGGTCATATGATAATAATGCAAATATTTTTGTGTTCCTTACATGTCAGCAATAATTTCCATGTGCTTGTCGACACTGTCATGTACTTTTTCCTTGGGGGAGGTGGGAAATCCCAATTTTTTCCCAGAAATTTTGGAATTTTGAGTGTTCTGCCCCTCCCCCTGCCACATACACACCGAATTTACATAAATTTTATATAATCTGAATCTCTGGTTCATTCTGCGTACAAAGGTATATCACTTATCTCTCTAGTGCAATTAGCCTACAATCTACACTCATTTAATTGAAACTCTGCATTTAGCTCAAAATCGGCTCGGACATCAAGGGGACATGTGAAAATGGCCTTGGGCTCCAAAAGGTTAATCGAGGATTATTTATTTCCACCAAACTTATTGGAAGGTAAGGATTATATTGTAATCATACTACTTTGAATGACATTGCAAAGTAGATTTTTGCAATATTTATTACTACTTACAACGTAACATTCATAGAATATCACCAGGAACTTTATTTTTCGTCAACTGGATCAAACCACCTTTTCCTTATAGTTAATAAATATTCAACTCTTTATCTATTTGACATTAATTTCCTTGCCAGGGCAGTTTTTTTGTACAAATTTTGCCAACCTTAACTACATGTAGGCTACATAATGAATATGTGTTGTTATATCACTATTCATATACCATCCTTTTAACTATTCATGTCATAAAAATAAAATATTAATTAATTTTAATTAATTTAATGTAATAATTATTTATGTTTAAACATTATTGTTACTATTATTATTATTATTATTAATTTGAGACACTTGATTCGCCCCCCTCTCCTGAAACATATTTCTAGATATGTGCCAGACAGTGAACTCTTCTTAATTCAAACTTTGATAATACAAACATAAGTTTATTCCCACCTTGTTGATTCAAATTTTTGGATATTTTGAGCATTCTTCATGTTCCCTTGAAGTTCGATTTATAGAGAGTCCATTGTATTCACAATCTCAACGATTTGTGAAGTTTATGTGCTCAGTTCCATGCTCCAGTCTCCTTCCCACCTTCCAGGAGTGTCCCCAGGTATGCATTTACTAGAGGATGGGTAAACCCTAGAGCAGCTCCATGTAGGGACATTGCTTGAGATATTTCAACCTGAAATTATCCACTCTGGGATTCAAAATAGCCAGTCTCAGTGGCAGAGTGGTTAGCAGAGTGCACAATGATGCCAGGGGTCCCAGGTTCGAATCCTGTCCGGAGCATTCTTTGTGTATGTCCTATCATCAATTTCATCAACAACTCATGCTCATCTTCATGATAAACAAAAAGTGTCAGAAATTCAAACTAAAATAAACCAAATCATTCAATCAATATAGGGAAGATTAGAAGGGATAGAATAAGGAATGAGGAGATCCGACACAGTGGGGGTGGTGAAGCTTCAGGAAAAAAATAGATCAGGCACAGATGAGATGGTTTGGACACATGAAGAGGATGGATGCAGAAAGAGCAGATAGCGGAGAGTGTTAGGAGAAGAGGACATGGTTGGAAAACCGTGGAAAGAGAGGAGTGGTGGAAGACCAGAAAAAAATGGAGAGGCTCGACATCTATGCCCACCCAGCTAGAAGCAGGAAATTGTTAAGGATGATGATTGTGACTATTGCACTATTTCGTACTTACAACAAACCACTGATCCTTTCCACACATCTGGCTTCCAACCCAGGTCTGCTTGTAGTAACGAGCAAGTAAAATGCCAATGCTCGCTGCTCCAATCCATGCTCCTATCATGAAGGCACCATGAAGCTTGTACAGCAACTTCGAAGCAGACTCAATTTCACCCACAACGGCAAGATTCAATGCTGAAGCAGTGGGAAGATAATTTGTACCATGGAAGCTAACTGATCCATCTGAAAAGGAAGCGAAAGAGTAAAGAAAAATGAAATTTTGGATGACTCCCACAGTGTAATCAAGCAAAAGTACTATTGAAACTACACAAAATGCAAAGAGAACAAATTAAGAATGAATATAATGAAACATTTCATGATGGATGCGGTAAACGCGGTTTAGAATTACTCACGTGAAATTTGTATTTCCACGTTGCATAATTTAATGGATGTTTCTGATTAATTTCAAAGAGACACTGTCTTCATTCACTAAGGATACGGCGTCTCGAGCGGAGATGGTACTGTGCCACTGCTTTGTTTGCTCCCAGGCGGTGGTAGTTGCATTTTCTCTCACTTGACAGGTGGCACTGCCGGGAGGTGGTTGGGGAGTTGGGCCATCTACTGGGTTGTGCTGCTTGATGTGATGCAGTTCCTGTTAATGCGTGGCTGGGGGCAAGTATGTGCACTGTATTTTTTCTTTTTCTGGTCCGGGATCTCTTGGAGGATGGGTTGCCAAATCAGGTTCCAATTGGAAACATCCATTATATTGTGCAACGCCGAAATACAAATTTCACGTGAGTAATAATGAAACATACTTCTTTATTAGTACATTAAAAGGAAGTACACAAATTACTTTTTTATTAGGGCACCATCTCTGAAAAAAAATCTCGAATTATATAAGTATTAATTTAATGAAAGCCTACACCTGCAGTCAATTTGGTATTGTGTAATTGTTTGTAGTAAAACATTTAGCTAGCAACATTTGCAGGTTATCCAAGAATAATGAAACTCCTTAATATTATTTTTTAAATTCATATTTTGGGAAACTCTGTAATTATTATTTTCTATATATTAATAATATTCATTGCATAAAATATTAACCAGACATATGCACATACAATTTCTGTGCCTTTAATATATAGCAGTAGTTTTTAAGAAACATATATTAAATTGTCATTATTATATTTCACTTTGTCTATATCCCAACAAGTACAATAACCATAAAAATGAAACTGATTGTAATATTTGTAGATTAGGCACATACAGGAGTTGTACTACGTAATATGTATTCAATATTTTAAAAAAAACTAATAATGTGGAAGTATATTTAAAATCTCAACCTTGCAGAGAAAAAAAAGAAGCTGTAGCAGTACCTGCAGAGTTTTAGTGAGGGGGTGGGATATCCTAATTTGAATACAATGAAAGCTCTGCATTTCATCATTAGCAGAATTTGTGCTTTGGAGATTAATTTCAGGTATAATAGGTCCATGTCTTCAGTGGTATGGTTGTTATTGAAAATTCCTATTTTGAAAAGCCACTGTGATCTTTCAAATTCTGAAAAGTTACATTTGCTCAGAGCAGTCCTGTATTTAGAATTGATCTCCAGGGGGATGCTCATGGGTTACCAGTTATCAAAAGTTTAACAGTATTAAAAGGAGGTACTTTATGTGTGTGGGGGGAGGAGGCATTAAGTTAATATATGTGCAGAATGTAAAGCTTAGAAATCATACAAATACTAGGGTTTTTTTCCTCCTATATCTTCAAATACATCTCTCAAAGTGTTAATTGACTGCTACTGACATCGTCCCTTACTACACACTCCATACCACTACTGATGATACAGATAGTTATATCCCAAAAAAAAAAAAAAAAAAAAAATGCACAACATTCATAGTGCGTACCATACATTCCACCCCCCGTCGAAGCAAAATCTCACCTCCATTCGCAAAACTTGGCAGCTGTTGATATTTGATGCAGATGTGAAAGGAATATAGATGATGATGTCAAAGTCGCAAAATTCTGTCCAAACGGGAATCAGTGAAGGTACAGACCATTATGAAAGAACTTTCTAAAGTCTAGAGAATCTTCTAAATACTTGTTGCTACTTATACTTCTGCTCCTAAACAAGATGAACAAATGTAATACTTGTTCATGTTCTGTAAATGTATCAGTCACCAAGCTGTGAGCAAAATAATATCTGCTGTCTACATTTTCACTCTTCACTACAAACAAATTATACATAATAGTCTCACCTAATGTCATGGGGGGGGGGGTTGATGGCAGTGCCAGGTGGAGCTGAGCCCCGCCCCTGGTCCCTGCCTGGCTCAGAGTATCTCTAGAGCATTCAAGTGATTCTTCCCATAGTTTGCTTTTCCTGTTGTCTTGATGTTTGCGATATAATACAACTTTCAAAGCATATAGAAATTTATTCAGAAAACTTACAGTCGGTTTCGGTGCCATTGCAAAGCACCACCTCACTACCATGTAGAAGTCAAGAGATATTCTTGATACCAGATTCCCAGGTCGGTGGATTGGTCGTGCAGGTCTAATTGCATGGCCACCTCGCTCCCAAGATTTGACCTGCTATATTTTTTCTTGTTTTTGATCAGGTTTTTGTACCACCTTTACCCGCTGTTCTTGCTGAGCTGAGACTTTGAATTAACGCCGCCACTGCAGAAGTGATGCCTGACTTACTGGTGAAAGTTTGGAATGAAATAGACTTCAGGTGGAATGTATGCCGAATTACAAATGGTTGCCACATCGACCAAACATGAATGTTGTATGACAAACTTGATGTGTTTTGCTTTGCAATGGCACCTCAACAGACTCTGTGTTATCTGAATAAATTTCTATATCCTTTCAAAGTTGTAAAGTCCTTTTTGACTCACCCTGTATATGCTTACAGCACTGGAAACTATCACAAACATCTAGACAATTGCAAATCTATGGGAATTTCAATGTAGTTAAGTAACTTGTACTGCACTGTACTTTAACAAGGTGACATGCCCTCATTTCAAACATGCACACTTTTGCTTGAAAGCTTCTCTCTTTATATGAGATTACATATTTGCACTGTTCTATATCTACATATGTAAACTTTATATATTCAGTATGTATTTAAACTACATAAAAACTGACCCAACTAAATACTTGCCTGAATATGGAAACTTAAAATAAAATTTTGGAATACTCACCACCATGAACAGGTCCACTGGCAATAAGAAGATAGTATCGGTTGTTCGCTAGATCAAATACTTTCCCATTCACTGTTGTTTCAGCATCTCTGACATATTTACAATATAAATTGCCATCAATGTATGAGCCATTTAATAATTTTATTCCTTCTTGCTGAAAGATAAAATGCAATTAAAGCTCACAGCATAAAGTAGATTATTAGAATTTCTAAATATACTGTACAATAAAATGCAAACATGCGATTAATACCATGCTATGTCTATTTTCTATGGTAGAGTTGTAACAGAGAAAAAATCCTTATTCCTTTTATTACATAGAAAAACTGTGGACAATTTCATATTTCAAGTAAAAAATAAGGTTTACTTTTCCCTATATATTGTGAATTTAAAGTTTCATTTGATAACAGCTGATGTGAAATGTCATAACTAAAAATTGAGCAACTACATCCACTATGAATGAAGCAGAAAATAATTGTAACTATTAGAAAAAAGAAATACACTTAAGAAATTAAGGAGCCTGTATCTATTTTCATCTAGCTAGCATTTAGCATTTGATCACAGAAGCTATGAATAGATTACAGTCCTGGTTATTTTCTAAAATTCATAAATGCATAGAACATAATGAAACTTCAACTGACATTACATGTATCAAAGTAGTAACTTTCCTTAGATTCAATTTCAGGAATGGACGGATGTCTTCCCTACTTATATTCTATGGAACAAACATGTGCAGCAAAACCAGAGTTTACATAAGCATATTTTGCATTTTCCTGCATTAACATTCAATCTTGATGGTCCCAAATGTAGCAAAATGTTATAAAATATTTCTCGATTTTACATTTTCCGACATTTTTAGTTTTTTTCAGCTTGGTACCCTGTGAAACGTAAAATCGAGGTTTCACTGCATAATGTTTATTTTCTGATTATACTTACTTTCAGTAAGCGATTGTTTCCTCTCCTTTCATTCCAAGACATAAATACATTTACTCCATTCATTCCTGAAGAACTCTGAGTGCACTCTACAACGCTGTCGTCATCCTGCAAATTAGACAAGTATCTTTTGTATACATTTAAGGACAAAGAGCAGTATTATTAAGAACTTTTTTTTATCAGGAGTGCTAGAAGGTTTAAAACTTAGCCCATGATCCACAGTCTTGCCACTGAAGTTGCATATTATGAATTGAAAATATTTTTACTGTCATGGAATCAATATTTCAAGGTTTAGTTCCACCCAAGACTGCGAATGGTTGCAGAGCATTGCAACATTTTTATATTACTGCTCAAACTATAGATGGAATGGTTCTGTTATCTACACGTTTCATGTATTTGGTTGATGCATAAGTTCGTAGCAATTGTGTTTGGTATGGCGGTTTTAGGAGTTTGTTCGCTTAAAGTTCATCAATTGTAGTGGCATTTTCGTGTTTGTGAATATGCATTGAGTTTTACAGATTTGAAGAAAGACTGTGTTATTTATGGGCTAAAGAAGTCCAGTGGGGGAAAAAAAACATTTCCCACATACTCTTCTGAGTGTAACATAGGGGCAAAGGCAGCGAAGGAGACTCAAAACATTTGTTCCTTGTACAGAGAGAATGAAAAATGGGGAAAGCAGGGCAAGAAAATGGTTTTGTCAAGTTTGAAGAGCATTTTCGTTACCACAGGAGCTTCCTTGAAGGTTGATGGATTGAGAACTCTTTGCAAGTCTTTAACACCAAATTAGCTGATTTCTTCAGGTGTTGAATTGAAAAACTGCCCCAGCATTGGTAGACAAGTCATAGACAATAAAGAAAAATGTATTACTGCTTAATTTATGCCTATTGTTCATCTCAAATTAGAATCGAATACAAATACTTTTGCCATGGTAAAAAAAAATGCTATGAACTTATGCATCAACCAAATAGTTTAAATTTACGGAATAACCTATTTCATTATGTATACATTTTTATATTTTTTTTCTCTATTGGAGCGCTAAACAAATATAGTAGGATAGCCATTAGGGTCATGACATATGTATGGTCTTATAGGACCTCTTAGTTACTTTAAAAAAAATGGATGTGAGGACAGTGCTCGAAGTGGAAATCTGTAGCTGGGTGATGCTTGTATGGATTAAGATTGAGACATTGCAGAAGGTTGGGGGATGCTTTGTGAAAATTTTCATAACTAGGGGGAAAGCATCCCCCAATGTTTCCCACCACTGTGTGTGAGGCTAGAGTGAAGAAGTTAAACATAAAAGATTGTTTATTCATTCATTACTTGAAAGAACTGACCTGGATGAATTCATGAGACAATCTCTTCATTTTTTACATTGTCCTCTCATATAACAAATAATGAAATTGTCACTGGGCATTGTTGCATGGCATGAGAGCTCACTGGAGGCACGGAGATAGGTCTCTACACATTCTCAATCTTAGTGTTAGTGGAGGTGGTGTAATCAGAACCACACACTGGCTGCCTTTACCCTCAGGTACAAATAAGAGGCTGGGTGAGTACAAGAGTAACTTATACACACACACACTGACGTGAGAATTCCAGAGATCATCCACACAGAGAATCAAATCAAGGTCTCCCATATTAGTCAAGATTTAAAACTCAGTTTCTATCATCTCTCCAATTACAAAATGGTTAGCAAATGCACTGCAATGAAGTATATTGTGTAGCACTATACATTAACAAGGTGATATACTCTCATTTCAAACTTACACACCTTTGCTTAGAACAGTGGCTCCCAAAGTGTGCACTGCAGTGCCCTGGGGCACTGTGGCTGGGTTACAGGGGCACTGCAAAATGTTCCAATATTTTTAATGAAATATGACTTACTTCCAAAGAAGTGCTTATTTAATACTTTTTACATTCGAAATGTTGCTGAATTTGAAATATGTGTTTATTTTTTTAACTTAAGGCAAGGAACCTAACCACACTAATTGAGCACTGCAAGTGTTAGAAAAGCCTATATTCTGACCTGGGTGCCATGGAAAAGTCTTCAAACACCAAGGGTGCCATAAATTAAATGAAAAACTTGGGCTTAGAAGCTTCTTTCCTCATGAAATTACACATTTGTACGTTCTACATATCTATACAAATAAAATATTTCTTTATGCAGGTGGCCCAAATAAAACTATACTCAAAACAAAGGTGGTAATAAGCCAGTTTTTTATCATCGGAATGTTTTTGTAGTTGTCAGAGATTTCTTGAGTGACGTGTTTTGGTTTATTCTTTAAAATTTGTCAAGAGTTTCAAATCTGAGCTACAATTGTGATATTACACACCAGTAGGTTCAAGCTACATACTAAGAAAAACCACTTCCAACATCTGATCTGGACAGTGGAGCGTGTGGCATTCTTGTGATTGCATTTGCCCAAGTTTTAACATGTAAGTTACAGATGTACTTGATCAATCATGCAGACACTCTTTGCTTCGTTGGGAATAGTTTTGTTCGAGTAGTTGAATTTATGGGAATGATAGCATTCAGGAAAATTATGGAAGTTGTAATTTTAATGAGCAGAATTGCTGCCCCAATGACCAACAGCATTGGGTGATTAAATCTCATATTCATCACTGAAGGTTCCTAGTTGAAGTCCTGGCCTGAGTACGGGTACGCCTTTGCATATCCCTTGATCCTTTTCTTACAATAACTGTTCATCTTCATTATTGGAATTAACATATGAGGCAGAAAACTGACATGAAAAAGAAACAATGTACAGGAATATCAGCAGAGTATGGATTCTTAAAATGTACTAATTTCACATGTGGTGGATTAAATAGGAAATTATTGGGAAACAATTTTAATTTCTATTCTTCTTACTTTGTTTTTTCTTTACTTAGGGTAATCATAATGACGATGAATGATGATTAGATGAAATTGACGAAGAAATACTCGCAAAGGAACTGTTGGAATCTCTAATCTAAAACTTTCAGTGTTGATAATGTGAATCAACCAATCAATTTATTCGGCCAGCTAGGAATCATTTGTAATTTGAGTCCTGTACAGATATTGGCTCAAAAAGGTAGTGCATATGTACCATAATAATTAAGAAAAAAATATTATCAATATAACATTTACTGTGATTCTGATGCATTGTCTATATTATGTACACAGTGGCTTCCTCTGTACTACGAGGGGGATTAATTTGACATGTCTCCTTTAAACTTAAAAATAACAATTTATATTTATTAAGAATACTTACCATAATACTATTATCTGAAAGTCCAACAGCAACATAACCATCCGAGTTTCCTTTGAGCTCAAAAATATACTGATCTCCCTTTACTAAACATGTGGTAAGGAAGTGACAGTTTTTCGAAAGAACACAATCGTTGGGATATCCAAAACAAAGTTTTTCTGTATTGCAGCCATTATATATTGGATCAGATGCTTCCTAAAATAGAACAAACAATATTACTTATATTATTGCACATAATCTGCAGTTTATTAAAAAAAATATGTAAGGTTTCATTTGGGGAAACATACATTATGTTTTCCTCTTGATCTTATAATAGAACAGCAAATTAATGTGTGCATTCATTACAACATATTATGCACATTGATTTTGCTCTTAATCCCAATTCAATTAGTCATAGTCAGGAAAAAACAGGCTGAAATAATATGAATTTTCATCCTACAGATAATTGAAAAATTGACGTGTGTTAGTTTAGGCTAGACTCCACATTAAAAAAAAAAAACATACATTTTTTGTGCCTAGGCCTCTTAGCAAATATAAGATACACTGTAGATATTATATTGTGCATTATGTTTCTTCTTCAGATAACAATAATATGACTTTTGGAAACTTTATGGTGGGAATGGTTAGAGAGTGAAGTAGCTTGACAAGATTTTGTCACCCTTAAGTCCAAGTCTATTCATTTTCCTTCTTTCTCTACTTCTCTCTCCCCTCCTAGGACCTCCCCGTGGTGCAGTGGTAAGTTCCATCACCTTGTAATCAAGGGGTCCCGGGTTTGATACCTGGTGAAGGCATGTAGTGGTTCAGATTCCACTTTAAACTGTAGGTCCAGTCCCGATTAGCTTTACTGTGCATAAAGTGGACTTAAACACTAAGTTGTCTGGGATGAGCATGGATATGGTGGAGGCTGTCAGGCCCTCCGGGGGACCTCGGGTGTGGATAAAGTCCTGGATTCTGTTCTTTATCCACACCCGAGGTCCCCCGGAGGGCCTGACAGCCTCCACCATATCCATGCTCATCCCAGACAACCCCCGCACCCCCACTTTTTACCTGCTGTCCAAGATCCATAAACCTGGCAACCCTGGCAGACCCATCGTGTCCAGTTACAATTCACCTTCTGAAAGAATCTCAGCCTTTGTCGACTCCCACCTCCAGCCTCTTGTTAAAGCTCTGCCCTCCTACTTCCGGGACACCAGCCACTTCCTTCAGAAAATTAACACTCTCCCACCATTACCTGCCAACACTATCCTTGCCACCATCGATGTTACTTCTCTCTATACCAACATACCTCACTCCCATGGCCTCTGCTCCATAGAATCCTTCCTTAACAACAGACCAAAACCCCACAACCCCAGCACTAATTTCCTGACCCATCTAGCTCACCTTGTCCTCATGTGCAACAACTTCACCTTCGAGGACAAGCACTATCTCCAAATCCAGGGCACAGCCATGGGTACCAGAATGGCCCCATCCTATGCCAACCTGTTCCTGGGCAAAGTTGAAAAAGAGTTCCTGGAGACCCAATCTCTCAAACCTCTCCTCTGTCTACGTTTCATCGATGACATCTTCATGCTTTGGACGCATGGAGAACCTTCCCTGACCACCTTCCTAGACAAACTTAACCACTTCAGCTCCATCAATTTCACCTGGACTCACTCTACCAACCAAATCACCTTCCTGGATGTGGACGTGCACATGAAGGAAGGACATTTGGAAACCTCCATCCACATCAAACCTACCAACCATATGCAATACCTACACTTCTCCAGCTCCCATCCGTTCCACACCAAGAAAGCCATCCCATTCTCCCTGGCCCTCAGAGGTCAATGCCTCAACACCTCAGCCACCTCCCAACAGAACTATAACCTCCGCTTACACCAAGCCTTGACCAACCGTGGATATCCTTCCACCCTGGTCACCAAACAAATATCCCGAGCTGCTTCATACACTCCCACCAAGAAACCTGCCACCAATCCCCCTGCACTTGTCACCCAATATCACCCCCACCTCAACAAAATCACACACACTCTACGTTCCCTCCTTCCCATCCTGCACAGTGATCCTGACACCAGAAACATCTTCCCCGACAAGCCCAGAGTTGTCTTCAAATGCCCTCCCAATCTCCAAAACATCCTGGTCCACCACAATCCACCTACTCACAATCAACTCGCACCTGCTCACAAATGCAACCGCCCAAGGTGCAAAACCTGCTCCATATTTTTCACTTCCCGCACCCTCCAGATCCACACTGCCACCGGCAAATTCACCCTCTACCCCAAAGGAACCTGCAACAGCTCTAACCTAATTTATATCCTCACGTGCAACATCTATGGGAGCTTCTACCTGGGGGAAACATCCACAGCCCTGAACCTCCGCATCAACAACCACCGCTCCTCTACCCAAAACCTGGACTTTGCTGTTGCCATTCACACCAATCACCACAATATTCCTTTTAATGGTAGCTATCATCCACTCCTTGCCCCAATCCACCAACACCTCAATACATAGAAGATGGGAGAGGGCCTACATATCGACCATGAATGCAACCACACCTCCAGGCCTGAACAAGGCCACCCAGTAACGCCCCTCATCCCCTATCCTCACCCTCACCACCACCTTTTCCCAACCAAACCCCCCCCCACCACTCACAGTTTTCGACAAGCCAGGCGAAAAAAACATTTTTTTTGTGGTACTGTCAACACTTTTTTTTCCTTCGGGACCTGGCAACACTGCAGGTCATGCTTACTCTCCCCTCTAGTCACTTAGTTATACAAAGTCTCTCTACTCCTGAAGATGTGATATACCATCACTAAAATTTGAATTTTTTCTTTGTCCGGTGAGTGTTTCCTCTCTCCTCTTTCTTTTATATATATATTGTCTGTACTAATTCTGAGGTATTTACAGAACCATGAGAAAATATTCAGTGTAATTGAAGATTTACCATGTACAAACTTCCAAAATTAATGACCCTTGATCCCATCGTTTTCCAGACCTTTATTTAAAAAATAATAATAATTTAAAACATTGTGCATATTCTTTTGTACTGCAGTCATACCTAAGCTTCCAGAAATCAAGCATCCACAAAAGTAAGGAAAGATTTAACAGTTTGGGTCTACCTGATGGCACAGTGGTAGCGTCGTTGCCTTGTAATCAAGAGGTTCCGTGTTTGATACCCGGTGAAGGCACACGCTGTTGGGATCCCATTTTAAAATGTAGGTCCAGTACTTATTAGCCTTACTGTGCATAAAGTGGATTAAAAACACCACCATCTCAACCAATCAATCAACTAACTAATAACAGTTTGGGCTCAAAGAAATTAAATGCAATGTAAACATTAGCGCAACACACTTCAGTGCAAATCAGTATTGAAATACGGATAGTATAGTAGATTTGCAGAAATATCTTATTTTGACATGTGTTCATAATGCCTTTTTATCACCAAGATAAATCCCACAAAAGTTGAAATGGATTTAGTAGATAAAATCACCGGGAAACAATTCATTTTGGTAACTTTATATAATGTAATGTATATAGAGAGAGTTTAACAAACAAAATGGCATAGCTTCTTCTAGCGACTACACATAGATATAGATTACAGCCTACAGAAGCTTTAAATCAGCTATTACACAGTTATGAACATTAGATTAATTCTATATAAATAAAAGTGTCCTGCAATGCAAGAATTATAAATATCAACATGAACACACCTATCCGGATGTGAAAATTCATATGAAATACCTTTGCTTCACTTTTTTGTATTGGAGGTGGTTCTGGTGTTGTACTTGTCGTGCTTGTTCTTGGCGGACGAGGTGCTTCCTGTTCAGTTTCTCTTACTGGAGCTGGCGG
The DNA here is from genome assembly GCF_977018435.1 of Lepisma saccharinum. Taxonomy (NCBI): domain Eukaryota; kingdom Metazoa; phylum Arthropoda; class Insecta; order Zygentoma; family Lepismatidae; genus Lepisma; species Lepisma saccharinum. Next base: position 49,970,025 of record NC_139229.1, read on the forward strand.
ATCAGCAGTAGAACGTTTACGCACTGTGATCGGATCAGAAAGCACTCCTACCCAAAACGTTGCATAGCTCTGGACAAAAGTAGCACTAAAAAAGACATCTATTATTAGTTTTTGTAACCAACATTTTGAAATGAGTGATTGAAAAATTTGTGAATAATTCTGGTTCCACTAGGATCCAAACTTGGGATTTTGACAGTCTATGCCAACTGAACCATCTACTTGAAAATGCTAAAACACTAAAAGTTCCCTAAAGAAAAAATGCACTCAAAAATAATGCACTCCTTGAATAGATTATTTGAAGGGATCGGGTGTGAAACAGGGTAAGGGACATTTTGGTCATTTCTGAGTTCATTAAAAGGTTATTAGAAGCTATACTGTAGATAAATTGTTTTCATGTTGTGTTTACCAATTTCACAAAGCTTCACAGAGTCCAATGTAAATTGCATGACATGGCAATTTCACTTGAAAATTGAAGGATGACACATTTCACTTTGTTACTTTGTAACTAAAAAATTACGAAAATGTCACCATGTTTTATACCAGAGCCCTTCATTTAACTACAGATGAACCTGCAGTCTCCTTACAGGGCCCATCCAAACTCAGCCCATCCACCTGCTGGCCCAACCCACCAGAATATACAGGCAAAATTCTCAATAAAAATTAAGGAAACATATAGAAATGATTATGAATATACATTATTTGACAGCCGTCCAGTGGAAAAGATATAATACAGGCATTGCAATCACTGCTTGCACTATTAAAATATTATTTAATGTACTTTATATGTTTTGGCCTTATTTAATTTACATCACATTTGTTCTTGCAAAAATTTATGGCCACAAACTCCAGCAGCGGTTCTGTGGTAAGTAGCAGGTGTTCTGCTTTAGGTTGCTACATAGAAAATCCAATGCACTCCAAGCATCACATGGAAAAGGAAAGCACAGCCTTCTACAGCTTTTGAGCCTCTCGAAAACAGAAGAGCACAACTCAAGACAGATGAAGACACTGCTAGCAGAATACAACACTATAGTCTGAATGTGTTTACACAATCACAAAGATCAATAATTGCTTTATTATAAAATATTATACCTGCTCTAAATTCCAGAAACTCTAGAACAATTACTTTACTTCTCACGATGGTGAGTGGCCACCGGTCCCATACACAGGCTGAAATCTTAGGAAAAATTGTTATGCTTCCCCAAGGAGAGACTAATCTGGGCATGTCCCATAGTCATAGCCCAAAGCACAGCCACGGTTTGGGACATAATGTCGACATTTGGGGGATAAAACAAACATAATGTCCCCGCCACTGGGGAGTGTTGGAATTTGCAGAAAGTTGGATGTTACTTGCCACTACATCTCAAATTACCATTCCAGTATTAACAACTACGAAATTATTTACATGATTTTTACAGTGAGTTGCCACACAAACAAATTCAATAATATTATGTTTTTTAGTAAAACTTGCTGGCGAAGAAAGTAATTAATTTTTTAAATAGCACAAGAGTTAAGTCCTTAAGTTGAGGAGTAACAGTTATGCACCAGTTGTGCATTTATTTCAATATCGCCCAAATGGGCACTGCTAAAACAAAAAAAACAACAAAAAAACTGGGTGTATGCAAAAGTATGAATTTCTCCCCATGTTGCAAGCGGAAGAATTTCCTTATGTTGATTATTAAGTTGGACACCATATTTGAAAAACATGATGATTAAGAATTTTTGGAATCCCATGTATTCCAAGAGCTAAATTTCACCTTAATTGGAGTTAAAACTGACTTTCAAACTAGATTTACGAAGGCTAGATAAAGTGCCTCCTATGGGAATGTTAGTTGTCAAAGGGGTGAGGGTGCTGCTATTACCATTAACACTAAATTGATGACAAATTATTCTTAGTTTTCACACTCTAGATCTGGCAGCATCGTCCATCTCAATAATCCACCAATGGTTGTATGAAATCGAAAATAAAGGATTCCCTGATAACAATATTATGTCAATTTCACATCAAACATGGCGCTGTAAAAAGTAACTGGGCAAATAAGATGGGGTGGGGCACGGGGCAGTCGCCTCAGTTCGCAGCCAAAAAAATGCATGAAAGAGCCAGATCTGGCTCCAAGAGAGCTAAGTTGACAACACTGCCATGGAGTGGAGGAAAGAGCTTGGGAAGAGCCCCGTGGAAACTGTTCCGCATGCCCTTAATGCTATCAAACTCAAAATACTATTTTTATTAATATGATACATTATTGTGCAAATATTGTGCACTCAGAAAAAGGGTTAGAAAATGAACAAGTGCATTCTCTTACTGTGGTAATGAATGGCCTAGGATTCCAAAGCTAAATTTATAATTTTCATTCTAAGCCTCAAGTAACTTCCTTTATTTGCCTGTGAACAATAATTTGTACAACAAAGTTGGTTATTACTTTTCTGTTAGTTTGGGGGAGGAATATGCAAAAAAACAAAAAAAAAAACACCTTACGAAAACTGGCAAAAGTGGGTGATAAAAATTACAACCATCTCCCTCTTTCTAGGGAAGCTAATGTAAGCTGAATGTTGTATTAAAACAACACTTGCCATCTTCTTAGGACCAGCTTCCACCACTGCCAATGACCCAACAGCACCAGAAACTCTGGTGCCACCACTGGCCTGCTCCTCCCCAGATACTCGGTGCAGAAATAAACACCAATCTATGTTATGTAGGCTCATGAAAACCGTTGATTACAGTTACACTGTACTTTTGTACAGCCTCTGAAAGCTGTACAAAAAAGTAGCAAAGCAGAAAAACTGAAAACAGTATGCATTTAAAAACCCTCACTGATTAATGAAAACAAATTTAAACTGAAGCAAGAAATGCAATTAGTAATTGTGAAATGAATACATTTACAACTACCACTAATACAAGTGTACATACTAAAACATTTTATTTTTTTTTGCCAGAATGCTATTAAACCAATTATATCTAAAATTCTTCCTTACATAGTTATTTGATTTCTGACTTCTAAGCAGGGATCATTTGCATTTTGAGTGCAAAAGCTATTCTTGTGATATTTTAAAAACTTGTATAATTAACAAACAAATGCAAACAATTCATTAAATTAGGCACACACATATGTACTACATGGATATTTGAGTGAAAAATGCAGGCTCGACCAGGATTCGAACCCGGGTCTCTGGCATACCGAGCAATGGCATGGTATGCCAGCTGGGTTCAAGTCCTGGTCGAACCTACATTTTTTGCTGAAATATCCACATTTTCTTCTTGCAGCCCAAATAACTCTACAGATATGCATGTTGTGCTAATTCTCAAAATCCTATGCTTACTTGAATGTTATTTCTCCTTCGTAATTTGATGGTGACTCCCATTCCAATCTCACAGACTTCTTCTTTGTCTTGTCCTTGTGAGTAACAGAATTCTGAAAATGAACAATAAATTATTATTAGTTGTTATTCAATAGGAATACAAGTAGCCATAGGGGCTATAGGTGCCTTGGTACCTCTTTCCTTGTATTGCATGTGTAGACTCATGGTAAAAACAATGAAGATACAAGACACATTGAATATAAAGTTCCAGGCAAAAGAAACAAATAAAGTTAAATTGGGTAAAACACACTAAAGACCTGCTGAAGGAAAGAATACATGGTACAGTCACAAAGAGCAAATATGTTTGGTTTTTTTTTGGTTCTCCCATCCCCTTCCTTGTGCACTTCAGATGCCACAGTGACATAATAGGGATTCAAAATGTGTTACTAAGAGTGAAATTAAACCTCAATTTGTTGCAGTAAGTAGAGATAAATCTTAAATATGTAATAAATTGCATTACATTAAAATACCACATTGGCAAGGGCTGGAAAAAAGTTGCATCAAAGATCGGCAAAGGAAAGTTTAAGTGTTGGAATAGTAATACGTGTATGTGTCTTTAAAAAAAAATCATCATCTCAGACCCAAGTTCCAGTAGGGTCTCTCAGAGAACACCTACACCTAGGCCAGAACTCAAACCCTGGAACTTGGGATGTTGAGATTGAAGGTCTTCTGCAATGTTCAAAAGCTGGAAACCTTTACGAAAATGAAATTTAGAATGGAAGTACGGCAGACTCTGTACAGGAAATGGGTGTTTATGGAAAACATATCTCCATTGTGATCTGTACAGTTCCTTTACATCACCTCTTTGCATGTCGCAAAGTTTTATTTCTTCTGCTTAGAATAGCAACACATCAGAACACTTATGCAACTCAATCAACTTGTAAACCTGTACCAATTACCCAAAAATTCTACCCTACGGTGGGAAGATTTCCACAGCGCCTGTACACTCCCCATGCATGGCCGTATTTAGAGGGGGGTTTCTAGGGTTCAAACCCCCCCCCCCGAAACTAATGACATGTTGCATTAATGGATGTTCAGAAACCAAAATCTGTAACAAATTTTCAATTTTTCTTTCGAAGCATCACAAAAATACAAGGAGACAATGTTGAAACGATCGAGCTAGAATTTTCATACATTTGGAATTCTGAAAGTTGAGTGAAACAGGATTTATTCTCGGAATCGCAGCCCACCCGCGGCCCCTCCATTATCACTTCTGCTGTCATCTTTCCAGTGTTGCTCCTGCGTCACAAGGAATATAGACTGAAGATTCCCTTATGATTGTCCCAAAATTCCCTTTCCAGCTTTTAAATTCCCCGTCCGATAAAGTCGAAAATAAATCCCTCTTGATAGGAGTTCAAACCTAGTGCCTCCAGATTCGTAGCGCATTACGTTCGCGATTGAGGTTACAATCCATGCACCAGGCTAAGCTTTTAAAGAGAATAACTGGTTCCACACTTTTCAAAATTCCAAAAATTTAATTTTAAAGTCAAACAACAAAAACTTTATGACTAAAATTTCCATCTAACTTTTAAAGTCTTTTCTTGAAGGTATCTAAAGTTTAATGACGAAGTAAAATAATTGTGCATTTCAGTACACACTGTATGAAACGTAAAAAAAAAAAAAGAAAAAAGAAAAAAAGAAACTTATGCTCGATATTCACTCATCTGCTGGATTGAGTAAGCCCCCTCAAGGATATAACAATAATATAATAATAATAATAATTATTATTATTATTATTATGGAATAAAATTGTTTTATTATTATGAAATTTTAATTATTATTGTACAATTATTATTATTTCTATTATTCAAATTTCTGGCGACGCCCTGGGAATAATTATGAATTAACCCCCTCCCCCGAAAATTTTTCCTGCCTACGACCATGTCCCCATGGACTGACTCCACATGATAGCTGGGGGGATGATTTGCAAAAATTTTGCTAGCTGGGGGATATTATTCTAGTATTGGTACAACACTGTCTGTTGCATCAATTTAAGGTTTACATTGTGAAAATTTAATTCACAATATTCAGGTTAGAAATGCTGCCATGCCCTGATAAAAATAATCATCTTTAGTGACTATGGCATAAGTATATTTTTTAGTGTTAAAACAACACAAAACACATAAACAGCACAATAACAAAAAAATAAGTTTGTCCAACTTTTTATTTCCATACTGGAACCATTATCAGAGTTGGTCGAGGACTGCAAAGGGGACACGTTATACAAAGTGGCGCAAAAAGAACGCATATTTTTGGAATAAGTGTAACGTTGTTCATTTTCAAGATACAAGCGTTTTATTAACACCAAAATCATCGGTAAGAAATGCAGTTTGGATAGGTAGGTATACAGTGATTTAAGTATGGAAGAAAATCCTCAAGATGCTCCGAATGCGTGTACAGCAACAATGACGTCATCTTCCATACTTAAATCAACTCTGTCGATGGTTTTGGTGTTAATAAAACGTTTGCATCTTGAAAATCAACGATTGGGTTCCAAAACGGGGGGGGCAAGGTGCCAAAAGTGGGGGGCAAAGACTGTATATTTCCCTTTGTAGATAAGATTTAGCATAGTGCGGGAAAAAAGTTGCGAAAAGTTAGGGGGCAACTGCCGCCCTCGCCCCCTAATCGCCGCCACTGCACTTATTCCAAAAACATGCTTTATCTTTGCGCCACCTTGTATATTATTTAGCAGTTTTGAGAGTGAGAGGAAATATTTTTCCCCCTTCTCAGCTCCTTTAAAAATTATGTGCCCCGAGTTTTGATGGGAGATTTTCAGAACTTACCTTACTTCCTTTCCTTGGCATTTGCATCATGGTTTTTTGAAATTAAATTAAAGCTACTTGTGTATCTGAAGCAACGTTAATAACATCTAATTTTTTAAAAGATGAAAACCTGCATTTATGCCTAGATTTTCACCTATTTGAACCAGCTGTTACCAAAGTACAAAGACTTACCTGGAAACCTTTTCCACAAAGAAGTGTTTTTCCATCATCAGGAGATACTTCGAAAGTTCCAATAGCTGTTCCAGGCTGATTTGGTGAGTGTGCCTGGACAAGGTATCCAGCGAATTCCACGTCTTCAGGAGATTCTAAGAAAATTTCCAGCTTCTGGCCCTGTACTAACTGCCTTCCAGATGTCGTAACAGTGTATGGGGCAGGGATCGATTGCGATTCACTACCACCGTGGCCAGGTTTCATTGTATTGCAAGCTGCATCTGGGGCACCCATTGAGTAGCTGTTGACATACCTCATCATCGCAAACAGCAGGATATAAATATGTAACGCCGCCATCACAGTTGTCTTCTTCATTTTTCTGCAAAGAACAAATTAAATTGATGTGGTTACTCAACATATTCTGTGGAATTTGAATGAGTACTATTGCTAACACATACAGGGACACCATTTGCGAATGCGAACACATACAGGGACACCATTTGCGAATGCAAGGTGCTGTGCAAGCAATACTTTGCAAGTCCATTAACAAACATTCATGGTAAAGCAAACGTTGAATAATTTATTATTAACTAACTTGCAACATTTCTAATTATTATTATATATACACCCTAAATTTGAGAAGGGGACAGACAATACATGGTATTTAAGTATATTGTTTTAATTACAAATTCAAGTGTTTCACAAAGAAAAAATGTCAAATTTACTTTTAAAAATGCATAAAGTGGTACATACGACGATGGATATCTGTATAATTTTTCCAGAAGAACAAGCAAGGTATATCCCCCCTCCCCTTATAGGATTACCCCTGAAAAATACTCCTTCAGTTTGAAGGCAGCAACTTCCTGCAACGCCATAACAATAATTTAGCAAAAACTACCATGAATGAAAATTAAATTGTATGTGTGAAATATATGACTTTAGATTGACAATTCATTTTTAGGGTAGGGGGCAGTAACCCTCTCTTACTCGCCCCCCCCCCCCATTCCGGACGCCCATGCCTACGAATGTAAGCAGGGAAGACGATACATAAAACAATAGTCCTAGACAATCATATTAGGGTTGCAATTATGTTCATGCAAAGCATTCGCACTTACGTAAGTGTTTAAGTCTTTAAGAAGTGTAAATAGGGTACAGTCATGGGAAAAAGTACTTCCCCATAGAGCCTTAATACCAGGGGAAGTATTTCTTCCCACGACTGTACACCTTGCCTGATCACTTTCATACTGTTATCTGTTATGCAGGATAGGAACCTCCGCACGTCCAAGGTTCGCGTGTTGGAAATAAAGTTGAATAGGCCTACATTTCGATAAGAATGTATTTAACCTCTAAACAGCCGGGCCGGTTTTCGAAAGTAACAGCCTTTGCGCGCGATTTCTAAATTTTTACACTTATTTCAGAAAAGCGTTATATCTCAGACTATTTGAGCAATCTACTTCGGATACATTTTGTTTGAAAGCAAAAACATCGGAGCACGCGACCGTGTACAATTCAGAAAGCCCAAGTGAGAAAAACGGGGTTGGGAGGGACCAAGTCCCCAAATCTCAATGAAAAAAAGTCTCCCGTTATTTTGGAAAAAAGGGTCAAACGTTTGCATTGTTTTCAAAGAATAGACCTTTTGCAACAAAGTGAAACTTGTTCCAAGTCTCTAGTCCTCATACAGGCTGAAATATGACGCAATATGTACAATCCTGCATTTTGGCTAAAAATAGCTAATTTGCATATTGGAGAAAAGGGGAGGGGGTGGTTTTCTTCCACATGACATTTTAAAGTCTTATCTCAACATCTGTCAGCGTTTACAAAGTGAACAAAGGTTTCTATATTAACCTTTTGAGTCCCAAGGCCATTTTCACATGTAACTCCCTTGGTCCCGAGCCGATTTTGAGCAAAATGCAGTTTCAATTAAATGAGTGTAGATCGGAGGCTAATTGCCCTAGAGAGATGAGTGATATACCGTTGTATGCGGAATGAACCAGAGATTCAGACTATATAAAATTTAAGCAAATTCGGCGTATATGTGGCGGTGGGGAGGGGGCTAACTCAAAATTCCAAAATTTCGGGGAAAAAATGGAGTTTCCCCTCCCCCATCCCAAGAAAAAAATACATAACAGTGTCGACATGCACATGGAAATGATCGCTGACATGTAAGGAACACATAAATATTTGCATTATTATCATATGACCAAAGTAACGTGAGTTATACCCCCAAAAAGGAATGGTCGGCACGCCACTGATTCAAGCTTCAAAATGCAGTGGTACCTTGAAATGGCTTTAGCTCAGAGACTATTTGCCCTGGAGATATGAACGATATACCGTTGTACGCAGAATGAATCACAGATTCAGACGATATATAATTTATGCACATTCGGCGTACATGTGGAGTGGGAAAGGGGGGAAATCCCCTGAAAAATATATATTTTTAAAGAAAATAAGGGGCTTCTCCCCCGCCCCCCGAAAAAAGGATATGAAAAGTTCAAAATGCACATAGAAATTATCGCTGGCATGTAAGAAATACAAAAATATTTTCATTTTTGTCATATGACCAATATTACGCGAGTTGTACCCCTGAAACGAAAGGTTTGTACGAAACTGTCTCAAGCTTCGGAATTGAGCGAAATGCAGAGTTACATTGAAATGACTATAGCTCAGAAACTAAATGCCCTAGAGATATGAAAGTTATACCGTTGTACGCAGAATGAATCACAGATTCGGACGATATATAATTTATGCACATTCGGCGTACATATGGAGGGGGAAAGGGGGGAAATCCCATCAAAAATACTTTTCTTTTAAAAAATGGTGTTTCCCTCCGCCCCACCGAAAAATGTAAAAATGCACAAAATGCAAAATTTATGCAAATTTGGCGTATATATGGAGCGGGAAGGGAGAAAACCCCCAAAAATTATTTTAAAAAATTGTCACTGCACCCAAAAAATGTCCTCGCACTTGGGCACAAAACGACACCTACGCACAACATTCACGGACGAAAAGCTAGAACGCAGTGAAAAATGAGCGCCGATTCTTGCAGCTGCTTGAAATTCTATTTTTAGACAATGCAGGGTAACCCCTGTTGCAACTTGTGGACACTTGTGCTAAAAAACAAACGTTTCCTTTCCATTCTCACAACGCAGATTCAACAACCAGTCTTCCCCAGAAAAAAATATTTTCTGTCAGCGGTAGAATGCAAATATTTTCGTAATATCTCTGGTCGTTATGCATTTGCAGCTTGAAAGCGAGTCATAACTCGAGAAGTATACAATCAACAAGAGAGACGCTGACGTCATCTCAACTCGGAACCTATCACTAACCCTCTTGTTCACGCTCTGCATTTTATGTATTTTTCAGAAAGCAAATTAGGTTGTATATAAATTATATTTCTTTTAAAAATATTATTAAATGTAAATTTATAAATATAAAAAATCGTATGTTAAGCGATCAGTTCGTCTAAAGTTTTCTAACAAACATTTCGTAACCTTTCAAGATATAAAATACCATTGTTTACTTCGAGAATTATTAAGACTTTCAACTTGCCGCTATTCACACAAAATATTATAAATAGTGAGTTTTTCCAAATGTACTATATTTTTATTTTTCAAAACAAGGTTTATTAATATATTATTGGAACATTTCTAAAAAAAAAAAAACGAAAGTTGATAGGTGCCACCGTTCCAGATATATATCAAATCAAAAATATCCAATATGGCGGACTCTCTTCAAGATGGCGGCAGTCAGAACGCAAATGGCGATTGGCTGGCTACTCGACTGAACGTATCTTAGGTGGTACGTACAACAATTAATTCTAGCAAGCTTGTTTTTATTTAAAAGTCAATGATTCCGGACTTTACCGCCGGATTGTGATAAAGAGAGACTTTTTTGGTACTATCCTCCATTTGGAGACACATTTTATGGTGTACCCGTCATTAAAATACATTAAAACTTATATCGTTTTAAAGGTTATAAAATAGGCTACAACTTTTATTCGAAACTGTTTCTTGTCATTTAATTTGTTCAAAAGTCAATAGGCAAAAACTTGAAAAAGTACAAAAAATTCACTTTTTGAAGATTATTTTTTAAATTACGGCAAAACCACCGACATTATACAAAAATTAAACAATCTCTTTTGTAACCCATCTAATGAGGATTAAGATTTACCTACGATTGATTGGTTACGGAGATATAGGTCAATAACAGAGTCTGCGAAATTGATGTTTGGGGGGGGGCGCTGGGGAGAAAGCACCGAGAGGAGGGGCGGGGACTTTTGGGATTTTGCACTACTAAACAACTGACCAAAATTCAGCTTTTACAGAATTATTCCCGACATGAAACCTTTATTGACTGGGCTATTGACCGGGGTGAAGCTTGACCGCTAGTGTGGATACCCCCTGACCGTGAGCGGAGCGTTAGGGGAGAATGACCTGAGTGTTGCTTGATCGTAGATGTGAATCAAGCCTAATGCTCCTGCCGATTACATCACTGATTTATTTTGGTTGTCTCGTAATTGAAACTCATTTAAATTACAATTGTAATATTAGCAACAAAGTAACACACTTTCAATTCGTGGCAAAAATGTTCTGTCCAGGGAGAATACTATATGAATTAATTATATTCAGCAGAGTAGAAGTACAGTTTGTGATAGCTTCATGTAAAGTTGCGTGTATAAATGTGAAAAATACATACTTCTAATTGGAGTCAATGTGAAAAATGGTACAAAAGGTTAATAAAACAAAAACACACATTGTAAAAAGTGAAAATAGCTCTACAGTTTTCACAACAATTACGATCTGCCTTTTAACAGTTCTCCGCGTATTTTGATGAAAATTAGTAACTCAGTAGTAAATATTATTTTAAAAAGTAGCATTAAAAGTAACATATGTCCCCACACCGCGTATGTAGTTTTCTGCCATGAAAAATCAGAAACCTCTTCTCTTTATGAGATTTTATTTTCCGGCGGCGATTGGGTTCCAAAACCGAGGGGGGAAAGTTGCAAAAACGGGGGGGGAGGCAAAGACAATATAGTTCCCTTTGTAGATAAGGTTTAGCATAGTGCGGGGCCAAAAGTGGCGAAAATTGGGGGACAACTGCACCCCTAGCCCCCCAACCTAATCGCCGCCACTGTTTCCTTGAAATACATTCAGTCGTGTTCACAGTAGCAGCCCATTGAATTTTAAGCCAAAACAAATTCAATGCCTGAATGTTCTCTATTATTGTCTGAACTATGTTAATTCAACTGCACTACATGCTGTTATCATTATCACCATCAACAGGAGGTCAAGTTTAGCTATCAGTAACCAGTAGAACGCCACTGGGAAAGACCCGCTCGAACAGCCTCTGCTTAGCAAGCCCAACAAGTTTTTTCACTTTCACGAGTAGAAATAAGCAACGTTCAACTTCAGTTTATCAGTTATAATAATTTACAGATACCATTTTGGGGGAAAAGATCAATGTGCGTTTCGTTTTACCTAAATTTGCCACAGTATGATCGACGTCAATGATAGTTACAAATCGTGCTCAGCTGCTACGAAGAAATTCATGAAAGGCTTGCTCGTCAGCTACCTTTGAATGAGGACAGAGGGGCACACGATGGAATTACTAGATACTCATTCCTTTAGTAGGTCGTGTAAACACACACACTTCCCAGCAGTGGAGGTTTCGTGTCGTTTTTGACCTCGTAAGACAAAAAAAGCCCTTTTATGCTCATTGATCCCTTTTGAATAGTCGGCCACGTGCGAGTTTAACTAAGATTATGGACCACAGTTAAGAGTGTGTCAATATACAAACACCAAACTAGGCTAATAGAAGCTAGGGTTAAGTTTTCATGTGGGTGTAACCAGTACTTACAAGAGCGAAGCATTCTTGTTCATCTTGAGCCTCATTCCCTAATACGTTTTTCTTTTTCTTTGCTATTAATAAACGAAGGCACGCAGACCGAAGTTTCGATAATACAGAATCAAATTTCCTGTGCGTTCCTCTTTGGGAATGGTATCGAGATGTTACAAAGACGAGACGCTTAGAAACACTGGCGTACGGGAGGGACTGGAATTGTATAAGTTAATGCTTTCAGTGGCGTCAACTTAAAGGGACCAGTGGGGACATAAGCGCACTTAATAATTTGTCGTATTATTATTATTATATTTGTTACCGTTACATATTTGTGTATCGAAGTCAGTAAATAACAGATTTAAAATAGCGAGTATGGTGTGCATCAATATCATGAAGGGATAATTTGAGATTTTTTAAACTTATAAGAACCCAATGTTTTTCAAAAGTTGGCGCCCCTGGCTGCTCTCTAGTAGGCGGCATACACAATAAGATATTTCATATATTTAGGATGTTCTACTCTCAAAAATGCCAACTAGGGGTCATTTTATGGGGCTTGCATTTACCACTCTGAGTTTTCGAGTTTTTAATGCTTTTATTGGAAATTGTTGATTTTTTTTTTAATTTCGGAGGGGGCTGTAGCCTCTTCACATCCCCTCCCCACTGTGAACGCCAATGCTCCGAGACAAGACAGAGACTTTGGTATGACATTGAAAAATTCACTTAACACTTATTTGTAGAAAAGTCACTTCGTTTGTATAAGGTGACCTGGCAGGACAGTCCATTTTTTGATTCTGTCCCGATTTTAAACCTAAAACGGGACGCCAAAATTTCCATTTTTTGTGGCATGACTTGCGGCATAGAATTACTGCAACAATATAAGTTCTCTCAGTGGCGTGCCCAGGATTTTCGAAAGGGAGGGGTTACGTACACTTTCCTGGTAGTCAGCTCTCATTTTGCCATCTTTTCCTACCTTTGACATTCTTTTTTTAGGAATACTGTGCCAAAAGGGGGCTTATAACCCCTACCAACCCCCCTTGGGCACGCCACTGCCTTCTCTACTATTACTATGGCATTGTTAGGTAGAAATTATTTCGCACTTCAATGTCAACAATGTGCCATATTCCAATTTTCTTATAATATTGGAGTTTCTTCTCTGTTTATCTGGAACTAATGCCCCCGCTGAACGCATGTTATCGTACATGAATGGTTTGTGTCAGTGGCGGCGATTGAGTTCCAAAATCGGGGGGCAAGGTGCCAAAACTGGGGGGGAAGACAGTACATTTCCGTTTGTGGATAAGGTAGCATTATGCGGGGGGAAAAGTGGCAAAAAGTGTTGGGGGCAACTGCCCACCTCGCCCCCTTAATCGCCGCCACTGGTTTGTGTACAAGTAACGAGAACACTTCTTCAGTACAAATTTTGAAAACTATATTGATTAATACAGTGAACTTTAATCACACGTGTGTAAACTTTTACTAAATGTTATTTGAAAACAAGGATGTACTGAAGAACCATTGATCGGCAAAATATCAATGAATTACTTCCAATTCTAAAGGACTGCTTGTGGTTTGATAGAGTGAATATTACCATATTACGTAAGTTATTTACACATTATTTATTCATTTAATCAGTTTTCAAACACAACAAACATAAGTTCAGAGTATTTGAAAATAAAATCCTTGGAAAAATATTTCGACCTGAGAGGCCATGAGGACACATGAGAGGAGAAGGTTGCATAATTTAGAACTGCATAATTTGTATCGTATCCAGATATTATTAGAATAATTAAATCAAGGCGACTTAGGTGGGCAGGCCATGTGGCACGAATGGGAGAGGAAAGAAGAGTTTACAGAATTCTTGTTGGAAAACTTGATGGTAATAGACCTGTAGGAAGGCCAAGACGAAGATGGAGGATAATGTTGAGATGGACCTACAGGAAATGGGTAAGGATAGAATATTGGATTGATCTTGCCCAGGATAGGGAAAGGTTGTGTTGCTGCAGCCATAAACCTTCGGGGTTAACAAGGCTAGAGAGTTAGTTAGTTTTCAAATATAAATATTTATGACGAAACAGTTTTATTCAAATGTGTGCATTTTTCAGTCCTGTTTTGTTGTTTTAAAAATATGGTCACTTGTGCAAATTGTCAACCTGTTGACGGTGGTTACATATGTTCATGGTAAATCTAGTTTATCTCGTAGTGTCAAAACGAAAGAGAACAGAAGCAATGTGTAGTTGTTTACAGTGACTTCGTTCTTACAGCAGACGGAAAATAGTTTTAGGAAATCACTAATCCATTCGCTTGTCACAACGCTTATGCGCGATTCATGTTTCTTTTAATAAAAAAATCGTTACATGAACACCACACTGAACCACACGAAAGTGAAACTAAGAGTCGTGCGTGTCTACTTTGTCTTCATAAACAATGACAGAGACACTGGGCACGAGTATTAGGAGGCAACTATGAAACATTTGTGGCAACAATTGATTCCGGGATCAATACGAAGGTCATTCACTCCACGCGAAAAGCGGGAAGCTTATGTTTTAGCGCCGCTGTCGAGTAAGCGCTCACGTGACCCACCTGCTGCTGTTATTATTATTTTTTTAAAAAAAAAACGCAATCTCGGAAACTTTTGCGTGGGCTGTTGACAGATCAAAGAATTGCTGCATCGAGTCAGGGGAGGGGGTATCCATCGCTCAAAGCTTGGGATACCTTGTTGCTCACAAAGGAAAGTGCACAAACAGAACACGAAGTACATAAAAGGCGCAGCAAGATAGCCATTTCACGAATTCAGGAGCACCGGGTATCGAACACTTGATTACAAGTCAACGATGATACCACTACATCATAGGGGAGGTCCTCTATTTTCAACATTATCCACTGTTCCATTCATTCACTCATTATCCACTGTTGCAGTCATTCGTCAGGCAATTTCAATTATATTGTGTATGTGTATGTGTGTGTGGGGGGGGGGGATAGGCTATGAGATTGACCACTGCCATGTCACAGTAAGTTAAAATTATATCCCTAATATTACTCTTAGTTACATAAAGTAATTAGGTTCTGATAACTGAAAAGTGTTACGATATGACTGACTTATTGTGATACACTGCTTACACAAAACAATTATCTTCTCAGGCTAATCTAATCAGAACAAGAAACAATGTGCATGCCATTCTAAACATCTGAGTTAAAGTGCGAACTTCTCTTAGATAGCTACGAAGTTCAATATTCGGGGTGCCCTCTCATTTTGCAAAACCAAACTCGTCTATGTTTACAGACAGTATTTCGTTCGTATCCATTCCGTTGTTTTGATCATTATCACTTCCTTTGTCGTGTTTGTGGTCGCCTTTAAAACTCTCAACTCACCTTTTGACGTATTTTGTCTGTCACGTTAAAGTGTGTTAAACTTCACTGTTGAACCGGTTTACTCCTCTCCGAGTACTCTCGTTCAGTCAGCGCATGCGCACTTGCGTCGATGGTCGCGGCGAAAAGAGGTGGACTATAGGTAAGATGAAAATTTTACAAAATTTCTTTGCAAACCATCAATTTAATGTGAACTTTGGTATAATAACCAACAATTTGGAGTCTCTTTTAACTTCAAATTAAGAGAAATTACTGATGTGAATTTTGTATGAATTGTAACAAAAAAGTTAGAAAATATAGTAGGGTGATTTATTTTCCTGGGTGGGAACTAAAATGAGAAGGAGAAAGGCATGGAAAGAAAGTGTAGAGGGGGAAAATCTCCTACTCCCTTCAATTCGAAAACTGCCTGTAGCATGGTCATCGATCAAGCATTGAATCTGGAAATTGAATAAACAAGAGAGAAACCAGACAGTATGTACAGGTACAGCCAACAGCAAAGATAATAATAGGCAAATGGTCCATCGCTATTTTCATTCTACATCCTGCGTTGCTCAAGGAATTGAATTCTATTGATTCCAACCAGGCGGTTGGCCTCTACTTATTAACGTTTTTATTTCTATTCGATATTATCAGTGTGTGGAAAACAATGAAAATGGTGATGGACAATTCGCATACTGTTTCTTTTGCCGTTGGATGTACCCAAGATTTTAAGGGGGGTACGTATACTTTTTTTTTAGTACTCAGCCCTCATTTTGCCACCTTTTCCTGCCTATGGAGTTCTTTGGGGATACTGGGGGGCTATTCTCCCCCACTATTTTTTTAAATTTTATTTTACACATAACAGAGTTTATGGAATCTTACTTCCTTAAAAAAGGAAGGTCAAGTAAAACTAAAACTATAGTTTCCTGCGACAATTAAGACAAACGTCCGTGTTGAATCTCAGACAGGCTGCTTGCTATGCTACGGCAAGCCTACTCGTATCTCGCACATTTCTATTTATAGTAGCCCTGCGAGGAGGAAGTGCTGATAAATGCACATACTCCTAGGTGTGATAAGGTTTAATTGGGTTTGTCGAAGTCATTCGAACACAAGTGGTAGCTTGAAATTACATTACTAGATTTCTTCAATTATTCCGTCAACTTGTTTGTATGATAGGATACAAAATGCCGAAATTAACCAATGTACCTTCTTAAACTCGAAGTTTTATGACTACGGCAACACAATCCTTTCATCTGTCCCCTATCCTGGGAAAGATCAATCCAATCTTTTCCATTCTTACAGATTTCCTTTACGTCCATTTCAACGTTATCCCTCCATCTTCGTACAGGTTGTACAATTGTTCATGAAAGCTGAATTCCGAAGAAAAGTTTACATAGTGGAATTGAAAGTTGTATACAAAAGAGAAGAACGAGGGCATGGAGTGGATAGATGTTTGTGGAAAATTAGAATATATTTAGTGGTCAAAGACACTGGCGTGGGCAGTAATGTCTAAACGTGATATTGCATTGCTTAGTTCTAGGTGGGGGGATACACAATGACGTATATGTAAATTACCATTTTGTGGCTTGGTTTTGAAAGTTATTCAAAGACAAAAGTGGTAATTGGAGGTAATTTAAAGGGGGCTTGCATTTACCACATTAGGTTATTTCCGAGTTCTTTAACCCCCATTGCGTACGTCAGTGGTCAAAGACATGTTTCATAGAAGTACAATGTTATGAAGTACTCTAATGTATTTGGATTTGCTGGTTTAAAAAGGTGGTGTTATGAGTACGTAAGCACTTCCCCTCTGGCGTAATTTAGAGGAATACGGTGGCTTGATCCCCCCGAAATGTAAAAAACTATATATATATATATATATATAAAATAAAAAAGCAGTAGTAGGCCTATTACCACGTCTATCTGTGGTATTACCATCATTTACAAACTTAAAAAGTTCCATACTTTGTAAACCATTAACCACTGCTCCCTCTGGAGTCATTTCAATAACTGGTTTCTGTACCTAGAAAATATATTCTGATAGTCACATAACATTTGGGTTTTGTTGTTCTATTTCAGTTATTTCTACGTTTGTTTTTAAGTATATTAATCGCGATGATGATACGTGACAACTTGATTCACAATTTAATGAAGTCAGTAACCTTCTTAATGTGTTCCTAATAAACGCACATACGATTATAATTCAAGGCAAAATCGACAATTGATTCAACTGACTTTTAGCTTACACAGTCCATGCACAGAAATTGCAACTGTAGCCTCTGGCGTACGCAGGGATGAGCTGATGGGCCTACAGCCCCTCCAGAAATTGAGAAAAAATTCTAATGAAAGCTGAAAAAACTTTAGGAAAGCCAAACTCCTTATTATCATTATTGTCTTTGAATAACTTTGAAAAAAAGGTTATAAATTACGAAATATTTTATTGTGTATTGCGCTCACACTAGAACGCATATACTTAACATCCTTTACAATTTCCCTCAGCAAAAAAAAAAAAAAAAAAAAAAACAGAAAAAAAACCTGCTTACGCTAATGAGCAATACCGTAAACCTAGTCCCTTCTCTTCAGTAGTGAGAGACGTTAGTAGCTACTGTTGACATTTTCAGTATTTTTACAGGAATAACTAAGTTTTGTCCGGACTTTACCTGCAATGTAAATGTGGAGTGTGAAGAAGGTTGGGGCACACACAATTGAACCACTATGAATAAAAGTACTCTTGTGAGGTTTCGACCCAAAAATCGTAAACACGCCACTGATTTCCCCATAAGAAGGCAAAATGATCTGGCACCACTTCACCGAGCGTACGAAACTGCTGAAGTTTACATCTATCACCTGAAAGGAGACATGCCTGGTCAACTCTTGTCTGTCCCAGCTACTTATATTTCGTTTTGGCAACTTGTGAAGATAAGAAACTGAAGTGGTTGGCTGTCTCTGGTGTGGCTAGTGAAAGTTTGCGCCACGCACAATCTGATGAGTAGGGAGCGGAAGTTGATGACCTAAAAAAAATATAGGTATATGACCTATAGAATGTCCTAAAAAAATTGGGAAAATGACCATTAAATTTGTTACTTTCAGGTTAAAAATTGAAATGAAATTAAACAAAATGAAATCTTCCTTTTAAAAACGGCACCAAATGATACCACATGCACATTCAATTAAAATATGCAACGATGATTTCCAATGGAAACAACCAAATAATTTTAAAATATTGAATGGAAAAGTCGTACACACTGAATGAATTGGTGTAAAATGCATTAATTTCCCGCATCTTTGCCTGGTGATGTAGTGTGGTGTGTGTCTGTGGCATTGTAAAGAAAAATAAATTATCATGAGCCACGTTAAGACAATTTTTGTTTAGAAATTTAACAAATTGTATAAAAAATATGGAAACCAAAATCAGGCCAGTCTGGCCAGGGTATTTCCGGCCTTTCCTTATCTGATCTTAAATCTGAGTTTGCCCCAGACGGGCACCTGGTGCTTTCCCCCGACACAACAAAGACTGTCACCAGTTCAGTTTTCTTTTGCTCATAAATTGCAATCCTGCGAGATATACTATATAGGTCTATGTTCACCTTGGTGAAGAGACTCAAGAATATTACCAAAATGAAAGAAGTGACAAAATATGACAGAAACAATACACTGAACATTGCGAAAAATGCCGGGAAAATGCCGAAAACCTGAAAATTGGCAAAAAATGCACTTTAAAATGACCTTTTTTGGGTTCTAGACGAAGTGTAATATTGTGTACATTTAATGGGCATAGTGTCCGAGATGTCAGAAAAAAGATGACATTTCATCAACTTCCGCTCCCTACTGATGAGTCTATCGCGAGCTTTGGGTAGCTTGCGGAGATAATTTTGTGGATCGTGAATGATGGGCTACAAACTACAGACGCTGGCAGTGATCTCGAGGGAAACTTTTCGCATCCTCGCGTATCAATAAAAGTAACGACATTTAGGCTACAAATGTGCTAAGCTGAAAAATATTTTAAAAAACCTCTACCAGAGCTATACAGGTACTTACCAAATAATAACAAGGCAACCTAGAGTAACTCGATGAACGGTACGAGGAAAGCAATCTAAAGTGCTCGATATACCAAACTTGTAAATGTGAAGATCTGAAATTTTCTAAAGTTAATGATATTGCAAACTCAAGTGAACGCGATATAATCTTTTTATTGGCCAATCCATCTGTCTATTGAACATAATTATTTAATTACGTCTTACAGTTTCCATGTAGCCTAGAAATTATCATATAAGAATCCACTTTGCACTTTGCAGCTCGTCATTTACTTTAAAATGTGGGAATCAGCTCCATCTCTTGGGAAGTATGGCTATCTTTCCCTTGGCCAGTTTTAACTAAGAATCAATGGAGAATCCAAAGCTTCAAGAGTCATAAAACTATGTAATTTTACATAACCATAAACAGAATTCCATAAGGGTGAATGTGCCCTTAAGGCTCGACTGGACCTTTGGCAGCCGAAAGGGCGATTTTTTTAAAATTTTCCTGTCCATTCGAAAAACAGCTGTGATATTCCAAAATATGAAAAATTACATACGCTTAGTGACGTGAATTTTCGTGTAGTTTGCTTTTATCTAGATATTCTCAAAACTTTCGCGATTACGTAAGTATTAGACTATTGAGAATATCTAAGTAACAGTGAAAGCAAACTGCACGAAAATTCACGTCAATGCTCTAGAAGGAATTCTAAGCCTAGGTAATTTTTCATATTTTAGAATGTCAAAGAGGTTTTTCGAATGGAGAGGAACATTTTAAAACATTCTCCCTTACGGATGCCAAAGGTCCAGAGGTAGTTACGATTCTTTCTTAGTTAATAGTTAGTTAATCATCTTTTCAAATAACGGGACTTTATAACTTGAATAAACATTGGCCAAGGAAAGGTCAATGAATTTGAATGAATTATTTTGCAAGCAGCAGTCAACTTTTGGAAACAACAGGAAGAGTACAGTAGCGCCGAAGGGTTGTGGAAGATCCCGTTAGACGTTAACAGTCAAATATGCGGGCTACATCGTCACTCAACACATGATGAAACTAAAAAATAAACAATTCAAGGTTGTTACACTGTTAACAAGGGCGTCCGCCAAACAGGGACAACTTCCTCGGTTTTAAAGTTTACATTCACTAGCATGTGAAGTTGGCAACCTTATAATAATAATAATAATAATAATAATAATAATAATAAAACAGGACCAATAAACTACGTATGTAGTACAGTGTATTAATGGTTTGAAACCTGTAGGCAAATTAGAAAATTGTGCCAGATTTAGGCAAATTAGAAATAATTGTGCCAGATACAAACTCCCCTGATGTTTCTAGGGTAGAATTTTCCCAAAGACATTATTCATTTCTAGTAGTAGTAATAATTTTGAATATATTATTACTACTACTAAAACGATCTTAGGGGCTTTCTACACCCCCTCGTAAATTTCAGGTTTAGGCTTTTAGATAAAGGCCTCTTTCCTTGTGTAGTCTGAAGGGGGCAGATATACCCAGAACTTTAATACTTCCATTATGTGGACATTTTACACTGAAATCATTACCATTAAAAGCAGGAAGAAAAATAAACAAATTCATGAAGTTATGAACAAATGTATGTCGTACTAATACATGCAAGTAAGAACACAAACTCAAGGAAAGGTATCCTTTAATTGAACACAAATGAACTGATTCGCACTTACTGGAAGCATTGGCGTAGCTAGGAACGGGCTCGTATGGGCCGGGCCCCTCCTGAAATTACGCTAATTGCAATCTTAACGAAAAAAGCAGCCGTTCTTTATAGATTTTTGGGTGCATAAATTGAAAAAAATACATTAATATTTATCCACTGGCATTTATCATCATGTTGACCAAGAAATTACAACTGAAACCTCGCGGAAATGTTAACAAATGCGCTGGAAAAATTATGTATTTTACTTGATTTTTAAGTTTCTTGTCAATTTCAACCCATTTGTGCTTATTCTTACAAAAAAAAACACCTGAACATCGAAAATATTTTGTTCAGAGTTAAATGTGTTGAGTAACATTCTGCAAAAGTAGTGTTTTATGAATTAGAACTATTTTCCAACGTACTAGTTTTTCCCATCAAAGATTCAAACCATCCCGAAGAAAACGTTCTTTCTACGCCCCTGACTGGAAACAATGGAGAATTGAAAGCGTTTTGAATTTATAATCTGGACTTGTGTACGTAGAATAGCTTATGTGCGCATAGGCGAAAGCGGAGTTTCACAGCATCTTATCATTGATAATTTGTATAAATAATTCAAACCATTGCAGCGCTGATAGGTAGATTGTGAGGGAGTTTTGCACTAAATAAACGCATAAAAACCAACGATTCTTCTGTTTACTTTCCCATGATTCCTCAAACGGAAAATCATTGAACAAATAATATCTGGATGAGAACAAACTACGTTAGTCGGGACAACGGAACGTATAGAAGTGAAATATTTTTGATACCTATATCTACTGCCATCTCGTGTTTACTGTTCCACCACAGAAAGAAGACCGATCTGAAATTCATATTTAGCAACACTGAGTCAGTGGCGTCGCCAGAATCTTTTCTTGGGGCGGGCTCTCAAGGGTGGATAAAATATTTTTAGGTGGGCTCTGGTTCGGTGATCGTGACCGAGTACTTGCTTGTAATCAATGTGTGTACAGTGGAATGCATAAGCATTGCTCGGCAAATTATCCATGGCTATCTTGATTAATTTTTCTCTTGCATAATGCTTGTTTCTAGGGAATTTTTTTTACGTGGACTGGTACAAGGGTTGTCAGTGACTTGTTTGACACTTTGTTTAAAATCTTGGGAGTTCTCATTGGGTAAAATAAATTGCGTGTTTGATCGGTAATACTTATGCATCCCACTATGCCTCCTTTTTCAGGAATAAGAAGTGTGTCTATGCAACCAGCATTGAATTGCAGGTTACAGTGTGCAATACCTCAAGAGTTTTTGAGAAAATCACAGAACATAAAACCGTGTTGTAGATCTATCTATGTGAATGGAAACAAAAGTACAATTTAATTCAAGTTAGATCAACAATCACTAATAACAAATTAATCAAGTTATCGCAACAAAGAATCCAAATCAGCTAAAAAGCACCTACAAGATTATACACGTATCGAATGTATTTCGATTAAATGCATTTTCTTTCCGAATGGAAAATACAAAAACTGGACCTCTAGGGAAATCGCGATAAAATGTAGACGTAACCGTATGATTCACATGCTACAATGCTTCCGAAACCCTTTCCTCACCCTTTTCAATCGAATCAAAGCGTGAAAGGAAGAGGAAGATAGGTTCCTTCCGTTGTGCGTCAACTTCCGGTTTATAACGCGTCTCCAATGTAGCCCCCTGCTGATCAAACATGTAATTACTGCACGCAACGCCACTTCTGAATGATTGAGATCTGTATTCATTCCCCGGTGTACTTACGGGTTTCCCAACCGAATCCAGGGATTACATTTTTGCAGAAAAAGAGGAAAAAATTTAAGTATTTGCATGTTGTGTGTGGTTGTTTGTCATAGTAAAATTATTGATAACAATATTTAGGTATTTTAAATTATGGTTGTGTGCGAAAAGTATGCGAACACCTCGAATTTTCTATTTGAAGCTGTTTCAGAAGTTCAGTTTGGTGTAATATCAGCCAACCTGGTAATCAACACCATAAAAAAACATCATTCAGGGTGATTCATGTAAAACTAACGTTTCATTCACGTTTTATTTCAATGGGAATGCATCGTAATACTCCCATGTTAGTCTCATATAACGCGGAACATCTGGTAGATTCTCAAGACTGCGCTGCTGTCCAGAATTTAGTAGCTTTCGTCGCCATAGTCTCTCCGTCGCTGTAAAAATACAGTACACGCATCAGATTTGCATAGTGTTTCTTGAGCAACTGAGTGACAGAGCTGTGTTATTGGATATTTTCAACAAGATGGCTTCACGTGTCATGCACCAAATACATCATTGGCGCTGATCCAAACTGACTTTGAGGACAGGATAATTTCTTGAAACTTATGGCCACCGAGATAACCTGACTTGACCCCGCCCCCCCGACTTATTCCTGTGGGGATATCTTAATCAATAAGTTTAAGCTGCACGCCCTAGGACACTGGACGAATTGAAGGAGAGCATTACAAGCGATATCACCGGTATTGACAACAGCATACTCGAACGAACGACCAGGAACATTAAACGACGTGTCTAGCTGCATCTTCAGGAGGGGCCGGGGGGAGGGGCTCCCACATTTATGCTACATTTCAGATATAATAACTTGTTCCTAGCTTTATTGTTGTTCACGTAAAGCATGCTGCAAGAAGTTAGTTGTCTCCATGTTGAACCATACAAACATCCCCACCTAGGAATTTTCAAATCGAGCACAGTGGCCTTTGTAGCCAGTGGCGTGCCCAAGGGGGGGGGCCTTTGGCCCAGTATTCCTAAGAAAAGAACATCAAAGGTAGGAAAATATGACAAAATAAGAGCCGACTACCAAGAAAAAGTACACAAAACCCCTCCCTTTCGAAAATCCTGGGCACGCCACTGTTTGTAGCATTGAATTTTCCCCGTAGCAATGGATAAATAGGATATATTCCTTCTTAAGATAGGTACTTTTATTGCTTCTGTGCTGAAAATTATGTCAGATTGTAATATTTATTTTAATATCAACGGAATATTTGAGTGTGTATATGTGCAGTGGGAAACTGTTTTAAAGTAGGAGTGGATAAGGACATGCAAAACCAATTTCACAGCGGAAATTTCGCCCATGCGAGAATGTCTACACGTGTCAGTCAGCTGACGAACTATTTTAGTGGAGACGATAAGACGTGTCCGCTTGTTTGTGTCACTTCCCTTAGTGTTTTAAAACAGGGTAGTCACTCTAAGACCATGATACATTTGAAGTATAATTCCCGGTTTTCAATGCGAACTTTCCAAAAATTCAAGGGTACAACCAGATGTTTTCTCTATTTCAACATTATGTATTACCGCCTCTCACCACGCACATACAAACACACAAAAATGTATTAAAATATAAAGGGGTTTGTATGATTCCAATGTATAAAAATTATTAATTCAATCCAATCAAACTGCATATATATTTAAAATATTTAATTTAATGCTCGGATTTTACATTTGCTAATTCACATACTCAGATTCGAAATACATATTACGGGATACACTAATGTACGAAAATATGAAATTATACACGGTGCGGCAAAAAAAACAACTTAACTGAACTTACCTGAAAGCTTGTTGCTTAAAAAAAATTATAAAAATGTAAATTTAAAATGTAAAATAACTGAATATCTTTAAATACAATGTGCAACTGTTATCTTTGTGTTGATAACGTAATACTGATTTCTAATCTAATCATTCTCGTCATTGCAGACTAACCGTTGGACCAAGATGCGGAACGTGGTTGGTGCGTCGAACATTACTTCCGTAGTTATGGCACAGGACGGGGAGGTGGTCAGTCATTGAAAATTGTCGAACAACGCTTTGAAGAAGAGTTCCAGAAACATGCCCCTCTAAACAATACGTTACTAAGTTGGGTTAGAATGTTTAGAACTACGCGGTCGGTGAAGAACGGTAATGAAGAGCGATCAGGCAGGGCACGAAGCAGAGAGACAAAGTTTTGCAATCGCCAAAAAAAAGTATGCGGCGTATGTCCCTTGAACGTCAAATTGAAGAACCAAGTGTTCGTCGAATAGTGAAAGAAAATGGTGCACGCTCGTACAAAATACAGATTCTGCATTAATTTAAAACCCCAGATTATGTTCAACGCCTAATTTTTTGTGGCCGTGTGTTACCTGAACTCTATGAAGATCCACATTATCTGGACAATTGGTGGTGGTCAGATGAAACTCGTGTTTTGCTAAGTGGACATGTTAACAAACAGAACATGCGTTTCTTTGGTTGGCAGAAACCTGACGAGTATACTGCAAGACCGTTGCGTTCAGAAAAGCTGACAGTGTGGGCTGCAATTTCTAGACATTGTGTGATTGGGCCATACTTTGTTGAAGACGACTATGGGCAAACAAGAACAGTTAATGCAGTAAAGAGTGTATAGGAAACAAATAATTAATCGTTTTTAAGCTGACTTACAGACTATTTGCGAAATTCATGGTTTACAGTTTGAACGCCAAGTGTTCCAACATGACGGAGCAACCGCACATGTGGGACGTAGTAACAAGGAATTGTTGAATGACCTCTTTCCCAGTGGCATGGTATCACGAGGAACAGATTTTCCTTTCCCACCCCGTAGTCCTGATCTTGCGTTATGTGACGCTTATCTATGGGGACTTCTGAAAGAAGATTGCTTCTCACCATTTCCAAGAACCCTAAACCATAGGCGCCGACTCCATGGGGCTTAGGGGGGCTCGAGCCCCCCCAATGTTAATTATGTGGGGGCAGAGCCCCCCAATGTTAATGATGTGTGGGCAGAGCCCCCAAATAATTTTGCTTAAGAGGATCTAATGTATTATTTTTCTTATCTTGTAAAGTTTACTCCGAATTGTGCCACATGAACTTAACTTTAAATACACATTTGAAATGTTCTAGACCATCAACTTAGGGGGGGGGGGCTGAGACCGCTAAACTATCAACTTTGGGGGGGGCTATGACCGGAGACAGCAAAACACATGACTTATTACTATATACTAAGTATATAATTATTATTTACTATTTTACATATATTAATCAGAGACATAATGAATTTAGCCAACGACTTGTTAAAGACTGTTTGGGAATCCCCTAAAAGAATGAAAATATTTAGGAATATTATTGATGTGAATGAGAAGGCTGGCCATACTGGACTGCGACCACTTTGCCCTCGTCGGTGGGCGTTGAGAGCCTCCAGTATGCAACGGATCTTAAGGAACTATGAAAACCTTCTCAAATTTCTCGAGAAATTTTCTGAAGAAGATTCTACTGACGCAACATTAAAATGTGCTGGATACCTGGAGACAATGCTTCACTTCAAGACATGTTTCTTTCTCTCCCTCAACTGCCATGTGATGGGTTTAATAGAGGAGGTAAACTGTAAGATTCAGTCTCCACGCATTGGTTCTACAGAAGTGGAATCAAAACTAAAATACTTGACTGACATGTTTCAAGAAAAGCGAATGAGTTTTGAGCAGTTCTGGAAGAAATGCACAGAGGGAAAAACCCAGCCTCTTTGATGTGCCAGAATTGCCCCGGCAACGTCACGTCCCTAAGAGACTTGAAAATCCTGATGCTGCCAAACATCACAAGTTCTACACTCCAAAATAGTATTATAAATCAATATACACTGACGTGTGTGATACAGCAAAATCATGTGTTAAACAAGGACATGAATGTATAGGACTACAAAAAGTAACAGCAGTAGAGAAAGAATGCATCTCAGCTGTGAACAGTTGCACAACAAACTTTCAGCAAACGCGAGAATTCTTTCGGCAAGATTTGGATGCCTATAGGCTCTCCTTACACATGTCCATGCTTCGTGATATCGCCATACAGAAGAAAGTGGTTCTAACTACCATGCGTGACATAAGGAAGTTTCTTTTGGAAGACACCACCCTCCAGAAGCCAAATTCATGATGGTCCTCCGCACTGTGCCAGTGACGACAGCCACAGCCGAAAGGTCATTCAGTGCTATTAGTCGACTAAAGACATATTTGAGATCTACAATGGGGCAGAAGAGACTAAGCAGCTTAGCGGTACTCCACATACATCAAACTGTGCTTGATAATTTGGACCTGAGACCTCTCGTTGATAAGTTCATAAAAAATAACCCACTGCATAGAGCAACTTTTGCTTTATTTTTAAATCATGTTCATATGTTTTGTTGTGTATGTCACTTTATATCTTAGTGTACATGCTATTTTTTTATTATTGCAAAATTAAATTTAAAAAGTAAAATATTGTAGCAAGAAAAAGCAAGTAAAACTATTTTCCTGCGATTTGTGTTAGCATTTATGTAAATAATTAAATAAAACTGTTAAATATTCGTTATTTGCAACCCATCACATGTCTGTTGCGGACATTAAAACACACCCATGCCCTCGAACCCGAGACCTCTGGATCAAAGAGAGTTGAGTCGACCACCCAACACGCTCGGCTACCGAGGCCAGCATAAAACTGTTAGGTTGGTCTCTTAATGTAAATACATACTTTTCAATAAAAATGTTAATTGTTATCTAAAAAACAAATGAGCAGACACGAAAGACGTAAAGAAACTTTGAAACATTTTTTAAACGTTTTTCCTGTTAAATTTCATTTGCATGAGGAATATAATAGCTACTTAAACATTGCTATATGAGGACGTAATTTTTATTTTTTAAAAAAGGGAGTGAGTGAGTGAGTCATTCATTCATTTATTTCAGTGATCAGAGCCCCCCCCCCCCCCCCAATAATTTTGACAAGTCGGCGCCCCTGCCCTGGACCAGCTTCGTATCAACATAGAATCTGTTATTGGCGAGATCAGTGTTCCAACACGGTCCAAGATACGATAAGACGAATGGAATACGTTGTCGATAATGGTGGCAGACATGTTGAACATGTAATTGTTTAATATGAATTGTACTGTATCATGCAGTTGCGTACTTATCAGAAATAAATGAGTTCAGCTTCAGTTAATGTTTTTTTTTTTTTGCCGCACCCTGTACAATAATTTCAAATTCAAATTTACCTAATCAACTTCAAGATATCTTACGTTGCAATAATCTTCAGTCTGTCAGATAGATTGTTCTGCAAAGGACAGTAACAAAATAAATGGATTGAGAGAATTCTGTATTATTTTCCACATTATTTCCTCAGATAGGCTAATCGGTACTGGACTTAAAGTTTAAAGTGAAATCCGAACTATTGTGCACCCACTGGGGATCTAGCCCGGCACCCTTGAATACAAGGGCATTGACAGCGTTACTGCAAAGGCATCGGGGAAGGAGTTCTTGAGGAGATAATAGTTCCACAGCCCGCCATTCGTAAATATAAGGGCACTGGAAAAAAAAGGACAAACGTCTCTGACAGAGAAGAGGTTGTCGAAGGCTTGATTAATTGATTTATTTTACTTCGCTTTTCTACCACTTTTGGCTAATGGTGATAACATGAAATTGATGAAAGGACGATTACAAGCACACAACACAAACCCTACTGAAGGTTATGTCTGTAAAATGTAGTCAAAGGCTTTACTATTTGGAAGAGGGGTTGGCACTTGTGTGCCTTCCGAAGGGCGAAAGCAGGAAAAATGGCTTGTATTTTTATTAGTGAATAACTGCACTTTGAACGGGGGAAGTGGTTTACGATAATTACAAGAGCTAGAACATGATTTTATATAGTATATACTAGCTGATTGCCGGGTGTTGCCCGGTTATTTATGTGTCCCAATCTTCTATTAGACAGGAAAATAATGAATTCTAACTATAGTGTAAAATGAACTTTGAGTTGAACGGCATTGGGAGTGTCACTATTCATCTTAGCGGCCTCGAAAACTATGAATTCCACATTAATATCCGTCCTTTTACATGTCACCCCTTTCCAACCCACCAGTAGGGGTGCCAGGGGTGCTTGGAGTTGAATTGCATTGAGTGTCACTATTCATCTTAGCGACCCCAAAAACTATGGAATCCACACTAATATCGGTAGTTTTCGATTATTTTTACATGTCACCCCCTTCCCACCCCACCCCTATGGGTGTCTTACCTCCACAGTATTTCTTTCCAGATTGAAAGTGATACGTGTACCAAGTTTGGTTGAAATCGCTCCAGGCGTTCGAAAGTTATGCTGGAACAAACACACATACATTTTTATATACTTCTATATGTATATATAGAAGATAGATTGCGTAACGAGTAACGAGTACTAACCTGCGTTATCAAAGTTGTTCACGCGCTATCTCGGCCCAGAGCCAAAACGAACGCACTGTACAGTCACGGACACTGCTGGGTTGTAACGATTCCATTGAAAGTCAATGAACCCAGAACTGTCCGTGACTGTACATGGGGAGCTATGTGGCCGTACAGGCTAGCTCTTTCCCCCCTGGGCCACTTGGTTGAAGCCGAACGATAGGCGGTTGGGGACCAAGCCGTCCAGGGTTCGATGCCCGGCTGTACCTGCACGGTGCACATAAACAATAGAAAAATACTATTGAGATTGGGGAAAAGGATGGGGTTGCATATGAAATTATAGCGATTTGATTAATGGACTGTGAGGTGTGAATATGTATTATGTTGAGAATATCTACATGATATGAAAATTGCAAGTCCACACCTTAATTTCAATTCCGGTCGCACTTACACTGATGTCCTGGCGCTGTGTATTGATGTCTCCATTGTCTGTCGTTAGGGAACCTGGTTGTCCCAACTGTCCGTGGTGTCAATCACACTGCCCTCCGGTGACGATTCCTACATATATATCAGGCCGTCGAAGCACACGTCACAGTTCACATCTGTCTTCTGTACACTGACCAGTTACATATATAATAGTTTTATATGTAAGAAGATACAGTTTATCTTGTGACGAAAACTATCCCGTTCATCGTAACTTAAATGTTATGTGCAATACTCTGGGCACTGACGGACACTGGCTTCATAACGCAGACTCTTCATAACACAGACTTTTCTGTACTATTCCTAGACACACAGTTGTCACCTGAATTCTCAACACCGATTCTTCACTTGCATTCTCAACACCGATGTCCTCTGTCTAGCTTATAGACGCACACTGAACCGCCAAAATTCACCGTTGGGTTAGGGTTTTTTTGTCCATGTCCACTTTCTATTGGCTGGCGTGGAGGAGGGGGTTGGTTGCAGGGAAGAATGGAAATATTTCACGTTGGGGAGACAAAGGGGCTTCTGGGAGAGAAAGCGTAAATATAGCCGTCGCCTTTTGTGGGCAAGGCAAATGACCTTTGCTTGGCTTCTCTGAAACTGACGGGGATTTGGAGTCGTGCTGAAAGTTCGATAATAATAATAAATGTGGAAGATGATATACAGTATGTATATATTAATACTAGTGTGCACGTATGGAAATACGGGTACAGCTACCACGGGTCGGTTGAATTTATGATAATTTCAGTTTCTAAACAAAATGTAATGTGATGAAATTATTGATAACAGCCAGGCTTAAGGAGAAATAAAAAATATGTCGAGTTGAATTTATAAGAAAGATTTTTAATTTTATGTCTTTGCATGTACTGTGTACGAGATATCGACAAATTGCTTTAGATTGTGTGATGTCTCTCACATGCAGACAGATCGATTCAGTTAATTTATGTTGCCTTATCTAGTACGTATTTGGTAGATCTAAAAGTCTACGAAAATGTATTTTCATACTCTTTGGCGGTCACTGATACTAGAAGTCAACACCTAGGGACGGACATAAACAATGCACGAGGAAGCTTTTCTTCGGCTTTGCTGATAGTACAGCAAAAATTTGTTTCATTGGTAAACGAGTGACCTTCAATGACAAGGTTTAGCTGCACGTGAGACTGATAATGATTCTAGTCTAACCGAGGATTATTTGTTGTTATCACATTTCGATTGTCGTGTCCGCCGCCAAAGTAGACTAGAGGATCAACAAAAGTTTACCTGAAGATCGCAGCCAGCGCTTGCAGTGGGTAGACAATCATTAACAAGCTACAGAAAATATCTCGCAATCAACCATTGGGCAATCCCTGTACCCAGAAATACGTTGAATCATGTATTCGAATGTCAATAATGCTTTACACTTCATAAATAAACACCAAGTACTTCACAACGCTTCCCTGCTTGGTCTGTGATAGCCACTAACAGACTGTCATTTACACTTCCGTAATACTGAAGGGTGCCTGTTAGTGTAATCAGATGATTTCTCACTGTGTTCAGTGTGGCGTAACACGTTTCCTGTTTGTTGGCCATTATATCAAGTTCCAAGTGACACCAAATAACAAAGCAAACAACATTATGCATGCATACTGGATTCACTTTCACTGCAGTGCAAAGTAGTAGCAAAATTTTTGTTTTGATTGTTCAGAAAGTGTTACATATTCATTATTGCTCACATTTGTGGAAGCGAGTCTTTAGTTTCATTTTTTCCCCTCAAAATCTACAATATTTTGTTCTCCTATCTAGTGCAAATATCGATTTCTTTAAGTGTACAATTTTTTTTACATGGAATAAAGTGTTATGAAGTTATGAAGATGTACCTAAATTTTTTCAAGTGTTATGAGTGAGAAATATACATTTGTATGGATAAATACTAAATCGCGCACTAAACAAGAAATATTAATTAAATAATATCGTGCAATAACATACATTTTCCACATTTGCACAATAAAATTTTCTGTTTTCATATTTCAGTTCCGCAATGGTAAGTTGACGATTCAACCCCTTATCGTGGTTCGACACTATAGTTCGACAATGAAACTTTCTGTACATACACTTTATGGAATAGGATTACATATGTGCATACGAATATTAGTAACAGCCATTCTCAAAATTAACAAATAAAAGCGTTAAGACATAATGTAACAATGTGACGACATTTTGAATAGTACATGACAATGTTTCAAGGGTATGTTTGGCCCCTCGTATCTCGCTGAAGAAACATCAGCGAGCTTGTTTTCATGCAAGACGGCGCGAAGCCACACTTTGCATTTACCGGGACGACGAGGACCTTACGAATGGCCTGCCAGAAGTCCAGACCTCACGCCCTGTGACTTTTTCCTGTGAGGCTGGGCAAAGGAGAAAGTGTACAAGACAAATACCCGCACTGTGGAACAATTGGAGGCATGGATTTGGGATGTTATCACAAATCTCGAAGGGATTCTTACAGAACACCGTGGATTTCATCCCCGTTAGTTGAAGGAAGCTGGTGGATGCCGCCGATGCCTACATTGAATCCTGAGCTGGCATATATATAATGTATAGTACAGAAAATGTCATTGAGATTGCTTAAATATTACAAAACTACAGAAAATTTTCAATGCCTAGTTACTTCTCGATCACCCTGTAGATGCTGCTGTATTAAACAATTAAAAAATGTAACTTATGTTTTGCAAAGTAGCAACCAAACAAAATATTTAAATAAATGCAATAAAAAGTAGGCATTTCGTGATTTTACGCGAAACACGTGGGTGTATGTTCAATTTTGCAAATGACTGTACATGTATTTTACACTAATTCAGACTCTGCCTCCTGCCTATGATTGCTTGCACTTTTCGCTTTTCAAACTGTTATCAAGTGGCTTTTTCAAGATAGGGAAATATTTGCTAGACTGCTCGGAAAGTTATCTTCGGGACGGGGGGTTGGGGGGGAGGGGTAATCAAGATTTGTGCGCTAAATGGCATATAAATGTAGATAAGCGTCACAGATTGCTCATGTTTGTCTTGGTTGTATTAATCTGACAGTTTGTACACAAACTTAAAGCATTGTTCTGTGTAAGAGAGCGCGAAGTACGTATTTTCAAATAATGGGGCTCACTACGCAAGTGTGTGCATAGGAGGGGTCAATTGGATTTAACGCAGCAATATTGCAACTAGGTGCATTTTTTGACAATTTGAACAATATTAGCTCATTGCGAAGTAACCAAGCATCTTGGTATATCCAAGTAGAACAATATTTTACCATAAAAAAATCGTTCGAGACAAAAAATGATAAGATATTTCGATAGCAGGGAGGTCCACGAAACACCAGTTTAACACATGAATGAAACCCCTCGATACATATGAAAGAAAAAAATCTTTTTAGGATATGTTGATAAAATGGCGGGGCAAGAGCCGCTTGCGTAGATTTTTCAACAGATCTCAGAATATTTTCATGCATTTGTTGCATTTCTGCATGCTCTTTGAAAAGGTGAGGTGTTTTCAGGCCAAAGTCTCGTCTCGTGGGCAACACTAATGAGTTACGATTTTCTTTTTTTCATTGTTGATAAACTGTTTATTTTCCGCCTACTTGTTCTTCCTTACACTGAAGCAAAAATTTCAGCTGCTTTTAAGGTGTCTCCAGGTCGTGCTCGGGAAATTATTTAATGCGAGTTGTAACATGAAGGGCAAGTTTTCTTGTTAATACGTTCTATGTATTTTTTCCACATAACACGTCTAGTAAACGTACCATTTCAAGCTTTTTCAAAAACTGTTAGGAAGAGGCCCAATGTTCACGAAGAAATTTTGCAGTTCGGATAGTGCGGTAGAAGGGATTTTAAAGATGACAGTTGCTGTGCTCTTCGCGTTTTGTCTTGTGGCAGACGGAAAGTATAATGTACTATGTACAGGGAGGTTATTGCAGCATGCCACCGCTTCAGCATCGGCCGCTTGCCGGCCCAGTCATGCAACAGGTGCCGGCAAATTGCGTAACAGATAGCCCGTAACAGAAACCGCTTGTTTTGTAATGTTTCCACTTTTCACAATTACAGTTACAATTACAATTGAAATAAGCACGTACCTTGTCGCACGGATGCAGGAAAAGGTGTCCTCCCAAATACAAATATTTCTGGCACCTTATTTCTGACGTCTAATCTTAGATTAGTCATCGCTACTTTATTCTCAGTTGTCGCGACAGCGCCTGCAGCTTATCGGGGGTTGGGTGAGTTGTCAGCCGCGAGATGGCGCTTCATACTGCACGTGTCGGCAGTGATGCCAACCGTAGGGACATGTCCCTACGCATAGGGACTTTTCACTAAATTTCGCCCGCGTAGGGACGTAGGGACAGATTTTGCCAAATGAGGGAAAACGTAGGTACTTTTTTCAATCTTGGTAAATTACATTTTATGAATTAGTTTATCTGGATACTTTAGCGAGGAGGAGAAAAAAGAACTAACTAACAGATCTCCATCAGAATTTTGGAACATGTTATCGGTTACCAAAAACTTTCAAGGCAAGTTCCTTTTTGAAAACATTTCCACTCTCGCGAAAATAGTGCTAACATTGCCGCATTCTAACGCGGAAACGGAAAGAATATTTTCAATGTTAAGTGATACAAAAACAAAAAAGGGAAATAAAATGGGACCAAAATTGTTAAAGAATGCAGGAAATACAGCATCACCAACCAACATCTATCTCTGCACAGCAGCAGCATGTATGACTTCAAATAACATAATCAACAGTAAACGACTCAACGTTATTCATTAGGGGTGTGCTGGATTCTTTACTTTAAAAAGTCGTTAATTCTCGACGTTTTCTGCCTTGTAAGTTTCTGGAACTTATCGAAAGTTGTAAGTTTTTATTCTAGAAATGCAAAAACAATCACTTAAAGTGAAAATGACTTGTAAAATTCGAGATTTCCAGTGCTTCGGGAAATTTCGAACATTTCCCGTCCAGAAAATTTTCCGACTTGGTCGGGAAATTGCAAATTTTTCAGTCCCGAATGTCGGGATTTAAAAAAATTACCGTCCCGATCCCGTCCCGACCCAAAAAATTCTGTCCCGCACACCCCTATTATTCATTAAGGCAAGAATTTACAATACCGGACCCTTCTGTAATTTCTATGCTACGTCTTATACTCACGAAATAATTATTCGTGATTATTTATCTCAAGTTAACATGTTGGGGTGAGGGGGAAAAAATGTTCATTAACGTGTAGAAGTTGTAAAATAAGCTTTTCAATTCTCGCAATGATTCTCCGTATACAAGTATGGTAGCCATATTTGTTGATATGAACAAATTAAAATTAGTTACGCTGTCTACAGCGTTGCCACACTGTTGATTTCATACTTGGAGAGCATGGATCGTGTAAGAATGGCGGAAGAGAACAGTAAAAAAGTTGTTAATGTTGTACAGATTGTTAGGTGGAGTGTGCAGGAGGATGGCTGTGGGCTAATTAATAAACTTATGGATTTCAGTATATTGCCCAAAGAACGTGCTTACATGTGACAGCGACAATCACGATGTAGAAGAACTGATTTGATTACAGGTAAATTTGGCAACAGTACATCAATCATAAAATTGCAGGATA
Organism: Lepisma saccharinum; assembly: GCF_977018435.1. Lineage (NCBI taxonomy): Eukaryota > Metazoa > Arthropoda > Insecta > Zygentoma > Lepismatidae > Lepisma > Lepisma saccharinum. The sequence continues at coordinate 50,005,430 of NC_139229.1, forward strand.
CGAAAATGGCCTTCGATGATGAACGTTTGCCGTTAAAGTGCTACGAAAATAATATTTTTTATCGGTTCGTAATCACAATTACCGCAAAACCATTCAGGAATAGCCCCACTGACCATTCTCGGTAAGTTTAGGTTAAGTTAGGTTAGGCAAACATAGTTAAAATTTGGGCTCGAAAAAAACATGCACGGGTAGCCCAACAAACCATTGACGGATAGCCCCACGAACCATTCAGGTACGGTTAGGTTAGGTTAGGATAGGCAAACATAGTTAAAATTTGGGGTCGTAGTAATATCAGGAATGTATATTTCGTTTTTTAAGTATTGGAAACACAAAATCTTCCGGTAAATAATAAGCAATCGTGCCGATCGCGGACCACTCAATGTCACTTATTTTGCAATTTCTACACGTGACCCCCCAAATTTTAACTTCAAATTCGTGATTAGGAGGCCTCAATTAGTGAGTATGCGAAATATTACAAAAAATCGGGGAGAGGTCCTGTATTGTAAATTCGCTCCTTCATTAATTGTGGAAGCACCGAGCAGAAAGATTTGGTAAGTAAATGTGTATATTTTATCTTCTGTTTGCATGCTCATGAGGTGTTTTTTTTTTAGTCACTTTACTTGGCGTAGGGACATTTGGTCAGTTGTAGGGACATTTTGACTACGTCTGTAGGGACATTGCCGAAAAATGGTTAGCAACACTGTCGGCTACCAGACAGTGAGTCTACGCTCATTCATGTTCACTTCTGTTCGCGTTTATCAGTACGCGTTTTGTTTATACTGTGTTATTGAGTTGGTGTGCTAGTGCTTTATTGTGTGTTAATTGTTATTCATTCATTACTTATGTCGTTAAACAAATATAGTCTTGAACATAGAGTTTTTATGTACGATAATTACGTGAAAACGAATTCTTGCAGAAAAGTGGTCAGGGATTACGATAGACAGGATCTCTTGAACCTAAGAAACGTGTTGTATTGCTGTTGAAGGAAGTCATTTTCAACATCTCTTATAACACAGGAGGTTAGTGATCATCATTATTATTACTTTTAAATATCATTTTACGCTTTCGGTTTGCTTTATGCGCCGGGATGCTGTCTTCCCTTTCTGTCAACTGAGGATAAAGTAGCGATGTCTAATCTAAGATTAGATGTCAGAAATAAGGTGCCGGAAATATTTGTATTTGGGAGGACACCTTTTCCTGCATCCGTGCGACAAGGTACGTGCTTATTTCAATTGTAATTGTAACTGTAATTGTGAAAAGTGGAAACATTACAAAACAAGCGGTTTCTGTTACGGGCTATCTGTTACGCAATTTGCCGGCACCTGTTGCATGACTGGGCCGGCAAGCGGCCGATGCTGAAGCGGTGGCATGCTGCAATAACCTCCCTGTATTTTGTACCTCCATTGGTTCCATTCAAAAGGTTCAAAAATTGTGTTTTTAAGGGCAGGATGATTTAATTTTGTATTTCACTACATAGTTAATCTAAAGTTATATATTTCACACATATATTTTAATTTCAGTAATTTATGTTAATCAGTGGCGGCGATTAGTGATGCCGTTGCCCCTTGCTTTTCACCACTTTGGCCCCCGCACTATGCTAAACCTTATCTACCAAGGGAAAGTAAACTGTCCTTATACCCCCTTCTCCTTTCCCAGTATTGGCATCTTGCTCCCCCAGTTTTGAAAGGTTGCATGCGTGTTTCATGTTTCCCTTATTTTCACAATCGTACCCCCTCAGCACCCATAGATGAATAATCCTGGCGCCGCCGCTGACAATAAACGTTGTAAAGTATGTATTTAAGCAGCGCCATTGTTTTTTTTTTTTTACCTAATAACGTTTTACATGAAAATTTATTCCTCTCGGTTGAATATTTATCAGCTTTTAAAAATGTGAAGTGATACTTTGTTTACATCTCACGCGGCCGCCATTACAACCGCACTCGTGACCTAGAGGTCGCTTCTGATTGGTTACGCTACGAAAAATGATACGGAAATAGGACCGATCCTATCCTTGAGAAATGCCATGAAATATGCCATGGCATCTGAAATGTCATAAGATTTTTCGCTTTACACAGTAGCATGTTGGTCATGGCACAAATGTTAAGGAAAATGCTTTAGTCTAAAGAGGGCTTTATAGCTAGTTCATAATGTGCCATTTATCTTACAGGGGTGTAAAGAATGGCCCATTCTGCAGACACCCATATGTCAACTTCTCTTCTACTTATTACACCCTGGACTGGAATTTGCAGCCAATCGAGTCTCTAGTAGGCACATCTACAATCATCACTGGGGCTCGTGTTGTGTCATCCATATATGTCATCCATCTCACCATCATTTATCCCCATCGTCGCGATTAGCCATAAATGACAAAATCGACGTAAAATGAACAAAATCAAAAACCATTTATTCTACTTGTGCAAGAAATGCACGACGGCAGTCTTTCAAAAACGGTTTAAACAGTTGCATTTCACGAATTGTAGCTTTCCTAGGGACGTGATTCGAACAAGTGTTCTCGGGTTACATTTCCCACTGTACCATATAAGTATTGGTGTTGCTTCATAAGTATTCATTAATAACTTTTTTGGTTTCAGTGACAGGGCTTTAGAGTAAGCAACACTGTGGTAGGGTAGGAAGATTAGAGGGTAAGGCTTGGATTGAGTGATTTTTAAAACGTTTCTTTATTATTTTCAAATATTATTCTTCAGTCTTGAAACACCTGACACAAATATAATTGACATACACATATGAAGTACCACTACAATAAAAAAAGCACATATTTGTCTCTGTAACTCGGGCAGGCGACAGGAATATTCCATTAAACTGGTTGTAAACCTATAACTATTCGCGAATAAATGAAATATCTTTGTCAGGAGTCCTACAACAATACATAAATAGATTTAAATATTTTGGCAACTGAATATTTAATAGTTGTGCTCGAAGCGGAAATTCCTAGGTAGGGAATGCTTTTTAGTCTTGGACGGGACTTGATGTAAATTGTCCTTGCTGAGGTAATTGTAACCCGTACTTCGAATACTACATTCAAAAGCTTTATATTCATATAAAACAACAGGAATAACCACTACACAATCATAAGAGTTCTTAAGTGCTATAAATACTTTGTACTGCAGGTTCGAAGTAGCCTATGTATTGAAATATAATAATATTTGTGTGAAATAGAATCATTCAGTCGCTTGCCTAATCCCAAATGTCACCGCACGCCCCCAGACGTTTGGTATGTTTTAAACTAGTGTTTCCACACCTAGACTACTCTGTATACAGCCACTATTTTAAACTTGTGTGTGACCATTAATCTACGAGTGACGATTTGGGGGGAGTAAAAATTTAGGAAAAGTCCACTTATGTACCCGTTGAGATCCGAATCGCCGAAATGACCTCACGGGGAATCCCGATTGCAAGACGAACAATGCAACCTTAGAATGAAGTTTGGTAAGTTGGAGGTAACTCAAATCAGATAATGCATACTATGGTGGAAGAGCCCATTATCATCATCATGATCTAACGAGAAATGTGGATACAGAGAAAGTGGTTAATTTTTATTTTAGATTTCCAGAATCGGTTATCTCAATCCAATATCACCTCAAACGCTATTCGAACACAGCAGGTGCCTGGGGATTTCCCCAGCCACCACTGCAAAGGTACGCCCTGAGAAAAACTGAAGAGGTCAAAGGATATCTAGAGTTGGGCATTTTGGAGAAATCCTTGAATGAGATTTGTAAGGAAAAACAGATTAGCTTCAGGGATCAAGTTTTGCTGCACTTTGGTATCAATCAATATTCCGTAATTGCCACAAAAGTAGACCAATCAATTAATTCGATATCCTCTTTTTTTTCCAGGAAGACGACATGCCAACCAAGGAGCACGGTCAAAAAAAAAAAAAAATTCATTCAGTGTGTCCACCACGTTCGCACTTTCTCTACACCTTCATTGTTAAGTTCATGAGAATTTTGCCCTTTTAAGAATTCCCCACAGGTTGGGGTTTCATCAACTCGTGAGTCATCAGGTAGCCAAGTCAACAGTGGGTTAAGGCGAAGCAGGTAAAAATTGTACGGGGAATGTTCGTAGTCTGCATGTTACGTTATTACCAGGGATCGTACTTATATGTAAATACATATTTATGTATGAAGCTGAAATCAGTTATATTTTGTACTATCTTTGCACATAACGGCATGAAGACTCGAAAAATTCAGTTTTCATTTTACACATATTTACCCTACATTTTCCATATTTTAAATATTTTAGTTATTTTTACATATTATTTCTATATTTCAGAACATTTCTCAACATATACTCCATATTCGCGCAATAACTACATGTCTGAAAAAGTTGGGTGATTTTCTTGCGAATAACTAACAAATTTGAAACACACACACATTGCGATATTGAATGAGGTTTTAATCAATATAAATCCATCTTAAGAGACAACAGAAGGAAATTCACGTTCGAACACTTACAACAAAATATTGTTATTCATGGTTTTGGAAACAGAAAATGAAAACACGTTTTGTGTTGTTTTACAATTAATGTCAATGTAAGCGTACTATATTTTATATAGTTCATTTAGTGTCATATTATTAAAAAGTTAATTGTTCCAGTTTTAAGTCCATATTTAACTTTTTGGTGAATATAACTAAATATGTATTTACATATTTAGCACATTTTTATACTACATATAAATCCGTTCTCTGGTCATTACTATTAAGTATAATATCAAATTAGGACAGATGTGGTGATATATTGTCAATTTGTGTGTAACCATTAAAAAAAAGGGCAAGTGTAAATTGTAATAGGAATGGTACCGAGACGACACGAGATTTGGCAGTGCCTTGTTCTAGTCTCAAAAATCACCGTTTCGTCCTCGGAATATATAGTAGGGCAACGTGTCACCGCATAAACTTTCACAGCGTATAGAGGATATTAAGGCAAACCGCATTTCTTAATGCTTTTTTGTTGTTGACGCCTCGATTAGAAGCTAAGAACCCAAAATATTATATAAATATAGCCCCAACCACGAAGCACAGGTTGACAATTGCAAATAATAATTTGTTTTTATGAAATGTTAATCTATGTAACTTACTAATAAATAATGAGGTTGATACGCGGTTGATATATATGACGAAGCCAAACAGAAAATTTGGTTTAGGTCACGATTTTATTTTAGGAGGGGGCTGAAATATTTGAAATTTTTCAAAGACCGAAAAAATACATCACTGGGCCATTTTTTGCGGGGGTTTCAGTTATCACTTTGATTGTTCCAGATTTCTTTACTGCTTTTATTTGAAAATTTTGATTTTCTCAAAATTTCGGGAGGGGTTGTAGCCCCATCAGTCCCTCCCCCTATGCGTACGCCAGTGGTTTTAGGTATTTTCAAAATATAATATCAAAGTATAGAAAGAGTCCTAGAGTCTGTCTCGGTCTCGAATTTTGCAAGTCCATATCGGTACCAAAGATTCGATGAATCATCATACTTGGACATAATTATC